>NC_090448.1:2141406-2447321 GCF_031143425.1 Pleurodeles waltl | reverse complement strand
CACTGTGTTGCATAGTAAAAGTCTTCCACATAAAAAGTTTAATTTGGATAACTGTGCCATAAAATAGCGACTGCTTTATCTGACTTCATTCTTAATGTCATTTTATTCCCTTTGCAAGATGAAATTGAAAAACAATCATGTTTGAACATTGTCAATCGCTGCTATATTAGTTGTCAGTCGGTCACTCATTCTTTAACAAAATAAAATATAAGTTGATGTTGCAATGTTTTCTCTTAACTTGATTTTCTTAATTTTATACGTACAGACCTGCCAGCTCACACGTTGCCACTGTGTGGCACGCGATATTGGCTCCCGTCACGTGGTGAGGAGCCGATATCACACAGTGGCAGGGAAAACGAGCTAAAAACCACCGTAAACAGTGGTTTTCAGGCCGATTTCAGAGGCTTTCAACCTCCCACGTTCATCAATGGGTGTGAAAAAACTTGAAGACATCTGCAAAAGCTTCAGCAAGCTTTTGTTTCTTTTTTAGAGGGGGCTGCTTGGGGGAAAAAGTCCCTCTTAGGTGCTTTCTCAGCACTATGTCCCACCCCCTTCAAGGCCCCGCCCCTTCTCACACAGTGTGATTTTTTTTCAAAGATGGCAGGTCTGTACTTAGGTGTAACATACTATCTATATTTATATGTGATATATGCTTTATATAGGTGCATCAGCAATTACAGAATGATTTCTATTTTTTTTAAACAGGGTTTGGGATTAGAAGAATGAAAGCTGAAAGCTCTGAAAAGGGCCCTGAAAAGACTGAGTCTTTCATCGCTTTGCCAGGAGATGCTCCAATGCATGTGCTTGAACCATCTGAGGAGTGCGTGGGATCTGAAATCAAGATGGGACCACAGAGTCCCCAACTACTGGAAGAAGAAGCAGCTTCACATGGCAATGCTTTCTGTAGCTCTTTGCTTTTCAGCTTACGTCAGGGAGCTGAGGAATTAGGGCGAGACTTAGAAATCTTTGGAAATCAGAGCGCTCTTATAGGCCAAGAGGTTTTCACATGTCAACAGGATACTCAGCCTTACTGGGGGCAGTATGGATCACATCAACATGCAACAAACACTATTGAAAAGAGAACATTGTCGAGAAGCCACAGGACACGCACAAGTGGCAGGCTTCACAAATGCACTGAATGTGAAAAACAATTTAGTCAGAAGGCAGACGTTTTACGCCACCAGAGAACACACACAGGTGAGAGACCATATCAGTGTACTGAATGTGAGAAAAGCTTTAGTCAGAAATCAAATCTTTCTAGGCACCAGCTGACACACACAGGTGATCGACTGTATAAGTGTACCTTATGTGAGAAAAGTTTCAGCCAAAAGGTAAATCTAATTGTGCACAAGAGAATGCATACAAATGATCTAAATGGGTCCTGAGTCTGGTATGAGGTTTGTTCTTTACCAGAATATAGCAATACCCAAATTTGAAACGCCGTCACAATGGAAGACCTTTTAAATATACTACTGTACATATGAAATACTTCAATGTGTAAAGTATGTTTGAGAGAACACCCACCACAGAGTTGAGATGCTCAGAGGTATTTGCCAGTTATTTGCAAGGACAGTAGTACACAGTGTTATTGTACCATGCTCCAATCGAAGAATGAAGTTTATTGCTCTCAGAACATTTATACAAAAGAAGAGCTCAATGTGCCGACAATACGCCCATGAGATAGGCCTTAACAATGCACTCAATGTGAACAATTGCTAACCCGGACTAACCTGCATTTGTTTGATTTGACTTTAGATCCCACCACACATCCCGTATGATACCATGGAAAACATATATAGAAAATAAAGACACATTTTAATAGAAATTTCATAAAGAGGGAAATGTGAAGCAGAGATTGTACACAGGCAGTGTAAGGTTTTTTCCTGATAAAGCATTCTTTTTACCTCAACAATACTGTCTTGTCTCCCCTGTTACTACAGTCAGAGCTTCACCCCCTCCTGGTCTCTCAGCATTGCGCTGTCGTTCCCTCTCCTGCAAGGGATTGCTTGTTCACTACCTGCCGGGCTGGTGCCTGACTGAAGGAGAACCTTGTTACACTTTTTTAAGGGTTTGTAAGTCTCCCTGCAGAGGAGTGGGGGCTGAAGATATCAGGTGTCTCTGTTTGAAGATAGCCATGCCGTAGAGGAATATCGCATGCTGAGCGGTGTCTGAATCCCTCTGATCCTCCCGCTGGATGAAAACTACCAGCATGTTAAGGACAGAATATGTGGGTTTGAAAACGTACCTCACAATTTGGGGTCCATCTCCAGGACTCACATACATGACAGCAATTCCAGCATGCCAGCATGCCTGTGTCAAGAATCATAGCATACATGTCTATTCTCTGTCGGCTTGTAGGCATCGAACTTTATTGCATTCGCTCCAGTCAAAGGAAGGAAAGGCTGGAGATGGACAAGGAATGTCAGCGGCATTTGGTGAGAAGCTTCTGAGGATGCACCAGGAAGCAGCTATGAGTGCAAACTGCGGTTCCCTTGGTTTCTAAGCTCTCACGTCATTTGGGAATGTAAGTGGAGCTCTTTGATGTTCAGTACACGTTTCCTCACCTTCGCCGGCATCCAAGCGAGATACGCAGCTGCTGCACCCAGGATCCTGCTATCTGAAACCCACAACAACTTGGGAGTCGTTTCCACAGATTCCATGCATTGCAGAACCTGCTACTCGGTTCCAGTGGTACTCCAAGGATGCAGTCCTGTTAAGCAACTCACTTTGAATATTTACATTTGAGGAACCTTCCACTTGATAAGTCTCCAAACTAGAACCTAACATTGAGGACAAATTAAAGCAATTTCTGAGCTATTGTTTTGCTGTACATTTAGTGCTGTGGTACATGAAGTTAACGAATAAGCTCTTTAAATCTGAATAGATTGATAATGTTTACTACGTGTATATTACATTTATGATGTGGATAATCAAGGATGGTAATTACTGTATCAACGTGTTAACACAATACTGCTTCATGTTGCATCTTTCAGTTCACAGAAGTTCTAACTAGAAAGTCCTATTAAACACAAGGAGAGATGAACGTGTACACTTCCATTGTTTTAGAAACAGTGATACAAAGACTTGATACAATATCTTAAAGACATGCAATCAATCAATCAGTTTTTGTAAAGCACGGCTACTCACCTGTGAGGGTCTCAAGGCTCTTGGGGAGGTGGGGGGCTCTAATCTAGGTTTTCAGCTTTTAGACATATTGCATGTTGCACTTTACAAGAGAGTCAGAGATGTGGAGATAATCTGAAGGTATATCATTGCCTATATATATGTGTAGAATTAGATGCAGTATATTTCATGGATAGTAATCATCTCATTTATTTTAGGTAACTGCTGTGACCAGTAGAACTGCACTGCTCTCCAGTTCATCACTCTTTTCTCTCTAATCCCATCCCCCTTCCCAGGTCTACTTCCGACAAACATTATAGCTATGTTGGTTTAGTAGTGCACATGGTGAAGGGTGGAAGCAAATGTCATTGCCATCATTGTCTCCAGACTGCAAGGTTTCTTGCTGTCTGACAGCCTGCCACAATGCTAGTGACCTTTGCATTTGGCAGACAGGCCTCTAATCCCTACATAGACCACAGAGATGCCACAAAAGAATAGCAAATCCAATTGAAGACACAAACACAAATCAGTGCCCTAAAGTCATAAAGCTGAGGGTGATAAAGAAAGAAATGTTATGAACAAAGTGATAAGGTGGAGACCTGCAGCCACTCCCTGTGCCCCCCAAAACCTAGAAAGGTGGTACTCATGTGGGTCTATAAAGTATTATATAACAGACTCAAGGGAAATAGAGAAGAGGAGTTATGAAAGCGAGAGACAAAGGTCCTCGAAGGCCCAGTAGCCCAATTAGAGGATTGTACCATGTAAGTAATGAGGTATGCACTCCCACTGTCGCCTGCCTGGACTCGTCACCCGCAGGATGAATCCGCGTTAGATTCTCAGGTAGTTCGCACATTGGAGCAGGACAGATTCATGAGTGCAAACAAGTTAGTTTGGAGGTTGGAGTCCCACAAGTAAAGAGCCAGAAGTGGGAAGTTAGACCATAAGAAACGACTTAGAGTGGGAACCCATGTGTGAAATGAAACACAAAGCAAGTACCTGGCTAAAACGCACAGCTGCCAGTTAATGTGTGTGCACGTCACAGAGGTTTGAATCCTATGACTGTGGGTCCCAACCCAAATGTATTTAATTAGAAGTCCATGAGCCACCTTGGAGTGGTGTCAACTCGTGATCATCCTCGGCAGAAGCTGTCCTGTTAAGACAGGGAAAACGCTAAGAGATGGGGCTGTAAGCACTCAGCTTCCAGTGCCATAGGGAGAACCAGACATATCATTCTCTACGACCATGCCACCACAGCCTCGGCCCGTTCCACACTATGAAGAAGACCTTATTATCCCTGATCACGCGACCCTAGCGTATACAAGAATGGTCGGGGTTAGTCCTCACAGCACCTTGGGCCCAAGAACTGCCCCTGCAGTTCTGTAGCTAAGCATTGATTTAAGGAGCGCACTGGCTGAGGGCCATGGATAGAGGAGGCCGGCTCCTGCGAGCGGTCCACCAGACTGTAACAGTTATAGCTTCTATCAGTGAGGTACTGCAGCTGCCCATGCGGCCATCTAGAGTTAAGGATATACCACAATTCATATTCTGGAGTATCACCCTGAACAGCCAGAGAAGAAAAAGAGGTGGATTGCAAAGGAAAAGACTGTGAATGCCTCGGCTAAGAAACTGAAAAACTGTGTTTCTTTGCTAGTAATGAGCAAAAAAGAGACAAATGGCTTCAAGATTGATGATGTTTGCAGGAGAAAAAGGTCCTACAAAATGAGGCATGAACTTTGCGTGACTGCTATGGAGACATAAAGAACAGCATGGAAACAAAATTGTATTCCTAAATTGGGGGCTTATTTGGAGTGGGGTGGATGCAGAATGTCTGCCACAAAGTGGAAGGTGTCCCACCGGCTGTATTGCAAGCGCACTGATATCAATATTATTCTAAATATGGCGGACGGGGCATCTACCACTTTTTTGGAGGATATCCAAGGCCACCAACCTGTAAACAAGGCCCTTCATCCTTAGTTACATTAAAAAATTATGTTGAGTGCCTTGTCTATAGATTGTAGTATTTACGTTAATGATCCAGCCAATGGCACAGAACAATATGCAAGAACAGAAGGGAGTCCAAGTGGGATGCAAACAACAGCTGCAAAAAAATGTAGACATCCTGAGAAAACCATAGAGAGACGTGTCATACACGTCACTGCTATAGGAGACCACCGCACCCAGTCTTCTTGATCTTGTGATGGAGCTGTGGCCGGGATTACTCTTCCCGTCTATCACTGGTAACCCTAGGATTTCTTGTTTGGATACCAAAGAGATATATGAATGAGCTCAAAAGTTTAGACGTGAATTAAGCATAATGGTCTGACACTATGGTGGTGGGTAGGCCATGTAGACTCACAACACCCGTTACAAAGCATATGGGTGAGGTTTTTGCAGCAGATACAGTTCTCATCCGTATGAAGTGTTCCAATTTGGTGAAGAAACACAGTTCAACCCACAGACTAGTGCATGATTCTGAGTGAGGCAGTTCTATGTTAAAATCCATTGATATGGTAGCCTATGGGTGGGGGTGTTTGGAAAAGATTGTAACGGTTCTGCAAATTGACCATCTTTGTAAGATGATATATTTTGTTAAGTAGTCACTACCAGTCTTGTTCATCTGAGGCCACCAGACATTGGTGGTCATTCTGACCTCGGCGGTAAAAGGCACCTACCGCCGGTCAGAAATCCTCCATAATTCCGCCGCGGTCGCGGTAACCCGCCACGGTCATTCTGACCCGCAGCAGCCAAACCTCCGAAAATCCGACAGCCACAACAGACCGCCAGACCAGCGGTCGGCGGAAAAGTGGAGGTGACCAAACCTCCACTGTCACGCCAACAGAAATACACCCATGCCATTACGACCCACGAATCCACGCGGCGGTCTTTCAAACGCGGTTTTCCATTGGCAGTACACACCGCCGCGGTCAGAATACACACAAACGAACAAAACTCAGCCACATTGGCCGATTTGAATTCCACACACCTGATACACATACACACACCACTCCCACACACACAATACAATATAAAACACACACCCACATCACCCACAAACCCCTTCGACCAAAATCCTAAAAGAAGCACTGAGAGACACATCAGCGATCACAGAATACCATCACACAGAGGCACACTACACCATCACCCACACAATATCCACACACAAAACAACACACACCACCACACTCAACACACTTAACTACACATACTCCACCCCACCCATCATACACACCACTCCATGGCACCCCAAAGACACCCCCGCTTCTCAGACGAAGAACTCAGGGTCATGGTGGAGGAAATCGTTCGGGTAGAGCCCCAGCTCTTCGGCACACAGATCCAATACACCAGCATTGCCCGGAGGACGGAGCTATGGCAGAGGATTGTCGACAGGGTCAACGCTGTGGGACAGGACCCCAGAAATCGGGAAGACATCAGGAAGCGATGGAACGACCTACGGGGGAAGGTGCGTTCCATGGTATCCAGGCACAACATCGCCGTGCAGAAGACTGGCGGAGGACCCCCACCTCAACCCCCACAATTTACAACATGGGAGGAGGAAGTCTTGAACATCCTGCATCCTGACGGCCTCGCAGGAGTCGGCGGAGGAATGGATTCTGGTAAGTTGAAGCTTCACTACTGCTTCCCCCCCACCTGCATGCCAAATCATACCCCAACCCTCACCCCCATCCTCGAACCCCACCCTCACCCCCACCCCCATCCTCACCCCCACCCTCACCCCCACCACCATCCTCACCCCCACCCCCAGCACACCTATTCCCTGCCAATGTCTCACCATCACAACCCACACATCCCAAAACCTAGGCCTGCATGCGTCCACTAAGCATGGACACCCATCACCAAAGCATGCCCAATGCATATACACATCCCCCCCACAAGCCACCCTCACCAAAGCCCCCACACACGAATGCCAGCACTTGGGGACACGGGAACCCACAGATACACCCATATGCCACACATTGAAACTATAACCATACCTCTATACCCCTGCAGGACCCGACCGTCAACACACCGCCACGGAGGGCCCAGAATTCTCCACACCCCCCACCCAAGAGGCCGTCAGCGATGACAGCAGCTCTGTCGACCTGGACACTGATGACCAGCCCGGACCATCGGGGACCTCTGGACAGTCGGTTCCCCTCACACAGGCACAGGCCACTACAGACCCAAACCCTCTGGGAACACCAGCACAGCTCCCACCCAGCGGGCCCATGCCTCTGTCTCCAGGGCGCGTCAATCTGCGGTGTGTCTACCACTACAGGGCACCCAGGATAACCCACCACCCCAACAACAACAGGGACCTGGGGGCAGTGGTAGTGGGCACACCGGCCAGGGGGCAGAGGCCCAGGGAAACAGGGCAACTCGGAGGGCAGCTGTGCGACAGGGGGGGGACGGGCCCAGGGAACCCACTCTCCACGAGGCCCTCACCACCATCATGGGAGCATACAACCGCTCCCAGGAGACGATGGCGACGGTACTGGCCCGGTTCCAGGAGATCCAGGTACTGCAGGAGGAACACTATCGGGGGTACAGGGAGGACATCAGAGCCCTCACCTCCACCCTGGTTACCATGGTAGGGCTGCTGCGGGAACTCATCAACACCAGGACGGACACTCAACAACAACAAAGGGCCCCTGCCACTAGCCTGGACCAAGAACAGCCAACCACCTCCGCCGGCGCTAGTGGACAGGAGGCCCCCGCACAACAGCAGCCCACCAGACCCCCACCTCCTGCAGGAGAAGAACCACCCCGCAAGAGGGCCCTGAGATCTCGCAAGAAGACAGAGTAGGATGTCAAGACCCCCGCCAGCAAAGGATACCACCTGATGTCATCCCACTGTCCCACATTGTCACCCTGTCCATCCTTGAACTGCCCATGCTCCATCTCTCCACAGGCCTATGGACAATGCACCTGTGTGACTGTTACTCTGGACTCTGCCATGGACATTCCTTCACCATAGCCCCCACCCACTTGAAACCACCCATCCCATTTTGAGCACTGAAATAAACACCTATTTTGCACAAAACTATCTGGAGTCTGGCTGTGATTTCAAAATATTGTAATTGACATGACAGTGCAAATATGTCCTTGTACATAGTGAAGTCAACAAACAGCTGCCACAAAGCTGTAGTCCATGGGGAAACGAAGCACAGGACTCGTAGTGGGGACCCCAGATCTGAAATAGGGAGGGAAAAGCCACAACTCAGTCATCATACACTGGGGCAAATAGACAGGCAGCAGAGATGCTGGAGAGTAGTTTACATTAACAAAATTATGTTTGAATTGTTACCTGTGTCCTATTGGAAGTACTGTGCAATGATTCTGTCCCTGTTGTCTGTTTCAGCCCCGTCGTCTTCCTCCTCTTCACTCTCCACAGGTTCCACAGCTGCCACAACACCACCATCTGGACCATCCTCCTGCAGGAAAGGCACCTGGCGGCGCAAAGCCAGGTTGTGAAGCATGCAGCAGGCCACGATGATGTGACACACCTTCTTAGGTGAGTACATTAGGGATCCACCTGTCATATGCAGGCACCGAAACCTGGCCTTTAGGAGGCCGAAGGTGCGTTCGATCACCCTCCTAGTACGCCCATGGGCCTCATTGTACCGTTCCTCTGCCCTGGTCCGGGGATTCCTTACTGGGGTCAGTAGCCACGACAGGTTGGGGTACCCAGAGTCCCCCAATAGCCATACACGGTGTCTCTCTAGCTGTTCCATCACGTAAGGGATGCTGCTATTCCTTAGGATGTAGGCGTCATGCACTGACCCTGGGAATTTGGCATTTACATGCAAGATGTACTGGTCAGCCAAACACACCACCTGGATGTTCATGGAATGGTAACTTTTTCTGTTCCTGTACACCTGCTCCCTGTCTCTTGGGGGAACCAAAGCCACATGGGTCCCATCAATGACACCAATGACGTTGGGAATATGTCCAAGGGCATAGAAATCACCCTTCACTGCAGCCAATTCGCCCACCTCAGGGAAAAGGATGTAGCTCCTCATGTATTTCATCAGGGCCGACAACACTCTGGATAACACCTTCGAAAACATGGGCTGAGACATCCCAGAAGCAATTCCCACTGTTGTCTGAAATGACCCACTTGCCAAGAAGTGGAGTACTGACAGGACCTGCACCAGAGGGGGAATCCCTGTGGGTTGGCGGATGGGGGACATCAGGTCGGGCTCCAGCTGGGCACACAGTTCATGTATAGTGGCACGGTCAAGCCGGTAGGTCAGGATAATGTGGCGTGCTTCCATTGTCGACAGGTCCACCAGCGGCCTGTACACGGGAGGATTCATCCGTCTCCACGCCAAACCCAGCGGACGGTGCCTAGGAAGGACAACATGGAGCACACAGTCAAGCAACCCACAGGTACGTACTCACAGCTTGCACACTAAACGATTCTCTATGCAGTGAATGGCGTGTCTGAGTGGCTATGCAAGGCCTAGGCCTGTGTGACGCAGTTGAAATTGAGCCATGTGAACCCTCGAAATGGCGGCTGCCTGACCTGTGAAGTGTGACAATGGGATGTGAGGTCAATGCGCTGGCGTGGCACACCGTGGCGGTAGGCGGTCGAAGACCGCGGCGCGAAGCCGCATTGGATAACATTGAAGCCTATGGGTTTCAGGAGCCAATGGCGAAGGGCGCCGGCGGTGGCGGTACGCACCGCCGCGGACGTGACCGCCATTTTCTATCTACTTATTCACTTGCGACTTGAACTTTCACAGGAGAGGACCTATACTGCAAGTGTTGCTGTGACCTCGGTCTGGAAGGGACAATGGCTGCTGCGCCTGGGGAAAGGGCCCCTGCCTTCACTGGAAAAGAGTTGGAGAAACTTGTGGATGGGGTCCTCCCCCAGTATGCGCTACTCTACGGTCCTCCAGACCAACAAGTGAGTCTAATTCAATATGGATTTGGGGCCACTGGCTGGCTTGGGGGCCTGGCGGGGGGGCCTGGCGGGGATGGGGGGCATGTTGGGCCTGGCGGGGGGCCTGGCGGGGATGGGGGGCATGTTGGGGCTGGTGGGGGGCCTGGCGGGGGGCCTGGCGGGGATGGGGGGCATGTTGGGCCTGGCGGGGGGCCTGGAGGGGGGCCTGGCGGGGATGGGGGGCATGTTGGGCCTGGCGGGGGCATGGCGGGGGGCCTGGCGGGGATGGGGGGCATGTTGGGGTTGGCGGGGGGCCTGGCGGGGGGCCTGGCGGGGATGGGGGGCATGTTGGGCCTGGCGGGGGGCATGGCGGGGGGCCTGGCGGGGATGGGGGGCATGTTGGGGCTGGCGGGGGGCATGGCGGGGGGCCTGGCGGGGATGGGGGGCATGTTGGGCCTGGCGGGGGGCCTGGCGGGGATGGGGGGCGTTGGGCCTGGCGGGGGGCCTGGAGGGGGGCCTGGCGGGGATGGGGGGCATGTTGGGCCTGGCGGGGGGCCTGGCGGGGATGGGGGGCATGTTGGGCCTGGCGGGGGGCCTGGAGGGGGGCCTGGCGGGGATGGGGGGCATGTTGGGCCTGGCGGGGGGCCTGGCGGGGATGGGGGGCATGTTGGGCCTGGCGGGGGACATGGCGGGGGGCCTGGCGGGGATGGGGGGCATGTTGGGGCTGGCGGGGGGCATGGCGGGGGGCCTGGCGGGGATGGGGGGCATGTTGGGCCTGGCGGGGGGCCTGGAGGGGGGCCTGGCGGGGATGGGGGGCGTTGGGCCACTGGCAACGAAAATGCAGACAAACTTGAACGTGGTATTTCTCCCTCCCTGTACGTGTCACATAGGTCCGCGCCCATGAGAAGATCGGGATTTGGCGTGCCATCGCCAAGGAAGTCCGGACCCTGGGGGTCCACCATCGACGGGGCACCCACTGCCGCAAGAGGTGGGAGGACATCCGCCGCGGGACCAAGAAGACCGCCGAGTCTCTGCTGGGGATGGCCTCCCAACGTAGGCGGGGTGCCTGCCGTCAACTGACCCCCCTGATGTTCCGGATCCTGGCGGTGGCCTACTCTGATTTAGATGGGCGCGTGAGGGCAGCACAGCAGACACAAGGGGGTGAGTACAAGCATTATCTACTCTGTTGTCGCGCAGTGGAGGTGTCTGGGTGGGGGAGGAGGGCTGTGGGTCCCCCTAGGCCAGGGCGATATCTGTAGGCTGGGCACCCCCGTAAGCCCCTGTGTCCCCAGCCACCACCCTCAGTAGTGTGCCAGTACAGCCATCCCTGGGCCGTGTCATCCATGGGTGCAGTTGTCAACTCTAGGCGTGTAGGGCATGTTCCACGGAATGCGTAGGGGACCCCAAGTGCGCAACTTAGTGCAGGGGGCATCTGTGTCTGTCATGTCCGCTAACTGTACCGGTGATCCATGTACTCAAAATCTCTTTATTTCTCTCTCCCCCCCCTTTTTGTTTGTCTTTCTGTGCTTGTGTGCATCAGCATCATCAGGCGGAGGAGAAGTGGCATCGGGGCAGGAGGGAGCTGCATCTCACATGGCCCAGGAGGGCCATGCCACAGAGTCTGACTGGACCAGTGAGACGGAGGGCGAGGGGAGCTCCACAACGGGGACGACTGGACCCTGCAGCGACACGGACACGTCCTCGGAAGGGAGCTCCCTTGCTGGGGTGGCACCATCCGTGCCCCCCGCCATTACAGGTACAGCCGCCACCCAGCGCACCATCTCCGCCCTCCCAACAGCCCCTCAGCGTTCGCCCCGTGCCCGCTCTGCCAGGAAGCCGGGCATCTCCTTCGCCCCAGGCACCTCAGGCCCTGCCCCTGTTACCCCCGCTGCCCTCAGTGAGGAGGTCATTGACCTCCGACGAACGCTCATTGTTGGGCAGACTACCCTTTTGAATGCCATCCAGGGGGTGGAGAGGGAGGTTCATCGCAGCAATGCGTACCTGGAGGGCATTCATTCGGGTCAGGCTGCCCATCAGCGATCGTTCCAGGCTCTGGCCTCAGCACTGACGGCAGCCATTGTCCCTGTCTCCTGCCTCCCTCTACTAACTCCCTCCTCCCAGTCTCCTGTTCCTCTGCCTGTCCCACCCACACCATCAGACCAGCCTGCACACACCTCAACACCCAAGAGCAGCTCATCCAAACATAAGCACCACAGATCACGCAGACATTCACACAAGCAACATTCCGATGCAGACATGCCAACAGTCACTACCACCTCTGTGACCCCCACCTCCTCGTCTCCCTCCTCCCTCCCTGTGACGTCTACACTCACACCTTCATTCACCTCACCATCAGCCAGTGTTTCCATCACCAGCACACCCTCCAGTCCAGTCCGCACACGTGCAGTCACCACCCCCACTGCCATTTACACGTCCCCTGTGTCCTCTCCCACTGTGTCTGTCACCCCCTCTTCCACACCACACAAACGCAGCCACCTTGCCACCCAACAGCCATCCACCTCACGACAGCCTCCCGCTCCTGCACCTGCACCCAAAGACAGCAAACTTGTCTCGCCTACAACCACATCCTCTCCCTCCACTCCCATTCCCACTGTACCTACCACTATCCATTGTCCCAGGAAAATCTATCTCTCTACTGCTACCTTCTTTCCTGACCCTGAGCCCCCCCCTCCTTCTCGTCGGGGTAAGAACAGCACCTCAGCCACCACCAGCCCTGCAGCCCCCTTGACAAGGGTGCAGGGGTATTGGAGCCCACCAGCCCGCAGGTCTGGATCTTCGCCCAGCAGCAAGGGGACAGCCAGCCCACCCCCTGGGAAGAGGAGCAGAAGGCGGAAGGGCCGCCGCCGGAGCCCGGGTTCTATATCCCCCCAGGACACTAGCCAGCCACCGTCAACAGCCACAGCTCCAAAGGGAGGAAAGGGCCACAGACTCCCGACTAAGGAGGGCAAGGGCAGCAAGGCGGAGAAGTCAGGCAGCAGGCCTGCTGCCCATGGAGGACCCGTCACAGCTGCCCAGGAGGAGCCCGCAACCCCCATAGCCGCTGCCCAGGGAGGAACCGGCACAGCTGCCCCGGGAGAGCCCACCACCCCCATAGCCGCTGCCCAGGGAGGACCCAGCCCAGCTGGCCAGGAGGGCCCCACCACCCACAGCCCAGGTGGGCATTGAAGGAGCACCATCCCCGCTGCCCAGGAGGGCACCACCAGGCAATGAGCAGTTGGCCATAGAATGGCCGCCGTCTCCAGCACCGCTCCGCTGGGGACCGCCGTCTCAAGAACCGCTGAACTGGGCCCCGCCGTCTCCAGCACCGCTCCGCTGGGGACCGCCATCTCAAGAACCGCTGAACTGGGCCCTTCAAGGCAAGGACCGCTGAACTGGGCCCTTCAAGGCAAGGACCACTGAACTGGGCCCTTCAAGGCAAGAACCGCTGAACTGGGCCCTTCAAGGCAAGGACCGCTGAACTGGGCCCTTCAAGGCAAGGACCGCTGAACTGGGCCCTTCAAGGCAAGAACCGCTGAACTGGGCCCTTCAAGGCAAGAACCGCTGAACTGGGCCCCGCCGTCTCCAGCACCGCTCCGCTGGGGACCGCCATCTCAAGAACCGCTGAACTGGGCCCTTCAAGGCAAGGACCGCTGAACTGGGCCCTTCAAGGCAAGAACCGCTGAACTGGGCCCCGCCGTCTCCAGCACCGCTCCGCTGGGGACCGCCGTCTCAAGAACCGCTGAACTGGGCCCTTCAAGGCAAGAACCGCTGAACTGGGCCCTTCCAGGCAGGAACCGCTGGCCCTTTGGCAGTCGTGGCAGGGCAGGATCTGTCTCGGGCAGGGCTGCAGGATGTCCTCTGGCCAACATGCCTCCTCCAGTGGCAGTGGAGTCTGTTATGGACTGTTTGGACTGTGGCTTTGCACTCCCCAGGATGGCCCAGTGGGCAGGCCACCCACTGTATGGACTGTTTGGACTGTGGCTTTGCTCTCCCCAGGATGGCCCAGTGGGCAGGCCACCCACTGTATGGACTGTATGGACTGTGGCTTTGCTCTCCCCAGGTTGGCCCAGTGGGCAGGCCACCCACTGTATGGACTGTTTGGACTGTGGCTTTGCTCTCCCCAGGATGGCCCAGTGGGCAGGCCCCCCACTGTATGGACTGTATGGACTGTGGCTTTGCTCTCCCCAGGATGGCCCAGTGGGCAGGCCACCCACTGTATGGACTGTATGGACTGTGGCTTTGCACTCCCCAGGATGGCCCAGTGGGCAGGCCACCCACTGTATGGACTGTATGGACTGTGGCTTTGCTCTCCCCAGGATGGCCCAGTGGGCAGGCCACCCACTGTATGGACTGTTTGGACTGTGGCTTTGCTCTCCCCAGGATGGCCCAGTGGGCAGGCCACCCACTGTATGGACTGTATGGACTGTGGCTTTGCTCTCCCCAGGATGGGCCAGTGGTCATGGAGTCCCCTCGTGGATCTGGCGTCGTGTACTCAAGTGGCTGAGGTGCCCCCCCTTCCCTTCCCCCTGAGGTGCCTGTCCTTTTTTCTTTCTGATGCCCCTGCAGTGTTCTCTCCGTGGAGTTCTTGTCGTGGGACTGGGCCTTGCCCCTTTGCTCAGGACCCCTGTGGTCCACGGACAGTGGTTGGACTACATTTAGTAGATGTATATATTTTGTACATAGTTTATTTATTTATTGGGATTACTGCTGTCCATTTTTCAATATATCTGCCCGTTTAAGATCTCTTCTTTTGGTCTTTGCATTATTTCGGAGGGGGGGGTTTGTGGGTTGTGACAGTGATCTGTGGGAATGCATTGATGTGTGTGTTGTAGTGGGTGTGGGTGGGTGGGTGTGTGCCGGTAATCTTTTCCCTCCCCTGTGTCGTAGGTGCAGTACTCACCGATGTCTTCCGCGCCGCCGGGCGTGCTCCTGGTACAGGAGCAGGTATAGGAGTGCGGGGATGACCTGCAACTCGGGTTCCATACCGCCGGAATCTCGCGTGGAGTATGTGGAGGTGAGCGTTTTCCCGTCCGTAGTCTGTTTCCGCCGTGTTTTTATCGGCGGTGCTCCCGCCCCGGAAAAGGTGGCGGATTGGTGGGTCGTGATAGGGTGGGCGGTACATTGTCTGCCGCCTGGCTGTTGGCGGGGACCGCCGTGCTGTTTGTTTGTTCCGCCGTGGCGGGCGGAGTGTTAATGCGGCGGGCTGTGTTGGCGGTTCCCGCCAGGGTCAGAATTGCATATTTGGGACCGCCGGCCTGTTGGCGGGTTGGCCGCCGCTTTATCACCGACCGCCAGGGTCAGAATGAGGGCCATTGTGTGCTACTAGATTTTTCATGCACCAAAGTGCAGGGCGACCAGCTAATGGCATCATTATACCAATGTTACAGGGGTTCTTGTAAAGTATTGTAGGTGCCCATCTCGAAAGAGCCTGATGGTGGCCCCCTGGTGAACCCAGTCACTGCAGTTAGTGGTGAAAGTATAGTTTTCAGTCTTTGTGCAAAAGCATCTCCAGTGGACACCAGGGCCTCAGCTGCTGCTGGTAGAACGGCTGAATGCCTTGTGCCATCTTGATGATATAAGCGCTTGAGAATCCAACAGACTTTCCACATCTGATTCCAAGGCGGCAGGTCATTTCTTCATGTCTAGGTCAACTGGGAGTCACTACGCCAGGAATACCTTTACACAGTAATTGTGCAGGTAAGTTTTTGTCTAATTGGATGTGCGTCTATAATGTGGGATACCCCCTCTTTTTTAATTGGGGAAAATCCCTCCCCGCCTCTTATGTAGGTGAACTACTAATATATGTGTGTGTTGTTTTTTTCTTTGTATATTTCCTCTTTTTATTATTCTTCCTATTAATGGGCATTTTCAGCTCTTTAGTCGTGACCTGGGAGTGTGCAAGTGGCCCTGGCAACAATCATGATTAATTCTGACCCAAAATGGCATAATCCTCAGGGTAGTAGGAATACACTGCAGTCCAGTGCCAGGGATTCACAATACCAGGCCACTTACTCTTCTAACTTAGACTTGAAATGCCCTCTCCTCCTTTCCAAACCTCGCCCCTACACCCCCTACGTTTTCATCCTACCAGGGATGCAAACACTTTGCTCTCTTTCCCGGTTGCTTCTCCCCTCAGCTTGGCACCAGCGTGTGCATTACTAAGTCCAGTCTGCCTTTCTCCACCACAATACACACAGAGGAAGCAAGGAAGCTCTCTTCATCCACTGCTATATTTGTGAACCCTGTAGAAGTATGGAAACTGATTCTATATTCTCAAAACCTCTCTAATATTCTGGCATGCACAGGTTCTTGGAGGCCAACCTCTGGTAATGCCTCCTGGTGGCCCAGTTATCCAACAGCCACAACCTGATTCCAAAAGATATTGGGACTCTTCTAAATCTAAGCCGCAAGTGCAGACAGCTGGACTAGATATTAGAGATGCACTTGTAAATCCTTATATCGCTGTAGAATATACCCATGCGTGAGCAGCATCCAGAGGGAGTAAATCTCAAGCAGTGGGTCAATAGTGAGGGTTTCAAGGCATACTTGACCTTTAAGGTTTATGAATCTCCACAAATGTGTCAGTTTGTGGAGACCAATCCTGTCCACGCGTGGAAATGGTTGGAGATATGCTCGGTCTCAGGATTTGAGTAAATCCATTTGAAGGATAGAAAGAGAACCTGTTGCAAAGCATGTGATGCATTTTTCCACATGGAACATGCATTACATATGATGTAACAAAGATGAAGGAAAAACGCTGCTGGTCAAAGGACTGTCATTTGATTGTGTGAACTTGTACCCTCCAGATAATTCAGCGTTCTTGAAATAGCAGCGCCTAGCCATTGCAGAGTAGTCACAGAACCTTTCCATGAGTACACCCGGATATCTGGGACTGCGACAACTTTATAGAAAATGTGTGTGACTTGTGGGGAGTGCGTATGGGCCTGCCAGGGTAGGTTCGCAGGGCCCTCACTGCACTGCAGCGCCTTAGACCCAGGACCATAAACCACATCACTTGCTTGGCTGGTCGTAACTTTTTTAAATCCTGTCAGGAAGCCCCCCCCCACTACATTTATCCACTCTCCTGCTACGTAACTGGCCTCAACCAGTACACGCTATAGCAGAGGGGTCTGTCACGAAACACCCCTCAGGGTGTTATCATATATTGATCCATGACACGGTTCCAGTCTTGCGACATAACATCCCTCCCCACCAGTGTAAACAATATACAACAAATGAAACAGGAAACCAAAACCTCATTTCCCATTTCATGATGCAAAAGTACTGAGAGACAGAGAGTCATGCCATTGAATCCCTAAGCAGCCCCCCCCTTGTGTCAGCAGCATAGGCTCATCGTAGAACAAAGGGGCATAATCATATTCCTTTTGCGCCAAATTTGCATAATTTTTTTAATGCAAATTCGGCACAAACTTAACTCCATACTGTATTTATATTTTGACATTAGACGCGTTTACCGTCAAAATATTGGAGTTTGCACCATTTTGTAGTCGAGTGAACCTATCTTGCGTCAATGAGATAGAAGGTAGGCGTTTCCATCCATAAAATGGTGCTAACCCCATAGCCCCATATTTATCCCCTGTGCTAAAAAGATGCACAGGTGGGAGGAGGGGCTAAATAATGATGCAAAGCTTGCTTTGCACCATTATTTGATGCCTGGATCAGACCAGATGTTAGGGGACCTGTGGACCCATTTCCATGGTTAAACACCATGGAATGGGTCCACAGGTGCCCTCCCCAAGCCCCAGGAACACCCTACCCATACCAGAGCGACGCTGGAGGATGGGGGACGCCGGAGGATGGGGGACGCCATCCCAGGTAACTCCAGGTAAGTATTTTATTTTATTTTATTTTTTGCCATCAGTGGCCCTAACTTGGGGCCCCCTGCATGGCACAGGGTGCAATGGCCATGCCCAGGGGACACTTGCCCCTTGTGCTGGCCATTGGGGTGGTGGGCATGATTCCTGTCTTTTCTAAGACAGGAGACATGTTTTTATTGGTTGTGTGCCAGGAAGTGGCCACCAGCCCCACCCGGATAGCATCTTTTTTTAAGACCCTAGTCGAAGTTTAGTGCCCGCTTGCGCCATACAATGAATATGGCGCCCGGCTGGCGTTGTGAAATGATGCAAGCTGGCGCAAAACCTTTTGCCCCAAAACTCCGTTAGCACAATTTTGGAGCAAAAAATGTAAACATGGCCCAAAGTCTTTCAGCCTTGTAGAGGCATCCAGACGTGGCCTTAGGCGATATCTGGAACTTCCATGTTGGTGGTTGAGAACCTCAGTATGAGAAGGAGTGTCTATGAGTCCAGAGTCGGGGTTCGGTGTACCCGGACTCGACATCGAACCTCCTTGCGCTGTCCCTTCAGAATATATTTGTAGGTTCTGAAGTTCGGAAGTTGCATCCGGAACCATCACTTGGGCCCAATCAATGTCTAGCTCAGAGTTCCCCTCCCCGGATGTGGAACAGTTCTCGCGGGGGTTGCAGAGGGGAGGCTGGTAGCGTTTAAAAAACGTGATGTTTCATATGATCAACTTCTCACCCCTGACAGCGGTAATCATTGTGCCCTTCATGCTCGAGACCGTCCAGGCCCTTGGTTCAAATGGTATCCAGAACCTGCTCCTGGGATGTCCTGGGAAAGACTAGCACAGCATCGCCCACTTTCAATAGACAATAGTGCGATCGTTGTTTGAGTGACATCATGTCATTCTTCTTTTTGCGTCGACTTAGTGCGTCGGGTACTGCCTTCTGCATTGTAGATGGCATATTCACATGGAGTATGGTGTCAGCAACCTGACGGTTGATGCATTGTTCATGGGGAGCCACCCCTGTGGTGGTGTGAAGGGTAAGCCAGCATTCCCTCAGGAACGGATACAAAATGCACTCTAGATTCCTATCCTCCGCCAGCACAATAGAAATCATTTTGTTGATGGTTCTCATGAGGCGTTCCACTTATCCATTAGCCTGGGGCCACCTAGGCATAGTTTACAAATGTCTAATGCCATGGGATGTCAAGTATTGTGCAAACTCCTGACTGGCAAATGGGGGTCCATTGTCTGTTCTGAGCTCCCGCATGAGACCGTGGGTGGCCATTATCTTCTCTATTTGAGGAATGATTTGCGGGTCGTGAGTGATTCTATGATTTCTACCTCTGGTTATTTGGAGAAGTCATCAATCACGATGATCATGTGTCTGCCATCCAGTAGACTTCTGAAGTCAGCACTGACTGAATGCCATGGGATGGGAGTGATGGGAGTCGTGATGGGCGCTGGTGGCTCAGCAGAACTTGCAGCCTGGCAGAGAGTAAATTTGTGAGCACGGAATACTGGGGCAGCGTAATCCTGAAGCCATCTCGGGCCTCTTTAATCCATTTAAAGCCACTCCCAGCGCTTCAGCTCACTCTTGCAGCTTTCTGCTTTCTCCCTTTGTGATGCTTTTTCGTTTTTCTCTTCCTCCGTCTTTCCCATATATGTCTTTTGCTCGCAGCAAATGCTTGAGGCAGAAGACTAAGCGTCGGCCCTCAAAAATAAGTGCTGCTGCTCAGCACCAGAAACAACAAGCACAAATTAAGCACTGTTTACAACAAAGTCTCGCCTTTGTCTTGACAACTCCTTGATGTGGTGAGCGAGCTAGATCTACCACTTGTTGTTGGAGCCGCTGAGGGATCACTAGGCGAGGTCCTTGCAGGAGGCACCCTTCTGGAGCGACTGCCAGTTTGTGGTAAACATGTTGTGGAGATAGTAGGTTCTGCTTGGCGTCACTGGTGCGAAAGCTATGTCCTAGTTCAATTTGCTCCAACTTTCTGAGGTTACAGCATGTAGTGCTGATTGAAGGTATTCATCCTCTTTTGTCGCCTTCAGTATCTCTGACAAGGGTATGGGTAGGAGCTGTGATGTCTCGACTAAGAGCCGTACATACTCTTCAACTTCCTTGGAATTGAACACTTCACTGACCGTGGCCGTCAGGCATGTCGTAACAGGTAATCTACTGGGTTCTGTGTGCCTGGCTGATAAACTATGGAGAGGTCATACTCTTGTAACTGGAGGATCAATTTTTCGATCCTTGTCGGTGGTTTTGAAACCGAACTGGGGAACAAAGGAAGCAACAGTTTGTGGTCGGTGTGGATTGTGAAGTGGTGTCCATATAGATAAAGGTGGAAATGGCAACAACCCAAATGGATGGCCATGGCTTCCTTCTCTATATGAGAGTACCGTTGCTCCGTGTCAGTAAGTGCTCGGCTAGCATAGGCTATAGGAGCCCATCCCCATTGTCTTGTTTTTTAGAAAGTACCGCACCCATGCCGGAGGGGCTAGCATTGACAGACAATTCTGACGAGGGTCAAAGTGTGCCAGTGTGGTGTGCTCGAATAATGCTTGTTTTGTGGCTCGGAAAGCTTCCTCTTGGCATATGCCCCACTCCCAGACGGCATTAGCTTTGGTCAGTTCATAGAGGGTTCTGGTAAGGAGCATGAGGGTGTGGATGAATCGGTCACAGTAGGTTACCATCCCCAGAAATCTTCTGACTCCTGTGATGCTGACTGGAGATGGGGCTGCCTGAATGTCTCTAACTTTGTCTGAATCGGGCAAGACCCCATTCTCTGAAAATCCTATAAACCTATATCCAAAAAAACGGATCTCCTTTTGTAAGAATGCACACTTCTCTCGGTGAAGAGTGAGCTCGTTGTCCAGGAGACGCTGGAGCACTGAATATAGCCTTTCAAGGTGTTCATCGAGGGACGAAGCATGTACCAAGATATTATCACTTACAGTGATGACACTGGGGAGCCCAGCCAGGACTCCTCGAATGGTGTCCTGAAACACTTCGGCAGTGCTAGACACTCCAAAACTGAAGTGCTTATACCTCCTCAGAACCACGTGAGTGGAGAACGTGGTGATGGCTCTCGACTCCGGTGCCAGCATTAGTTGGTGGTATCCTGCCTGGAGGTCTACCTTCGAGAACTACTTCAACCTGCTCACTTCCACTACCCGGTCATCAACCGTGGGGGTGATGTGTCGTTCTCGCTTTATCGCCATTTTAGGGAGGCGCATATCCCTGGGTGCTGGGCCCTTCACCTTCTCGATTATGTTAGCTTCCTCCAATTTCCAGAGTTCCTCCTCTACTTTTGGCCAAAGGTGGAATGCCACACGGCGATAATGAAGTGCGACTGGCTGAACTGAATCCTCAATGTGACGGCAAACCATGCAGTCCTTGAGGCATCCTATTCCTTCAAACAGCTTTGCAAACTCCTGAACCAGGGTGTTAATGGCCGACAGGTGGATACTGAATGCAAATGTCACTAGTTGGAGTTGTTCAGCTGTTTTGCAGCTCAGCAGCATACCCGTGGCTCCTCGGGTGATGTACACTTTAGCTCTGGTTGAACGACCGTCATGGGCATTATTGGTACCTGAAAACACCTGCCAGCGGCAATGGGGAATTGGTACCGAACGCATATACCTGATTTGCTGTGGTGCGTAGTGTTGGCTTGCTTGGGAGGTTCTGGAATATGGTGTGTACCATGATATTTATCAATGCTCCAGTGTCAGTCAATGCTGAGAGAGGGGCCCAGTGACTGCTATGGTGCATTTGGGAGTGCGACGTCCGACCTTCTTGTCAGGCTGCATGGAATGTGTGACATGGGGGGGTCCCTTCAGTGTCATCGTTGTCCATGTCTCCCTTTCATCAGGGGTACCCCGTCATTCCATGAGTTCACCAACTTGGATTTGGGTGGCCTTTTGTTTGATGTGGAACAGCATACTTTAGCAAAATTGTTTAGTTTGCCACATGATGTGCACTTCTTCCTTTGTGCTGGACAGGTGCCTTGATGCGGGTATTGTCCTCCACACCAATGACCGACTTTTGGCGCGGTCAACATCTTGACTCGTGGTTTCTTTTTGTCCGTGTTAAAAGTGTCAATCGCATTGACAGGCTTGGTCTTGACAGGCTGTTGTAGGGCCGCCTCCATATGTGCGGCTCTTGCCTTAGAGAGTTCTTCGGAGCGTCCAAGAGGCAGTATTCTCACCAGGCCCATTCCGGGAATCTGAGGGATGTTTTTTCTGAGCTTTACTGAAGAGCATCTTTGAATAAATTGTGCACTAATTTCATCCTGAGCATCTGGCAGGGTGCAGGTACTGGCCAGTTCCTAGAGGCGGGCATAGAAGGCATCCACATACTCCTCGGGTTGTTGTCTCACTTGCCGCAGTAGGAACCGCTCATATTCTGGGTTGGCAAATGGGTTAAAATGAGCCGTCAGGGCATTCTTTAAGGTGGTGCATGAAAAGCGGGGCTCTTCCTCCTCCACTGACTTGGCAATTTTTTTTAATTTTCTTTTTGTCCTCATAGTATTCCACCTGGGCAAGGGGGCAGCAAAAGTGTAGCACAGATAGGATGCCCCAACCATTTAGGTTAGGCGTTCTCCTATGCCACACCCTCCGCCCACAGGCTGCTCAAAACCAGGGCAATTTCTGCCCCTCCCCTCATGTCACCAGCTTTTTAAAACAAGGAGACCGCCCAGACCGAAAGTCTTGTGACAGAAAAGGGCTTGTGGAAGGTATTAATCATTGGGCTCTTATCATTGAGATCCGACTAACCAGTGATCATCCGAAGCGATCTATCTCCTAGGAGCTATTTTCTCAAAGTGATCAGAACTTATTTCTTTTACTGGGGGGGGCACTATGTTCTAGTTGGCACAGGTTGTTGATCGCTGACAGCCATTCTTGTTTGGTTGGAGCCACGGGGAAGACCCATTCCAAACAGATCTCCCATCTGGCTAAAAGTACTAGAACAAACAACAAGTTGCTTTGACATCTGGTAAATTTCTTGCCTTGCGCTTCTTCAATAGATACCATGAAAACTACCATTGGGAGGCTTACCTTAACTTCTGGGCTAATTACGTCCATAAGCACCTTACCCACATCCTGCCGAAACTCTTCAAGCATGGACACTGCCAAAACATATGAAGATCGTCTGCCCCTTCTCCATTACAATGAGGACAATTTTTCTTAGCCTTTCCCAAGGCTGTTAACTTCTCCAGTGACCAGTAAGCCCAAGCAATGCGAACAGGTGGGTTTCCTGTATACCAAAGTGTGGACATTGATGGTTGCCAGAGGTGGGTGACATCCAAAGCTGGCAAATCCTTTCCCCACTTCTTTTTCAGGAGGGGGGAGCCTCTTCCCCTGCCTCAATTAACATCCATTACCATAAAGCAACCTCTTTATGGTAGGAGGGTCCTTGAAATAGTCTCTTCTCCCAAATGATCTTTCCTGACCCCACCTTTGAGCGAGAACTTGCCCAACTTGCTAACTGATAGTACTTAAATTTAGAGATCGAACCCACCCACTTGCCCCGTAAGCATGGACCAGGGTAGTAAGGAATGTCAGCGGCCCCATATCACTACCCCTTTTCCTGCAGGCCCCCCAGGTGCTTACCTCAACACCCAGGGGACCAACCTCTGACTCAGCTTTAACTTACCTGTGAGCAGCGCATCTTCCTTCACCCCCTGTCTCCATTGGTTAACATTGGGCACCAGACTCTGAATTTGACCTCTGCAGCCGACCGTCCTGTTAGCGTTCCGGGTACACTCTTGGTATTGATTTGAATCTTGCCTGGTGCTGACCTAAAAATCCGAAGACTGGATTTGTAAGATGTGTACTACCTGCAAAACTGCATTCTTGTTTTCCTCCCATAGGTTAACATTGAAAGCACTGAAAATTGCACTGAGTCGATTTTTGAAACTGAAAAATATTTTGGTTCAAAGAATATATAAAAGCAACTGTTATCTTTTTACATTGTTCTCTGATTTCTTCTTTGAGTGTGTGTCTCATTTATTGTCTCTGTGACACATGCTTAGCACGACTCCTTGATAAGCCTAACTGCTCACCCACACCACCACAAATAGAGCACTGGACCTATCTGTTTCTGCCTTTGCAAGCCTTTGGGGATCCACTGGACTCTCTACACAGTGTACTTCATTTTAGTGCGCTCTATAAAGAGCCAACTTCCTACACATCTTAACAGCCCAAATCAGCACCTACACCCATCAGAAGTTTACATTTATGATGATTCATCACTCAAATTAAATAAAGCCTGCATTGGAGGATGGCATTTTGGGAAAAGGCCTCTTTTTGACAACGTTAGCCCCCACCTTCTGCCTGATATATGACGTAGCCTAGGAATTATAGTGCCCAGGGCCCCTGCTAACCAGGTTCCCTGGGCTAGAGCTCTTTCCCTAAGACTGATGTGATGCATTGGCACAACTGGATACACCTTTAGCTACCACTATAAGTCCCTATAAAAAAGTACTTAGGTAGCCAGGGCACGGGGTACTATGGGTAAGACTCTGGGGGCAGCAGCACTGATCGTACCACCCTCTAGGGCCATGCACCCAGATGTACCCACCACTGCCATTGGAGGCTAAGTGTCCTGGTGCAAACCTAAAATACAAACTCGGCATGGCACGCGGCCTGTGTGCCCTGTCCAACCTACACTGCATTTACTATAGGTAAGACACCCCTCTGGCAGGCCTTCCAGCCCTAAGGCAGGGTGCACCATATTATATGTGAGGGCATAGCTGCAGGAGCAATATGCCCCCAATGTGCCCTTTGCAAACCTGGGACATAGTGGGTGAACTCAACAGCCATTTTAATACATGTACTGGACACTGGTCAACACAAGTTTTTCAGCTACATGATGGCCCCTATGAACCCACCCCCGAACAGCCAATCTACAAACCTTGGAGGAGAGCCCTGTCCCTCTGATTTGTAGAAAAATGCCATTCCTGGGTGGAGGTACTAACACCCCCTCCCTCAGGAATGTGCACTGTCCTGGCGGTGAGCTTCAAAGGGCTTACTGCCTTTGAAAATCAACCTCAGGCCTGCTGCTAGCTGCAGATAGTCAACCCCTTTGCACACTCCCACTTTTGGTGGAAGCAAAGGCGGGAAACCACACAAAGAGTAGGAAGAGTGGCCCCACTTGGCATGCACCACCCTTAAGGTGTTGCCTGCGAGGTGGGCCCTCGATTTAATTTTCCTCTATCTTAGATGGAAGGAAAATAGCCAATCAGGGATAGGGAAGTGACCCTTCCCACAGGAAGTGGTCACTATAGTGGGTGTAGCCACCCAAAGGTAAGTGTCCCATTGGACACTACCAGGCTCCTCCTAAAATGCCCACTAAATATAGTATTCAGTGGGTACAACTAGACCAGATAATCGAATTTGACAGACACAAAGAACACCAGCACCAAAAAGATCCAAGGCACGAGAATTGTGGACCTGCTGCACAAAGAAAAGGCGCCAAACCCTGCCTGCTGCACCCAGGACCCGACAATTGCTGCTGTGGAGCTGCTGGACAACTGGACTGACCTCAAGAACCCCAGAGGACCTCCAGGCCTCACCAATTGCCCAAGAACTCCCTCCACAGTGGAGGTACCACTCTGCATCAAAGAAGAAACCAGCAACCCAGTGAGGGTCACTTCGCTGACTGGCTGCTAACTCCTGAACCAGACGTCGCAGCTGGACCCAATGACACACCAATGACCACGAGGACAACCCCTTCAAGTGTGCCAAGTTTGGTGGCACTGCACTCTCCAGTGGCCGAACCATACCAATACTCTGGGTACAGGTTAGCTGGCATCGGACACCAGGAAAACCAGCTTGCCCAGAGCTGAAAAAGGACCAGGAGGAAGCCCCAGTCGAGGGACTTCAGGAACACCCCAGAACTCCTGCCAGAGTGCCCCCGTTGTCCTGCAATCAACCCTTGAAGTGACTTACCTCAATATCCATAGGGCATCTTTGTGCACAGCTCCTGGCTTACAGATGTGCTCTGCTCCAGGCAGCCCTTTGCCCTGCAACAAAGAACCTGCTGTGCCCTAAGGGTCCCTCACCCCTTGGGACCTCAGCACTCCAAGGGCACCCCAAGGAGCCGCCTCTAAACCTACCTGCACAGACCTTTTCCAAGTGGTTCCCGAAGTGGCCCTGCACCAGCTCCAGAGACTTCTCACTGCTGCTCCCACCGGAACCGGGAGCCGCCCGAACATCTCCAGCTGGCACAGTGTGCCCACAGATGTCCTCAACCAACCTGGTAAAGCAACTGTGTGATATATGTATTTTTAAAGGTGACTTTCCATTGATTGCTGTGGTGCGTAATTACGTACAAAAGGCTATTTTTATTACTTAAAACATCTATATTTCAAAAGGTACTTAACCAATTTTGATGACCTTGGTCTTAGAAAATACATAAAAATCTGATGTATTTTTATAAATTGGTCTCACTTCATTACTTCGAATGTAAGTTGTGTGATTGATGCTGTAAGTACAACAAATGCTTTGCACTCCTTTAAAATTGGCCTACCTGCTCGATCAAGCTACCTTTAAAATTAGAGCCTTAGGTGATCTAGTTTTTGCCTCTGGAAACCAACGTGTGGCTGCCTGGACCCCTGCACTGTGTGCCCAGCTTTGCACACTACATAGAGCACCAGCCTCGCACAGGCATTATAAACAATATTCAAAAACCAAAACATTAAAATGGCATCACATTCTTTCATCGAGGGTTGATCCTTCGAGTCCCGCTGGGAGTCTCAGCATCTTACCTACAGCTTGAGAACCACCTGCTAGGGTGCCTCGGCTGTGCCAGCATTTCATTGACTGTCCCCGGCTCTTTGAGTTTCAATCTCAGTCTGTTACCTCCTACCACTTGTCCCTGTCCCATCTTGTCTGTCCCGGACCTTACTTCATCCATATCTCCTTGTCGCCCTCCTTCTGTCCCATGGCTCTGTCTGATGGAACAGAGGGCACATGGGTGTCACTGCACAGGGCTCATCTGAGGTTGAATCAATAGACGATTCCGCAATATGTACCCTGACTAGACCACTGCAACGCTGAGAAAAGGACTATTTCAGTCTGTAATTATTACATGTCTGCCTCATTGCGCGTGCCTTGAGAAAGCCACGGCCAATATAC
Source organism: Pleurodeles waltl (assembly GCF_031143425.1). Classification (NCBI taxonomy): domain Eukaryota; kingdom Metazoa; phylum Chordata; class Amphibia; order Caudata; family Salamandridae; genus Pleurodeles; species Pleurodeles waltl. The sequence goes on along the minus strand of NC_090448.1, from coordinate 2,420,344 downwards.
AGCCAGAGGGGGCGAAACACGTGTTGGCTGATCCTCCTTTTTCCTTTGATCATATTTGGACCTTGGAACCTTATATTCTGTCCAATTAACCAGTGACTGACAGTATAACTGGGACTTTAATGTCTGTACAATAATAAAATCAAGAACTTTCAAAGTGGGACTTCACCTTTTTGTTTACTGTTTTGCCTTAGAGGACGTGGGTCCCTGTCCTCTGGTTTAAAGTCCCCCACTCTATAAAATAGGCATCCACACAGGATACTAGTGGTTTCTTGGGCCCTTCCGCTTCGGAGTTGCTGTTTCCATGTACAACCTGTGTGCGTCTCTGTGCAGTGATGATCACAGCACCAAATGCATGTACTTATCCTGTTCATCTCGTGACTGTCGCCGACATGTTGTCTGCAGCCTAACACTCTCGATACTCGATTCTGCATGTATTTGTCGTTTCGTGCTGCCCAGCACGCCTCAAGTTACTGTCACACTGCCTGTCTTCCCATCACCATCCTTACCGTGCACTAGTGCATGTCCCATCACAAGGAACAGGAAAAAAGTACAACAACGAGAACACCGCTGCACGTGATCACAGACACACTCAGAGGTGTCCGGTGACTTCACAGGGACACAGAAATACACCTGAGGCCATCTCTGTTATGAGCAGTCACTGGGGCCTGCTGAGTGAGCCATGAGCAGCCTCTGAGGCTGTCCTGAGACAGTCCCTGTTATGAGCAGTTACTGGGGCCTCCTGGGTGAGCCATGAGCAGCCTCTGGGGCTGTCCTGAGGCAGTCTCTGTTATGAGCATCCTCTGGGGCTGTCCTGAGGCAGTCTCTGTTATGAGCAGTCACTGGATCAGCCATGAGCATTCTCTGAGGCTGCCTGAGACAGTCTCTATTATGAAAAGCCTCTAGGGCTGTCCTGAGACAGTCTCTGTTATGAGTATCCTCCGGGGCTGTCCTGAGACAGTCTCTGTTATGAGTATCCTCTGGGGCTGTCCTGAGACAGTCTCTGTTATGAAAAGCCTCTGAGACTGTCCTGAGACAGTCTCTGTTATGAGCATCATCTGAGTCTGTCCTGAGACAGTCCCTCTTGTAAGCAGTCACTAGGGCCTCCTAGGTGAGGCATGAGCAGCCTCTGAGGCTGTCCTGAGACAGTCCTTCTTATGAGCAGTCACTGGGGCCTCCCGGGTAAGATATAAACAGCCTCTGAGGCTGCCCTGAGAGAGTCCCTCTTATGAGCAGCCTCTGGGGCCTCCTGGGTGAGCCATGAGCATCCTCGAGGCTGTCCTGAGGCACTCTCTGTTATGAGCATCCTCTGGGGCTGTCCTGAGACAGTCTCTGTCATGAGCAGCCTCCGAGGCTGTCCTGAGACAGTCTGTGTTATAAGCATCCTCTGGGGCTGTCCCGAGACAGTCTCTGTCATGAACAGCCTCTGAGGCTGTCCTGAGACAGTCTCTGTTATAAGCATCCTCTGAGGCTGTCCTGAGACAGTCTCTTTTATGAGCATCATCTGAGGCTGTCCTGAGACAGTCCCTCTTTTGAGCAGCCACTCGGCCCTCCTGGGTGAGGCAAGAGCAGCCTCTGAGGCTGTCCTGAGACAGTCCCTCTTATGAGCAGTCACTGGGGCCTCCCAGGTGCGATATAAACAGCCTCTGAGGCTGTCCTGAGACAGTCCCTCTATTCAGCAGTTACTGGGGCCTCCTGGGTGAGCCACGAGCACCCTATGAGGCTGTCCTGAGGCAGTCTCTGTTATGAAGAGCCTCTGAGGATGTCCTGAGACAGACCCTGTTATGAGAATCCTCTGAGGCTGTCCTGAGACAGTCCCTCTATTCAGCAGTTACTGGGGCCTCCTGGGTGAGCCACGAGCACCCTATGAGGCTGTCCTGAGGCAGTCTCTGTTATGAAGAGCCTCTGAGGATGTCCTGAGACAGACCCTGTTATGAGAATCCTCTGAGGCTGTCCTGAGACAGTCCCTTTTATGAGCAGTCACTGGGGCCTCCTGGGTGAGCCATGAACATCCTCTGAGGCTGTCCTGAGGCCGTCTCTGTTATGGGCATCCTCTGAGGCTGTCCTGAGACACTCTCTGTTATGAAGAGCCTCTGAGGATGTCCTGAGACAGAGCCTGTTATGAGCATCTTCTGAGGCTGTCCTGAGAAAGTCCCTCCTATGAGCAGTCACTGAGGCTGTCCAGAAGGTCTCTGTTATGAGCAGTCTCTGTAGCATCCCCAGTCAAGCAGTCATCTGTTGTCACTCTCGTGTGATCTCACTCTCTCTGTCTGACCTGGGGGTCATCCTCTGAAGCTGGCCGGGTGAGATGTACCCCTCTGTTAAGATTCTTTCTCAGGCTATCCGCTGCGCTCCATCTCTGTGTTGTGATCTCATGTCTCAGCTTGTTCTGTGGGGTCAGTCAGTCACTCTCTTGTGTTCGCACTGAACTACCTGTCTTGGTGCCCGGGGAAACTCTTTCCTCGTACTGTGACCTCACTCTGTAGTAAGCCCGTCCCTCAGACTCTCCTCTGTTGGTACTTCCTGTTTCTGGGGCATAGTCCCTGAAAGTAGTTTCTCTGTGTAGCAATCTTGCACTCTCAGTCTGCCCTGGGGAGTGATGTATCTTTCTTGTGATCTCACTCTTTCAGCATACCCAAGAGAGCATGTGCTATGTGCTGTGACCTGACTCTCTCGGCACTGCCGGGGGGCACTGTCTCTGTTGTGATCTCACTCAGTAGTGTATGTATATCTCAGGAAACAGATATCACTCTCTGAAGCAATGTCTTTGTGCTGTGATATCACTCAGTACTGTATGTGTCTCTAAGGGAACAGATATCACTCTCTGAGGCAGTGTCTTTGTGCTGTGTACTCACTCAGTAAAGTGTATGTGTATCTCAGGAAACAGATCTCACTCTCTGAAGCAGTGTCTTTGTGCTGTGATCTCATTCAGTAGTGTATGTGTATCCGAGGGAACAGATCTCACCCTCTGAAGCAATGTCTTTGTGCTGTGATCTCACTCAGTAGTGTATGTGTATCTGAGGGAACAGATCTCACTCTCTGAAGCAGTGTCTTTGTGCTGTGATCTCATTCAGTGGTGTGTGTGTATCTGAGGGAACAGATCTCACCCTCTGAGGCAGTGTTTTTGTGCTGTGATCTCATTCAGTGGTGTATGTGTTTCTGAGGGAACAGATCTCACCCTCTGAGGCAGTGTTTGTGTGCTGTGATCTCACTCAGTAGTGTATGTGTATCTGAGGGAACAGATCTCACCTTCTGAGGCAGTGTCTTTGTGCTGTGATCTCACTCACTGAGGCTAGCTGGGTGAGCTGTATGGCTCTGTTGTGATCTCACTCAGTAGCGTATGTGTTCTCAGGGAACAGATCTCACTCTCTGAAGCGGTGTCTTTGTGCTGTGATCTCACTCACTGAGTCTAGCTGGGTGAGCTGTGTGGCTCTGTTGTGATCTCACTCAGTAGCGTATGTGTTCTCAGGGAACAGATCTCACCCTCTGAGGCAGTGTCTTTGTGCTGTGATCTCACTCACTGAGGCTAGATGGGTGAGCGCTGTGTCTATGTAGTGATCTCCCCGTCAGATCGCCTGAGGGAATGGCATCTCTGATCAGTGAACTCATTCTCTGTAGAGCAAGTTCTGTGTTGTGATCTGAGTGTTTGGGATGCCTGAGTGAGCAGTCTCTGCCGTGATCTCACTCTCCAGCTGTCTCTCAGCTTGTCCTAGCGGTCGGTGTCCCTGATGTGATCTTACTCTCTCAGGATTCGCCGGTGAGCAGCATTTCTGTGTTGATGTCACTCTCAGAGGCCACTGAGGTGAGCAGTGTCTATAGTATGCCTGTCTCTCATGACATTTTCTCTCTTTTGATCTCATTCTCTAGCTATTTCTGAGGCTGCCTGAATGATCAGTCTGTCAGTCGTCATCCTACTCTGCAGTGTGTTTTTCTGTCAGTCTGTCCTGGGGGTCAGTCCCTCTTATACCTGGTGGAGCAGCCCCCCCCCCCCCCCCTCCGCTCTCTCTTTTTCTCTCTCTCCTCCTTTGGCTCTCCCCTTCTCTGTCTCTCTCTTTCTGTCTTTCTCTCTCTCTCTCGTGATCTCACTCTCTCATCCTGTCCTGAGGATCTATTCCTGTGTTTTGATCTCACTCCCTTAAGCTATCCCAGGAGTCATTCTTTCATGTGATAAGACTCTATGGGTGGGAGGTCTCATTGGTGTGATCACACTCACTAGCTCACTAGGTTGAGCAGTCTCTCTGCTGTCATCTTACCATCTCAGGCCTGCAGTTTATCTCTCAGGGAGTAGTGTCTCTGTAGTGATCTCACTCTCCTCTGTGAGTAGGGGCTCTGTAGTGCTCTCACTTTCAGCCCTCCTGGGGGATCAGTGTCTCTGTAGTGATCTCACTCTCAGTCCCCTCGTTAGTAGTGTCTCTGTGTAGTTTACTAGTGATCTCAATCTGTCCTACTGTGTTAGTAGTGTCTCTGTAGGGATCTCACTCTCAGCCCTACTCTGGGATCAGTCTCTGTAGTGATCTCACTCTCAGCCCTTCTGGGGTATCAGTGTCTCTGTAGTGATCTCATTCTCAGTCCCCTCGTTAGTAGTGTCTCTGTAGTGATCTCACTCTCAGTCCCCTCGTTAGTAGTGTCTCTGTGTAGTTTACTAGTGATCTCAATCTGTCCTACTGTGTTAGTAGTGTCTCTGTAGTGATCTCACTCTCAGCCCTCCCCTGTGTCTCTGTAGTGATCTCACTCACCTCTGTGAGAAGTGGCTCTCTGCACCGATCTCACTTTCAGCCCTCCAGGGGAATCAGTGCCTCTCTGCACGGATCTCACTCTCAGCTCTCCCCGGTTAGTAGTGTCTCTGCACCGATCTCACTTTCAGCCCTCCTGGGGGATCAGTGCCTCTCTGCACGGATCTCACTCTCAGCCCTCCTGGTGATCAGTGTCTCCCCCTCAGTGCATGTGCAGCAGGCGCAGGGACCCGCTGATCTTTGTGCCTGGGGACGATGCTGCTGGTGTTTTGGGGTCTCCTCTGCTCCGGTTCTTGCACAGACTGAGTCCTCCCCTCTTTAATTTGGATCCTTGAATGAGATTCTCGGACAGGAATCTGCCCAAGATCACTCCCTGGTGACAGGATGCAGGATGCAGAGGTGAGCCGCCCTCTCCCGCCCTGTGCCGGGTGCTTGCTGGCACATCCCTCCCTCCATGTGATTCAGTGTTGTAGTGGTTGTATAGTGCTTCTGTGGTATGACGGTCTTTTCGGAGCGCTATATTTTGTGGGGAGAAGGGAAGGGTAATTAGCAGAGGTTCTAATCGGAAGGTCATGCGCAGGACGTGCTGAGGGCCGTAGGGTCTGCCTCCCCCCCGGGTCTGTGAGGTTTGCCCCCCACCAACCTCCCTTCTTCTTCACTGAGGTGAGTATTCATCACCACTCACTGGTTTGGGGGTATCGGGGGTCAGATGGGGAGACCATTCTCACGGCAAGGTGGAGGGGCAGACAGGAGAGGTGGGAAGTATCAAGGGCGGGTGGGTTGGAGGGATATTTAGGGTCTAGTGGTCAGGACTTCAGCCTTCTCTGACACTAACCTGGGGAGGCGGGAGATGTGAGCTGGGGGCGGGCAGATTGTTTCCCCAAAGGGTGCACATGGATTTCAAGTAAGGAAATGTCTTAAGATGCATGGTGGACTACGAGTATCAGTAGAGTCGTAGAGTCGCCTGGTGGGCTAGTAGGGTCAGCGTGAAAGGTGACCTAGTGGGTTTGAAGGGTCACCTGGTAAGGTAGCTGGTTGGATATATTTTGTTGATCTGTAAGGTCACCTGGCACCTGACAAGGTAGCCAGGTCACCTGGTTGGATATATGTCGTTGACCTGTAGGGTCACCTGGTAAGGTAGCTGAGTCACCTGGTTGGATGTGTTGTTGACCTGTAGGGTCACCTGTTAAGGTTGCCTGGTCAGCTCTTTAGATAAGTCGTTGACCTGTGGAGTCACCTGGTAAGGTAACGGGGTCAACTGACTGGATATGTTGTTGACCTGTAGGATCACCTGGTAAAGTAGCCGGGTCAGCTGTTTGGACATGTCATTGACCTGTAGGGTCTTACCCGAGTCACCTTGCTGGATATGTCGTTGACCTGTAGGATCACCTGGTAAGGTAGCCAGGTCACCTGGCTGGATATGCCATTAGCCTTTAGGGTCACCTGTGAAGGTGGCCGAGTCACCTGGTTGGATATGTTGTTGACCTGTAGGTTCACCTGGTAAGGTAGTCTGGTCACCTAGTTGGATATGTAGTCCTGTAGGGTCACCTGATAAGGTAGACTGGTCAAGGTCGTTGACCTGTAGAGTCACCTGGTATTACAGTTTGGTTGCATGCATTCTATTTCATCTTGTGGGCTTTTAGGAACATCTACTTAGCTTGTAACTTCTCATGCTGTACATTTAGGGTCACCAGGTGGGATTGCGGTTGGACAGCTTGGAGATGCAGCTCACAGCTGTTCTGTGGTGGCCTCTAGTGGCTGTGAAGGCAAGGATTGTCAGGATGAACTCACCACCCTATGCTGACGCTCTTGGCAGGATGGCCACCGTAGCAACTGTAAAGGAGTGTCTGCATGTGGTAACAGTGTCATGCAGGACATCACCACTACGTGTGGTGGTCGCAGAACATCACCTCAACGTGTGGCGGTAGTGTCATGCAGCATATCACCTCTATGTGTGGTGGTAGTGCCATGCAGGACTTCACCTCAATGTGTGGTGGGTGCAGGAAATCACCTCTATGTGTGGTGGTCACAAGACATCACCTCTACGTGTGGTGGTGTCACACTAAACATCACCTCTGCATGTGGTGGTAGTGTCACACAGGACATCACTTCTACACATGGTGATAGTGTCACGCAGGACGTCACCTCTACATATGGTGGAAGTGTCACGCAGGACATCACCTCTATGTGTGTTGGTAGTGTCATGCAGGTCATAACTTCTACGTGTCATGGTATTGTTAGGCAGGACATCACCTCTATGTGTGGCGGTAGTGTCATGCAGGACACCACCTTTACGTGAAGTGGTAGTGTCACGCAGAACTTCACCTCTACATGTGGTGGTCGCAGCACATCGCCTCTTTGTGTGATGTCACAGGACATCACCTCTACTTGTGGTGGTAGTGTCACACAAAACATCACCTCTTCGTGTGGTGGTAGTGTCACACAGGACACCACCTTTACGTGAGGTGGTAGTGTCACGCAGGACTTCACCTCTACATGTGGTGGTCGCAGCACATCACCTCTTTGTGTGATGTCACAGGACATCACCTCTACATGTGGTGGTAGTGTCACACAAAACATCACCTCTTCGTGGGGTGGTAGTGTCACACAGGACATCACCTGACCCCTATGTGTGTGGTGGTATCGTCACGCAGGACATCACGTCCATGTGTTGTGGTTGCCGGACATCACCTCTACATGTGGTGGTTGGAGGTCATCACCTCCACGTGTGGTTGTAGTGTCACACAGGACACTACCTCAAGCAGGACATCGCCTTTACGTTTGGTGGTAGTGTCACACAGGACATCACCTGTATGTGTGGTGGTAGTGTCACACAGGACATCACCTCATCACTAAGTGTGGTGGTAGTGTCACACAGGACTTCACCTCCATCTGTGGTAGTAATGTTACATAGTACATCACCTCTACGTGTGTTGGTAGTGTCATGCCAGACATCACCTTTATGTGTGGTGGTAGTGCCATCACCTCAACTTGTGGTGGTAGTGTCATGCATGACATCACCTATACATGTGTTGGTAGTGTCCCATAGGACAGCACCTCTACATGTGGTGGTAGTGTCACACAGGACATCACCTCTATGTGTGGTGGTAGTGCCATCACCTTTATGTGAGGTGGTAGTGTCATGCAGGATATCACCTCTAGGTGTGGTGGTAGTGTCACGCTGGACATCACCTTATCACTTTACTTGTTTGTGGTAGTGTCACGCAGGACATCACCTCTCCAGGTGGTGGTCGCAGGATCACCTCTACGTATGGTGGTAGTTTCACGCAGGACATCACCTCTGTGTGGTAGTGGTGTTATGCAGGACATCACCTCTATATGTGGTGGTAGTTTCACGCAGGACATCACCTCTGTGTGGTAGTGGTGTTATGCAGGACATCACCTCTATATGTGGTGGTAGTGTCATGCAGGACATCACCTCTATGTGTGGTGGTAGTGTAAGAAGGGACATCACCTCCATGTGTGGTGGTAGTGTCAAACAGGACATCACCTTTATGTGTGGTGGTAGTGTCACGCAGGACATCACCAATAGGTTTGGTGGTAGTGTCCCACAGGACATCACCTCTACATGTGGTGGTAATGTGACACAGGAGATCACATCTACGTGTGGTGGTAGTGCCATCACCTTTATGTGTGGTGGTAGTGTCATGCAGGACATCCCCTCTAAGTGTGGTGGTAGTGTCACACAGGGCATCACCTCTACGTTTCACTCAGGACAGCACCTCATCCCTCTACATGTGGTGTTAGTGTCACATGTGGTGATAGTGTCACACAGGACACTGCCTCTACATATGGTGGTACTGTCATGCAGGATATCACCTCTACGTGTGGTGGTAGTGTCACGCTGGACATCACCACTGCATGTGGTGGTAGTGTCACCCCAGACATCACCTCTATGTGTGGTGGTAGTGTCATGCAGGACATCAACTCCACGTGTGGTGGTAGTGTCACGTGTGGTGGTAGTGTCACAGCACATCACGCCTTCAAGTTTTGGTAGTGTCATGCAGGACATCACCTCTATGTGTGGTGGTAGTGTCACGCAGGACATTAACTCCACGTGTGGTGGTAGTGTCACATGTCGTGGTAGTGTCACAGCACATCACCTCTTCACGTGGTGGTAGTGTCATGCAGGCCATCACCTCTATGCATGGTGGTAGTATCACACATGACATCACCTTTACGTGTAGTGGTAGTGTCACGCAGAACATCATCTCTGTGTGGTTGTAGTATCAGGCAGGACATCCCCTCTATGTGTGGTTGTAGTGTCAGGCAGGGCATTACCTCCACATGTGGAGGTAATGTCACGCAGGACATCACCTCTAAGTGTGGTGATAGTGTCACACTCAACATCACCTCTAGGTGTGGTGGTAGTGTCATCACTTCTACTTGTGGTGGTAGTGTCACGCAGGACATCACCTCTACGTGTGGTGGTAGTGTCACGCAGGACATCACATCTACATGTGGTGGTAGTGTCACAGAGGACATCACTTCTGCTTGTGGTGGTAGTGTCACACAGGACATCACCTCTACTTCTGGTGGTAGTGTTACACAGTACATCACCTCTACGTGTGGTAGTAGTGTCACACAGGACATCACCTCTACATGTGGTACCATGAGCAACCAGCAGCAGGGGCTCGAGCGTTTAAAGGGACTGTGGGCAGAAAAATACGTCATTCAAAGGAATAGTGGCTGCCAGAATCGTTAAAAGGTGTGGTGGCCACAGAGTTTTGTGCTATTCACATTGACAGTAGCCACATGATTACTTGTCTTTTAAAGGGACTGTAGCTAGCGGACTCCATGTCATTCCAAGGCAAGATGTTCATGGAACTCGGTGTTTTCAGAGGTTGGTGGCATCTGCAAGGAGACCATTGGAAGGCACGGAACGTCATGCCTATGAGGGGAACATAGATACTGCAATTGGAAAGGGCATCTTTGTGCCACGTCGAACAAGGGGTTAGAAAGTGGTGGAGGCCACGAGGGCTGTGTTTTGTTGGCTGGAGATTACGTCAGTCCCTAGTTTTAAGCCTGGTCATGTCTTGACCAGGGTCAGTAGAGGGGGTGTAGATCTGGGGAGCACAGGGTAGAGGGGTCCTGTAGACCTGGGGAGCATTGGGAAGTGAGGGGCTTTAGATTTGGGGAGCAAAGGCCAGAGGCTTCCTGTAGATTTGGGGAGCATGGTGCAGTGGGGTCCTGTTCCTGGAGAGCACAGGGCAGTGTGGTCCTGTAGATCTGGGGAGCACGAGTCAGTGGGGTGCTGTCTCTGGAGAGCACAGGGCAGTGTGGTCCTGTAGATCTGGGAAGCACAGGGCAGTGGGGTCCTGTCTGTGGGGAGTATGCAGCAATGGGGTCTGTCTCTGGGGAGCACAGGGCAGTGGGGTCCTCTCTCTGGGGAGCACAGGGCAGTGTGGTCCTGTAGATCTGGGGAGCACGAGTCAGTGGGGTGCTGTCTCTGGAGAGCACAGGGCAATGTGGTCCTGTAGATATGGGGAGCACAGGGCAGTGAGGTCCTGTCTGTGGGGAGCGTGCAGCAAAGGGGTCTGTCTCTGGGGAGCACAGGGCAGTGGGGTGCTGTCTCTGGAGAGCACAGGGCAATGTGGTCCTGTAGATGTGGGGAGCACAGGGCAGTGGGGTCCTGTCTGTGGGGAGCATGCAGCAATGGGGACTGTCTCTGGGGAGCACAGGGCAGTGGGGTCCTGTCTCTGGGGACCACTGGAGTCCTCTCTCTGTGGAGCACAGGGCAGTGAGGTCCTGTCTCTAGGGAGCACAGGGCAATGTGGTCCTGTAGATCTGGGGAGCACAGGGCAGTGGGGTCCTGTTTGTGGGGAGCAGGCAGCAATGGGGACTGTCTCTGGGGAGCACAGGGCAGTGTGGTCCTGTTGATGTGGGGAGCACAGGGCAGTGAGGTCCTGTCTGTGGGGAGCGTGCAGCAAAGGGGTCTGTCTCTGGGGCGCACAGGGCAGTGTGGTCCTGTGGATGTGGGGAGCACGGGACAGTGGGGTCCTGTCTGTGGGGAGCATGCAGCAATGGGGCCTGTCTCTGGGGAGCACAGGGCAGTGGGGTCCTGTAGATCTGGGGAGCACAGGGCAGTGGGGTCCTGTCTGTGGGGAGCATGCAGCAATGGGGTGCTCTCTGGGGAGCACAGTGCAGTGGGGTCCTGTCTCTGGGGAGCACTGGAGTCCTCTCTCTGGGGAGCACAGGGCAGTGTGGTCCTGTAGATGTGGGGAGCACAGGACAATGGGGTCCTGTCTGTGGGGAGCATGAAGCAATGGGGCCTGTCTCTCGGGAGCCAAGGGCAGTGGGGGCCTGTGGATCTGGGGAGAACAGGGCAATGGGGTTCTGTGTCTAGGGAGGAGGGAGCAGTGAGGTCCTGTAGATCTGGGGAGCACAGGGCAGTGGAGGCCTGTAGATCTGGGGAGCATGGGCAGTGGGGTACTGTCTCTGAGGGGCATGGGCAGTGGGGTCCTGTAGATCTGGGGAGCCTGAGGCAGTGGGGTCCTGTAGATCTGGGGAGCACGGAGAAATGGGGTCCTGTTTGGGGAGCATGGGGCATTGGGGTCCTGTCTGTGGGGAGCACAGGGCAGTGGGGCCCTGTCTGTGGGGAGCACGGGCAGTGGGGCCCTGTCTCTGGAGAGCATGGGGCAGTGGGGCCCTGTCTCTGAAGCATGGAGCAGTGGGGTCCTGTCTTCTAGGAACACAGGGCAGTGGGTGCCAGTGAGGCAGTGGGGTCCTGGGTCTCTGGACAACACGCGTGGACAGATGGGGATGCTGTTACCCGGTGATGTGGTGGAGGATCAGGGAGTGGAGTGAAGGTGATGGAAGCATTTGTGAGTTACTCTTTGTTACAGCCCTTCACGTCAGTCTAGGATGCATTTGTGAGTTATTTATGAGTTACTCTTTGTTATACTGCTTCACCTCAGCACTGGATGCATTTGTGAGCTATTTCGTAGTAACTCTTTGTTACACCTCTTCACGTCAGCCCTGGATGCATTTATGAGTTATTTCTGAAGTACTCTTTGTTAGAGCCCTTCGCGTCAGTATAGGAAGCATTTGTGAGTTATTCCTGAGTTACTCTTTGTTACAGCCCTTCACGTCAGATAAGGATGCATTTGTGAGTTATTTCTGAGTTACTCTTTGTTACAGACCTTCACCTCAGCCCTTGATGCATTGGTTAGTTATTCCTGAGTTACTCTTTGTTACAGCCCTTCCCCTCAGCCCTGGATGCATTTGTGAGTTATTCCTGAGTTACTCTTTGTTACAGCCCTTCACCTCAGCCCTTGATGCATTTGTGAGTTATTTCTGAGTTACTCTTCGTTACAGCCGATTGCGTCAGCCTAGGATGCATTTGTGAGTTACTCCTCTATTACTCTTTGTTACAGCTCTTCGCGTCAGTCTAGGATGCATTTGTGAGTTACTCCTCTGTTACTCTTTGTTGCAGCCCTTAGCGTCAGTCCTGGATGCATTTGCGAGTTACTCCTCTGTTACTCTTTGTTACAGCCCTTCGCATCAGTCTTGGTTGCATTTGTGTGTTACTCCTCTGTTACTCTTTGTTACAGCCCTCCGCATTAGTCTAGGATGCATTAATGAGTTACTCCTCTGTTACTCTTTTTTAAGCCCTTCACGTCAGTCTTGGATGCATTAGTGAGTTACTCCTCTGTTACTCTTTGTTACAGCCTATTGCGTCAGCCCTGGATACATTTGTGGGTTACTCCTCTTTTACTCTTTGTTACAGCCCTTCGTGTCAGTCTTGGATGCATTTGTGAGTTACTCCTCTGTTACTCTTAGTTACAGCCCTTCGCGTCAGCCCTGGATGCATTAGTGAGTTACTCCTCTGTTACTCTTTTTTAAGCCCTTCACGTTAGATAAGGATGCATTTGTGAGTTATTCCTGAGTTACTCTTTGTTACAGCCCTTCCCCTCAGCCCTGGATGCATTTGTGAGTTATTCCTGAGTTACTTTTGTTACAACCCTTCACGTCAGTCTATGATGCATTTGTGAGTTACTCCTTTGTTACTCTTAGTTACAGCCCTTCGCGTCAGCCCTGGATGCATTAGTGAGATACTCCTCTGTTATTCTTTTTTAAGCCCTTCACATTAGATAAGGATGCATTTGTGAATTATTCCTGAGTTACTCTTTGTTACAGCCCTTCCCCTCAGCCCTGGATGCATTTGTGAGTTATCCTGAGTTACTTTTGTTACAACCCTTCGCGTCAGTCTAAGATGCATTTGTGAGTTACTCCTCTGATACTCTTTGTTACAGCCCTTCGCGTCAGCCCTGGATGCATTAGTGAGTTACTCCTCTGTTACTCTTTGTTACAGCCCTTCGCATCAGTCTAAGATGCATTAGTGAGTTACTCCTCTGTTACTCTTTGTTACAGCCCTTCGCGTCAGTCTTGGATGCATTAGTGAGTTGCTCCTCTGTTACTCTTTGTTACAATCCTTCATGTCAGTCCTGGATGCATTTGTGAGTTACTCCTGTGTTACTCTTTGTTACAACCCTTCATGTCAGTCCTGGATGCATTTGTGAGTTACTCCTCTGTTACTCTTTTTACAGCCCTTTGCGTCAGATAAGGATGCATTTGTGTGTTATTCTCGAGTTACTGTTTGTTACAGCCCTTCACGTCAGATAAGGATGCATTTGTGAGTTATTCCCGAGTTACTCTTTGTTAAGCCCTTGACCTCAACCTTGGATGCATTTGTGACTTACTCCTCTGTTACTCTTTGTTACAGAACCTTCGCGTCAGTCTAGGATGGATTTGTGAATTATTCCTCTGTTACTCTTTGTTAAACCCTTCACCTCTGCCCTGGATGCACTTGTGAGTTACTCCTGAGTTACTCTTTGTTACAGTCCTTCACGTCGGCCATGGATGCATTACTGACTTACTCCTCTGTTACTTTTTGTTACAACCCTTCATGTCAGTCCTGGATGCATTTGTGAGTTACTCCTCTGTTACTCTTTGTTACAGCCCTTCACGTCAGTATAGGATGTATCAGTGAGTTACTCCTCTGATACTCTTTGTTACAGCCCTTCGCACCAGCCCTCTATGCATCAGTGAGTTACTCCTCTGTTACTCTTTTTTACAGCGTTTCGTGTCAGTCCTGGATGCATTAGTAAGTTACTCCTGAGTTACTCTTTATACAGCCCTTCGCGTCAGTCTAGGATGCATTAGTGAGTTACTCCTCTGTTACTCTTTGTTACAGCCCTTCGCGTCAGTCTAGGATTCATTTCTGAGTTAATCCTCTGTTACTCTTTGTTACAGCCCTTCGCGTCAGCCTTGGATGCATTAGTGAGTTACTCCTCTGTTACTCTTTGTTAAGCCCTTCTCGTCAGATAAGGATGCATTTGCGAGTTATTCCTGAGTTACTCTCTGTTACAGCTGTTCACCTCAGCCCTGGATGCATTTGTGACTTACTCCTCTGTTATTCTTTGTTACAGCCCTTCGTGTCAGTCTAGGATGCATTTGTGACTTACTCCTCTGTTACTCTTTGTTAAGCCCTTCACCTCAGCCCTGAATGCATTCGTGAGTTACTCCTGAGTTACTCTTTGTTACAGTCCTTTGCATCAGTCTAGGATGCATTTTTTAGTTACTCCTCTGTTACTCTTTGTTACAGCCCCTCACGTCAATCTAGGATGCATTAGTGACTTACTCCTGTGTTACTCTTTGTTACAGCTCTTTACTTCGGCCATGGATGCATTAGTGACTTACTCCTCTGTTACTCTCTGTTACAGCTCTTCGCGTCAATCTAGGATGCATCAGTGAGTTACTCCTCTGTTACTCTTTGTTACAGCCCTTCGCATCAGTCTAGGATGCATTAGTGAGTTACTCCTCTGTTACTCTGTGTTACAGCCTTTGCGTCAGTCTAGGATGCATCAGTGAGTTACTCCTCTGTAACTCTTTGTTACAGCCCTTTGCCTCAGTCTAGGATGCATCAGTGAGTTACTCCTCTGTTACTATTTGTTACAGCCCTTCGCGTCAGTCCTGGATGCATTAGTAAGTTACTCCTTAGTTACTCTTTGTTACAGCCCTTCTCGTCAGTCTAGGATGCATTAGTGAGTTACTCCGTTGTTACTCTTTTTAAAGCCCTTTGCGTCAGATAAGGATGTATTTGTGAGTTACTCTCGAGTTACTCTTTGGTATAGCCCTTCCCCTCAGATAAGGATGCATTTGTGAGTTATTCCGGAGCTTCTCTTTGTTAAGTCCTTCACCTCAGCTCTGGATGCATCTGTGACTTACTCCTCTGTTACTCTTTGTTACAGCCCTTTGCTTCAGTCTAGGATCCATAAGTGAGTTACTCCTCTGTTACTCTTTATTAAGCCCTTCACCTCCGCCCTGGTTGCATTTGTCAGTTACTCCTGAGTTACTCTTTGTTACATTGCTTCACGTCGGCCATGGATGCATTACTGACTTACTCCTCTGTTACTCTTTGTTACAGGCCTTCGCGTCAATCTATGATGCATCAGTGAGTTACTCATCTGTTACTCTTTGTTACAACCCGTCACGTCAGTCTAGGATGCATTAGTGAGTTACTCCTCTGTTACTCTTCGTTACAGCCCTTCTCGTCAGAATAGGATGTATCAGTGAGTTACTCCTCTGATACTCTTTGCTACAGCCCTTCGCGTCAGCCCTGGATGCATCGGTGAGTTATTCCTCTGTTACTCTTTGTTACAGCCTTTCGCGTCAGTCCTGGATGTATTAGTAAGTCACTCCTGAGTTACTCTTTGTTACAGCTCTTCAAGTCGGCCATGGATGCATTACTGACTTACTCCTCTGTTACTCTTTGTTATAGCCCTTCACGTCAATCTAGGATGCATCAGTGAGTTACTCCTCTGTTACTCTTTGTTACAGCCGTTCTCGTCAGTCTAGGATGCATCAGTGACTTACTCCTCTGTTACTCTTTGTTACAGCCCTTCGCGTCAGTCCTGGATGCATTGGTGAGTTACTCCTGAGTTACTCTTTGTTACAGCCCTTTGCGTCAGTCTAGGATGCATTGGTGAGTTACTCCTCTGTTACTCTTTGTTACAGCCCTTCGCGTCAATCTAGGATGCATTAGTGAGTTACTCCTCTGTTACTCTTTGTTACAGCCCTTCACGTCAGTCTAGGATGCATTAGTGAGTTACTCCTTGTAGGAAAGTACCATCTTGCCTGGCATGTTACCCCCATATTTCACTGTATATATGTTGTTTTAGTTGTATGTGTCACTGGGACCCTGCCAGCCAGGGCCCCAGTGCTCATAAGTGTGCCCTGTATGTGTTACCTGTGTTATGACTAACTGTCTCACTGAGGCTCTGCTAATCAGAACCTCAGTGGTTATGCTCTCTCATTTCTTTCCAAATTGTCACTAACAGGCTAGTGACCATTTTTAACAATTTACATTGGCATACTGGAACACCCTTATAATTCCCTAGTTATGGTACTGAGGTACCCAGGGTATTGGGGTTCCAGGAGATCCCTATGGGCTGCAGCATTTCTTTTGCCACCTATAGGGATCTCTGACAATTCTTACACAGGCCTGCGACTGCAGCTTGAGTGAAATAACGGCCACGTTATTTCACAGCCATTTTACACTGCACTTAAGTAACTTATAAGTCACCTATATGTCTAGCCTTTACCTGGTAAAGGTTGGGTGCTAAGTTACTTAGTGTGTGGGCACCCTGGCACTTTTGCTGCCCTAAGGGCGCCGGGTATGCCCAGACGTGGGTCCCGGGCTCACTGTGCCACTGGATTCAAGCTAGCCTGGCTGAAGAGGGGTGAAACCCCGAAACCGGTCCCAGGATGCTTGTTTCCGGTCCAGGGAGAACCTGGCCTGGCAGTTCGGGCTGGACTGTTCCCATGTGGAACAGGGTCAAGACTGATTTGCATATGGCTGGGTTCAAACTGGGGTGGCATGGTGAGCAAAATAATGGATGGATTAAACCCAGATCTGTGACTGGGGGTGAATGTTTGATTGGTTCCGCATTCCGTCCATCTAGTTACGCTATCCCACAGCGTTTGTATTTTGCTTTGCTTTTGCTGCCCTAAGTGCGCCGGGTATGCCCAGACGTGGGTCCCGGGCTCACTGTGCCACTGGATTCAAGCTAGCCTGGCTGAAGAGGGGTGAAACCCCGAAACCGGTCCCAGGATGCTTGTTTCCGGTCCAGGGAGAACCTGGCCTGGCAGTTCGGGCTGGACTGTTCCCATGTGGAACAGGGTCAAGACTGATTTGCATATGGCTGGGTTCAAACTGGGGTGGCATGGTGAGCAAAATAATGGATGGATTAAACCCAGATCTGTGACTGGGGGTGAATGTTTGATTGGTTCCGCATTCCGTCCATCTAGTTACGCTATCCCACAGCGTTTGTATTTTGCTTTGCTTTTGCTGCCCTAAGTGCGCCGGGTATGCCCAGACGTGGGTCCCGGGCTCACTGTGCCACTGGATTCAAGCTAGCCTGGCTGAAGAGGGGTGAAACCCCGAAACCGGTCCCAGGATGCTTGTTTCCGGTCCAGGGAGAACCTGGCCTGGCAGTTCGGGCTGGACTGTTCCCATGTGGAACAGGGTCAAGACTGATTTGCATATGGCTGGGTTCAAACTGGGGTGGCATGGTGAGCAAAATAATGGATAGATTAAACCCAGATCTGTGACTGGGGGTGAATGTTTGATTGGTTCCGCATTCCGTCCATCTAGTTACGCTATCCCACAGCGTTTGTATTTTGCTTTGCTTTTGCTGCCCTAAGTGCGCCGGGTATGCCCAGACGTGGGTCCCGTGCTCACTGTGCCACTGGATTCAAGCTAGCCTGGCTGAAGAGGGGTGAAACCCCGAAACCGGTCCCAGGATGCTTGTTTCCGGTCCAGGGAGAACCTGGCCTGGCAGTTCGGGCTGGACTGTTCCCATGTGGAACAGGGTCAAGACTGATTTGCATATGGCTGGGTTCAAACTGGGGTGGCATGGTGAGCAAAATAATGGATGGATTAAACCCAGATCTGTGACTGGGGGTTAATGTTTGATTGGTTCCGCATTCCGTCCATCTAGTTACGCTATCCCACAGCGTTTGTATTTTGCTTTGCTTTTGCTGCCCTAAGTGCGCCGGGTATGCCCAGACGTGGGTCCCGGGCTCACTGTGCCACTGGATTCAAGCTAGCCTGGCTGAAGAGGGGTGAAACCCCGAAACCGGTCCCAGGATGCTTGTTTCCGGTCCAGGGAGAACCTGGCCTGGCAGTTCGGGCTGGACTGTTCCCATGTGGAACAGGTTCAAGACTGATTTGCATATGGCTGGGTTCAAACTGGGGTGGCATGGTGAGCAAAATAATGGATGGATTAAACCCAGATCTGTGACTGGGGGTGAATGTTTGATTGGTTCCGCATTCCGTCCATCTAGTTACGCTATCCCACAGCGTTTGTATTTTGCTTTGCTTTTGCTGCCCTAAGTGCGCCGGGTATGCCCAGATGTGGGTCCCGGGCTCACTGTGCCACTGGATTCAAGCTAGCCTGGCTGAAGAGGGGTGAAACCCCGAAACCGGTCCCAGAATGCCTGTTTCCGGTCCAGGGAGAACCTGGCCTGGCAGTTCGGGCTGGACTGTTCCCATGTGGAACAGGGTCAAGACTGATTTGCATATGGCTGGGTTCAAACTGGGGTGGCATGGTGAGCAAAATAATGGATGGATTAAACCCAGATCTGTGACTGGGGGTGAATGTTTGATTGGTTCCGCATTCCGTCCATCTAGTTACGCTATCCCACAGCGTTTGTATTTTGCTTTGCTTTTGCTGCCCTAAGTGCGCCGGGTATGCCCAGACGTGGGTCCCGGGCTCACTGTGCCACTGGATTCAAGCTAGCCTGGCTGAAGAGGGGTGAAACCCCGAAACCGGTCCCAGGATGCTTGTTTCCGGTCCAGGGAGAACCTGGCCTGGCAGTTCGGGCTGGACTGTTCCCATGTGGAACAGGGTCAAGACTGATTTGCATATGGCTGGGTTCAAACTGGGGTGGCATGGTGAGCAAAATAATGGATGGATTAAACCCAGATCTGTGACTGGGGGTGAATGTTTGATTGGTTCCGCATTCCGTCCATCTAGTTACGCTATCCCACAGCGTTTGTATTTTGCTTTGCTTTTGCTGCCCTAAGTGCGCCGGGTATGCCCAGACGTGGGTCCCGGGCTCACTGTGCCACTGGATTCAAGCTAGCCTGGCTGAAGAGGGGTGAAACCCCGAAACCGGTCCCAGGATGCTTGTTTCCGGTCCAGGGAGAACCTGGCCTGGCAGTTCGGGCTGGACTGTTCCCATGTGGAACAGGGTCAAGACTGATTTGCATATGGCTGGGTTCAAACTGGGGTGGCATGGTGAGCAAAATAATGGATGGATTAAACCCAGATCTGTGACTGGGGGTGAATGTTTGATTGGTTCCGCATTCCGTCCATCTAGTTACGCTATCCCACAGCGTTTGTATTTTGCTTTGCTTTTGCTGCCCTAAGTGCGCCGGGTATGCCCAGACGTGGGTCTCGGGCTCACTGTGCCACTGGATTCAAGCTAGCCTGGCTGAAGAGGGGTGAAACCCCGAAACCGGTCCCAGGATGCTTGTTTCCGGTCCAGGGAGAACCTGGCCTGGCAGTTCGGGCTGGACTGTTCCCATGTGGAACAGGGTCAAGACTGATTTGCATATGGCTGGGTTCAAACTGGGGTGGCATGGTGAGCAAAATAATGGATGGATTAAACCCAGATCTGTGACTGGGGGTGAATGTTTGATTGGTTCCGCATTCCGTCCATCTAGTTACGCTATCCCACAGCGTTTGTATTTTGCTTTGCTTTTGCTGCCCTAAGTGCGCCGGGTATGCCCAGACGTGGGTCCCGGGCTCACTGTGCCACTGGATTCAAGCTAGCCTGGCTGAAGAGGGGTGAAACCCCGAAACCGGTCCCAGGATGCTTGTTTCCGGTCCAGGGAGAACCTGGCCTGGCAGTTCGGGCTGGACTGTTCCCATGTGGAACAGGGTCAAGACTGATTTGCATATGGCTGGGTTCAAACTGGGGTGGCATGGTGAGCAAAATAATGGATGGATTAAACCCAGATCTGTGACTGGGGGTGAATGTTTGATTGGTTTCGCATTCCGTCCATCTAGTTACGCTATCCCACAGCGTTTGTATTTTGCTTTGCTTTTGCTGCCCTAAGTGCGCCGGGTATGCCCAGACGTGGGTCCCGGGCTCACTGTGCCACTGGATTCAAGCTAGCCTGGCTGAAGAGGGGTGAAACCCCGAAACCGGTCCCAGGATGCTTGTTTCCGGTCCAGGGAGAACCTGGCCTGGCAGTTCGGGCTGGACTGTTCCCATGTGGAACAGGGTCAAGACTGATTTGCATATGGCTGGGTTCAAACTGGGGTGGCATGGTGAGCAAAATAATGGATGGATTAAACCCAGATCTGTGACTGGGGGTGAATGTTTGATTGGTTCCGCATTCCGTCCATCTAGTTACGCTATCCCACAGCGTTTGTATTTTGCTTTGCTTTTGCTGCCCTAAGTGCGCCGGGTATGCCCAGACGTGGGTCCCGGGCTCACTGTGCCACTGGATTCAAGCTAGCCTGGCTGAAGAGGGGTGAAACCCCGAAACCGGTCCCAGGATGCTTGTTTCCGGTCCAGGGAGAACCTGGCCTGGCAGTTCGGGCTGGACTGTTCCCATGTGGAACAGGGTCAAGACTGATTTGCATATGGCTGGGTTCAAACTGGGGTGGCATGGTGAGCAAAATAATGGATGGATTAAACCCAGATCTGTGACTGGGGGTGAATGTTTGATTGGTTCCGCATTCCGTCCATCTAGTTACGCTATCCCACAGCGTTTGTATTTTGCTTTGCTTTTGCTGCCCTAAGTGCGCCGGGTATGCCCAGACGTGGGTCCCGGGCTCACTGTGCCACTGGATTCAAGCTAGCCTGGCTGAAGAGGGGTGAAACCCCGAAACCGGTCCCAGGATGCTTGTTTCCGGTCCAGGGAGAACCTGGCCTGGCAGTTCGGGCTGGACTGTTCCCATGTGGAACAGGGTCAAGACTGATTTGCATATGGCTGGGTTCAAACTGGGGTGGCATGGTGAGCAAAATAATGGATGGATTAAACCCAGATCTGTGACTGGGGGTGAATGTTTGATTGGTTCCGCATTCCGTCCATCTAGTTACGCTATCCCACAGCGTTTGTATTTTGCTTTGCTTTTGCTGCCCTAAGTGCGCCGGGTATGCCCAGACGTGGGTCCCGGGCTCACTGTGCCACTGGATTCAAGCTAGCCTGGCTGAAGAGGGGTGAAACCCCGAAACCGGTCCCAGGATGCTTGTTTCCGGTCCAGGGAGAACCTGGCCTGGCAGTTCGGGCTGGACTGTTCCCATGTGGAACAGGGTCAAGACTGATTTGCATATGGCTGGGTTCAAACTGGGGTGGCATGGTGAGCAAAATAATGGATGGATTAAACCCAGATCTGTGACTGGGGGTGAATGTTTGATTGGTTCCGCATTCCGTCCATCTAGTTACGCTATCCCACAGCGTTTGTATTTTGCTTTGCTTTTGCTGCCCTAAGTGCGCCGGGTATGCCCAGACGTGGGTCCCGGGCTCACTGTGCCACTGGATTCAAGCTAGCCTGGCTGAAGAGGGGTGAAACCCCGAAACCGGTCCCAGGATGCTTGTTTCCGGTCCAGGGAGAACCTGGCCTGGCAGTTCGGGCTGGACTGTTCCCATGTGGAACAGGGTCAAGACTGATTTGCATATGGCTGGGTTCAAACTGGGGTGGCATGGTGAGCAAAATAATGGATGGATTAAACCCAGATCTGTGACTGGGGGTGAATGTTTGATTGGTTCCGCATTCCGTCCATCTAGTTACGCTATCCCACAGCGTTTGTATTTTGCTTTGCTTTTGCTGCCCTAAGTGCGCCGGGTATGCCCAGACGTGGGTCCCGGGCTCACTGTGCCACTGGATTCAAGCTAGCCTGGCTGAAGAGGGGTGAAACCCCGAAACCGGTCCCAGGATGCTTGTTTCCGGTCCAGGGAGAACCTGGCCTGGCAGTTCGGGCTGGACTGTTCCCATGTGGAACAGGGTCAAGACTGATTTGCATATGGCTGGGTTCAAACTGGGGTGGCATGGTGAGCAAAATAATGGATGGATTAAACCCAGATCTGTGACTGGGGGTGAATGTTTGATTGGTTCCGCATTCCGTCCATCTAGTTACGCTATCCCACAGCGTTTGTATTTTGCTTTGCTTTTGCTGCCCTAAGTGCGCCGGGTATGCCCAGACGTGGGTCCCGGGCTCACTGTGCCACTGGAT
Organism: Pleurodeles waltl; assembly: GCF_031143425.1. Classification (NCBI taxonomy): domain Eukaryota; kingdom Metazoa; phylum Chordata; class Amphibia; order Caudata; family Salamandridae; genus Pleurodeles; species Pleurodeles waltl. Next base: position 2,398,337 of record NC_090448.1, on the reverse strand, counting down.
TCAAGCTAGCCTGGCTGAAGAGGGGTGAAACCCCGAAACCGGTCCCAGGATGCTTGTTTCCGGTCCAGGGAGAACCTGGCCTGGCAGTTCGGGCTGGACTGTTCCCATGTGGAACAGGGTCAAGACTGATTTGCATATGGCTGGGTTCAAACTGGGGTGGCATGGTGAGCAAAATAATGGATGGATTAAACCCAGATCTGTGACTGGGGGTGAATGTTTGATTGGTTCCGCATTCCGTCCATCTAGTTACGCTATCCCACAGCGTTTGTATTTTGCTTTGCTTTTGCTGCCCTAAGTGCGCCGGGTATGCCCAGACGTGGGTCCCGGGCTCACTGTGCCACTGGATTCAAGCTAGCCTGGCTGAAGAGGGGTGAAACCCCGAAACCGGTCCCAGGATGCTTGTTTCCGGTCCAGGGAGAACCTGGCCTGGCAGTTCGGGCTGGACTGTTCCCATGTGGAACAGGGTCAAGACTGATTTGCATATGGCTGGGTTCAAACTGGGGTGGCATGGTGAGCAAAATAATGGATGGATTAAACCCAGATCTGTGACTGGGGGTGAATGTTTGATTGGTTCCGCATTCCGTCCATCTAGTTACGCTATCCCACAGCGTTTGTATTTTGCTTTGCTTTTGCTGCCCTAAGTGCGCCGGGTATGCCCAGACGTGGGTCTCGGGCTCACTGTGCCACTGGATTCAAGCTAGCCTGGCTGAAGAGGGGTGAAACCCCGAAACCGGTCCCAGGATGCTTGTTTCCGGTCCAGGGAGAACCTGGCCTGGCAGTTCGGGCTGGACTGTTCCCATGTGGAACAGGGTCAAGACTGATTTGCATATGGCTGGGTTCAAACTGGGGTGGCATGGTGAGCAAAATAATGGATGGATTAAACCCAGATCTGTGACTGGGGGTGAATGTTTGATTGGTTCCGCATTCCGTCCATCTAGTTACGCTATCCCACAGCGTTTGTATTTTGCTTTTCTTTTGCTGCCCTAAGTGCGCCGGGTATGCCCAGACGTGGGTCCCGGGCTCACTGTGCCACTGGATTCAAGCTAGCCTGGCTGAAGAGGGGTGAAACCCCGAAACCGGTCCCAGGATGCTTGTTTCCGGTCCAGGGAGAACCTGGCCTGGCAGTTCGGGCTGGACTGTTCCCATGTGGAACAGGGTCAAGACTGATTTGCATATGGCTGGGTTCAAACTGGGGTGGCATGGTGAGCAAAATAATGGATGGATTAAACCCAGATCTGTGACTGGGGGTGAATGTTTGATTGGTTCCGCATTCCGTCCATCTAGTTACGCTATCCCACAGCGTTTGTATTTTGCTTTGCTTTTGCTGCCCTAAGTGCGCCGGGTATGCCCAGACGTGGGTCCCGGGCTCACTGTGCCACTGGATTCAAGCTAGCCTGGCTGAAGAGGGGTGAAACCCCGAAACCGGTCCCAGGATGCTTGTTTCCGGTCCAGGGAGAACCTGGCCTGGCAGTTCGGGCTGGACTGTTCCCATGTGGAACAGGGTCAAGACTGATTTGCATATGGCTGGGTTCAAACTGGGGTGGCATGGTGAGCAAAATAATGGATGGATTAAACCCAGATCTGTGACTGGGGGTGAATGTTTGATTGGTTCCGCATTCCGTCCATCTAGTTACGCTATCCCACAGCGTTTGTATTTTGCTTTGCTTTTGCTGCCCTAAGTGCGCCGGGTATGCCCAGACGTGGGTCCCGGGCTCACTGTGCCACTGGATTCAAGCTAGCCTGGCTGAAGAGGGGTGAAACCCCGAAACCGGTCCCAGGATGCTTGTTTCCGGTCCAGGGAGAACCTGGCCTGGCAGTTCGGGCTGGACTGTTCCCATGTGGAACAGGGTCAAGACTGATTTGCATATGGCTGGGTTCAAACTGGGGTGGCATGGTGAGCAAAATAATGGATGGATTAAACCCAGATCTGTGACTGGGGGTGAATGTTTGATTGGTTCCGCATTCCGTCCATCTAGTTACGCTATCCCACAGCGTTTGTATTTTGCTTTGCTTTTGCTGCCCTAAGTGCGCCGGGTATGCCCAGACGTGGGTCCCGGGCTCACTGTGCCACTGGATTCAAGCTAGCCTGGCTGAAGAGGGGTGAAACCCCGAAACCGGTCCCAGGATGCTTGTTTCCGGTCCAGGGAGAACCTGGCCTGGCAGTTCGGGCTGGACTGTTCCCATGTGGAACAGGGTCAAGACTGATTTGCATATGGCTGGGTTCAAACTGGGGTGGCATGGTGAGCAAAATAATGGATGGATTAAACCCAGATCTGTGACTGGGGGTGAATGTTTGATTGGTTCCGCATTCCGTCCATCTAGTTACGCTATCCCACAGCGTTTGTATTTTGCTTTGCTTTTGCTGCCCTAAGTGCGCCGGGTATGCCCAGACGTGGGTCCCGGGCTCACTGTGCCACTGGATTCAAGCTAGCCTGGCTGAAGAGGGGTGAAACCCCGAAACCGGTCCCAGGATGCTTGTTTCCGGTCCAGGGAGAACCTGGCCTGGCAGTTCGGGCTGGACTGTTCCCATGTGGAACAGGGTCAAGACTGATTTGCATATGGCTGGGTTCAAACTGGGGTGGCATGGTGAGCAAAATAATGGGTGGATTAAACCCAGATCTGTGACTGGGGGTGAATGTTTGATTGGTTCCGCATTCCGTCCATCTAGTTACGCTATCCCACAGCGTTTGTATTTTGCTTTGCTTTTGCTGCCCTAAGTGCGCCGGGTATGCCCAGACGTGGGTCCCGGGCTCACTGTGCCACTGGATTCAAGCTAGCCTGGCTGAAGAGGGGTGAAACCCCGAAACCGGTCCCAGGATGCTTGTTTCCGGTCCAGGGAGAACCTGGCCTGGCAGTTCGGGCTGGACTGTTCCCATGTGGAACAGGGTCAAGACTGATTTGCATATGGCTGGGTTCAAACTGGGGTGGCATGGTGAGCAAAATAATGGATGGATTAAACCCAGATCTGTGACTGGGGGTGAATGTTTGATTGGTTCCGCATTCCGTCCATCTAGTTACGCTATCCCACAGCGTTTGTATTTTGCTTTGCTTTTGCTGCCCTAAGTGCGCCGGGTATGCCCAGACGTGGGTCCCGGGCTCACTGTGCCACTGGATTCAAGCTAGCCTGGCTGAAGAGGGGTGAAACCCCGAAACCGGTCCCAGGATGCTTGTTTCCGGTCCAGGGAGAACCTGGCCTGGCAGTTCGGGCTGGACTGTTCCCATGTGGAACAGGGTCAAGACTGATTTGCATATGGCTGGGTTCAAACTGGGGTGGCATGGTGAGCAAAATAATGGATGGATTAAACCCAGATCTGTGACTGGGGGTGAATGTTTGATTGGTTCCGCATTCCGTCCATCTAGTTACGCTATCCCACAGCGTTTGTATTTTGCTTTGCACTAGCCAAGGTGCCCCCACATTGTTCAGGGCCAATTCCCCAGACTTTGTGAGTGCGGGGACACCATTACACGCGTGCACTACATATAGGTCACTACCTATGTGTAGCTTCACAATGGTAACTCCGAATATGGCCATGTAACATGTCTAAGATCATGGAATTGCCCCACCAATGCCATCCTGGTATTGGGGAGATAATCCCATGATTCCACGGGTCTCTAGCACAGACCCGGGTACTGCCAAACTGCCTTTCCCGGGGTTTCACTGCAGCTGCTGCTGCTGCCAACCCCTCAGACAGGTTTCTGCCCTCCTGGGGTCCAGCCAGGCTTGGCCCAGGAAAGCAGAACAAAGGACTTCCTCAGAGAGAGGGTGTTACACCCTCTCCCTTTGGAATAAGGTGTCAGGGATGTGGAGGAGTAGCCTCCCCCAGCCTCTGGAAATGCTTTGATGGGCACAGATGGTGCCCATCTCTGCATAAGCCAGTCTACACCGGTTCAGGGATCCCCCAGCCCTGCTCTGGCGCGAAACTGGACAAAGGAAAGGGGAGTGACCACTCCCCTGACCTGCACCTCCCCTGGGAGGTGCCCAGTGCTCCTCCAGTGTGCTCCAGACCTCTGCCATCTTGGAAACCGAGGTGCTGCTGGCACACTGGACTGCTCTGAGTGGCCAGGGCCAGCAGGTGACGTTAGAGACTCCTTCTGATAGGCTCCTTCAGGTGTTGCTAGCCTATCCTCTCTCCTAAGTAGCCAAACCTCCTTTTCTGGCTATTTAGGGTCTCTGCTTTGGGGAATTCCTTAGGTAACGAATGCAAGAGCTCATCAGAGTTCCTCTGCATCTCTCTCTTCACCTTCTGCCAAGGAATCGACTGCTGACCGTGCTGGAAGCCTGCAAAACTGCAACAAAGTAGCAACGACGACTACTGCAACACTGTAACGCTGATCCAGCCGCCTTCCCGACTGTTTTCCTGGTGGTGCATGCTGTGGGGGTAGTCTGCCTCCTCTCTGCACTCGAAGCTCTGAAGAAATCTCCCGTGGGTCGACAGAATCTTCCCCCTGCAACCGCAGGCACCAAAGAACTGCATCACCGGTCCTCTGGGTCTCCTCTCAGCACGACGAGCGAGATCCCTTGAACTCAGCAACTCTGTCCAAGTGACTCCCACAGTCCAGTGACTCTTCAGTCCAAGTTTGGTGGAGGTAAGTCCTTGCCTTTCCACGCCAGACTGCCTTGCTGGGAACTGCGTGTTTTGCAGCTACTCCGGCTCCTGTGCACTCACCGAGGATTTCCTTTGTGCACAGCCAAGCCTGGGTCCCCGGCACTCTAACCTGCATTGCATGACCTCCTGAGTTGTCCTCCGGCGGCGTGGGACTCCCTTGTGCAACTTTAGGTGAGCACCGATTCACTCCACTTTGTAGTGCCTGTTCCGGCACTTTTGCGGGTGCTGCTTGCTTCTGAGTGGGCTCCTTCTCTTGCTGGACGCCCCCTCTGTCCCCTCACGCAATTGGTGACATCCTGGTCCCTCCTGGGCCACAGCAGCATCCAAAAACCCTAACCGCGACCCTTGCAGCTAGCAAGGCTTGTTTGCGGTCTTTCTGCGGGAAAACACTTCTGTACGACTCTTCACGACGTGGGACATCCATCCTCCAAAGGGGAAGTTTCTAGCCCTTGTCGTTCATGCAGAATCCTCAGCTTCTACCATCCGGTGGCAGCTTCTTTGCATCCACAGCTGGCATTTCCTGGGCATCTGCCCACTCCCGACTTGATCGTGACTTTTGGACTTGGTCCCCTTGTTACACAGCTACCCTCGTCTGGAAATCCATCATTGTTGCATTGCTGGTGTTGGTCTTTCCTGCAAAATTCTCCTATCACGACTTCTGTGCTCTTTGGGGAACTTAGGTGCACTTTGCACCCACTTTTCAGGGTCTTGGGGTGGGCTATTTTTCTAACCCTCACTGTTTTCTTACAGTCCTAGCGACCCTCTACGAGGTCACATAGGTTTGGGGTCCATTCGTGGTTCGCATTCCACTTCTAGAGTATATGGTTTGTGTTGCCCATATCCCTATGTGCCCCCATTGCATTCTATTGTGACTATACATTGTTTGCACTGTTTTCTATTGCTATTACTGCATATTTTGGTATTGTGTACATATATCTTGTGTATATTTGCTATACTCATACTGAGGGTACTCGCTGAGATACTTTTGGCATATTGTCATAAAAATAAAGTACCTTTATTTTTAGTATATCTGTGTATTGTGTTTTCTTATGATATTGTGCATATGACACTAGTGGTACTGTAGGAGCTTCACTCGTCTCCTAGTTCAGCCTAAGCTGCTCTGCTAAGCTACCTTTTCTATCAGCCTAAGCTGCTAGACACCCCTCTACATTAATAAGGGATACCTGGGCCTGGTGCAAGGTGTAAGTACCCCTTGGTACTTACTACAAGCCAGTCCAGCCTCCTACACTCCTCTGTTACTCTTAGTTACAGCCCTTCGCGTCAGCCCTGGATGCATTAGTGAGTTACTCCTGAGTTACTCTTTGTTACAGCCCTTCGCGTCAGTCTACGATGCATTAGTGAGTTACTCCTCTGTTACTCTTTGTTACAGCCCTTCGCGTCAATCTAGAATGCATCAGTGAGTTACTCCTCTGTTACTCTTTGTTACAGTCCTTCGCGTCAAGTCAAGGATGCATCAGTGAGTTCCTCTTCTGTTACTCTTTGTTACAGCCGTTCTCGTCAGTCTAGGATGCATCAGTGACTTACTCCTCTGTTACTCTTTGTAACAGCCCTTCGCGTCAGTCCTGGATGCATTGGTGAGTTACTCCTGAGTTATTCTTTGTTACAGCCCTTCGCGTCAGTCCAGGATGCATTTGTGAGTTACTCCTCTGTTACTCTTTGTTACAGCCCTTCACGTCAGTCTAAAATGCATTAGTGAGTTACTCCTCTGTTACTCTTTGTTACAGCCCTTCACGTCGGCCATGGAGGCATTAGTGACTTACTTCTCTGTTACTCTTTGTTACAGCCCTTCGCGTCAGTCTAGGATGCCTTAGTGAGTTACTCCTCTGTTACTCTTTGCTACAGCCCTTTATGTCGGCCATGGGTGCATTAGTGAGTTACTCCTTTGTTACTCTTTGTTACAGCCCTTCGCGTCAATCTAGAATGCATCAGTGAGTTACTCCTCTGTTACTCTTTTTTACAGTCCTTCGCGTCAAGTCAAGGATGCATCAGTGAGTTACTCCTCTGTAACTCTTTCTTACAGCCGTTCGCGTCAGTCTAGGATGCATTTGTGAGTTACTCCTCTGTTACTCTTTGTTAAAGCCCTTTGCATCAGCCCTGGATGCATTTGTGAGTTACTCCTCTGTTACTCTTTGTTATAGACCTTCGCGTCAGTCTAGGATGCATTTGTGAGTTACTCCTCTGTTACTCTTTGTTACAGCCCTCCGCATCAGCCCGGGATGCATTAGTGAGTTACTTCTCTGTTACTCTTTGTTACAGCCCTTTCGCGTCAGTCTAGGATGCATCAGTGAGTTACTCCTCTGTTACTCTTTGTTTTAGCCCTTCACGTCAGTCTAGGATGCATCATTGAGTTACTCCTCCGTTATTCTTTGTTACAGCCCTTCACGCCAGTCTAGGATGCATTAGTGAGTTACTCCTCTGTTACTCGTTGTTACAGCACTTTGCGTTAGTGCTGGATGCATTTCTGAGTTATTCCCGAGTTACTCTTTGTTAAAGACCTTTGCGTCAGCCCTGGATGCATTTGTGAGTTATTCTTGAGTTACTCTTTGTTACAGCGCTTCGCGTCAGTCTAGGATGCATTTGTGAGTTACTCCTCTGTTACTCTCTGTTACAGCCCTTCGCGTCAGGCTAAGATGCACCAGTGAGTTACTCCTCTGTTACTCTTTGTTACAGCCATTCGCGTCAGTCCTGGATGTATTAGTGAGTTACTCCTAAGTTACTCTTTGTTACAGCCCTTCGCGTCAGTCTAGGATGCATTAGTGAGTTACTCCTCTGTAATTCTTTGTTACAGCCCTTCACGTCAGTCTAAAATGCATTAGTGAGTTACTCCTCTGTTCCTCTTTGTTACAGCCCTTCACGTCAGTCTAGGATGCATCAGTGAGTTATTCCTCTGTTACACTTTGTTAAGCCCTTCACCTCAGCCCTGGATGCATTTGTGACTTACTCCTGAGTTACTCTTTGTTACAGCCCTTCACGTCGGCCATGGATGCATTACTGACTTACTCCTCTGTTACTCTTTGTTATAGCCCTTCACGTCAATCTAGGATGCATCAGTGAGTTACTTCTCTGTTACTCTTTGTTACAGCCCTTCGCGTCAGTCTAGGATGAATCAGTGAGTTACTCTTTGTTTTAGCCCTTCACGTCAGTCTAGGATGCATCAGTGAGCTACTCCTTCGTTATTCTTTGTTACAGCCCTTCGTGTCATTCTAGGATGCATTAGTGAGTTACTCCTCTGTTACTCTTTTTGTGAGTTATTCCCAAGTTACCTTTTGTTAAAGCCCTTTGCGTCAGCCCTGGATGCATTTGTGAGTTATTCTTGAGTTACTCTTTGTTACAGCGCTTCGTGTCAGTCTAGGATGCATTTGTGAGTTACTCCTCTGTTACTGTTTGTTACAGCCCTTCGCGTCAGTGTAGGATGCATCAGTGAGTTACTCCTCTGATACTCTTTGTTTTAGCCCTTCGCGTCAGTCCTGGATGCATCAGTGTGGTCCACCTCTGTTACTCTTTGTTACAGCCCTTTGCGTCAGTCTAGGATGCATTAGTGAGTTACTCCTCTGTTACTCTTTGTTACAGCACTTTGCATCAGTGCTGGATGCATTTGTGAGTTATTCCCATGTTACTCTTTGTTAAAGCCCTTTGCGTCAGTCCTGGATGCATTTGTGAGTTATTCTTGAGTTACTCTTTGTTACAGCGCTTCGTGTCACTCTAGGATGCATTTGTGAGTTACTCCTCTGTTACTCTTTGTTACAGCCCTTTGCATCAGTCTAGGATGCATCAGTGGGTTACTCCTTTGTTACTCTTTGTTTTAGCCCTTCGCGTCAGTCCTGGATGCATCAGTGAGGTCCACCTCTGTTACTCTTTGTTACAGCCCTTTGTGTCAGTCTAGGATGCATCAGTGAGTTACTCCTCTGTTACTCTTTGTTACAGCCTTTCGCGTCAGTCCTGGATGCATTAGTGAGTTACTCCTTAGTTACTCTTTGTTACAGCCCTTCGTGTCAGTCTAGGATGCATCAGTGAGTTACTCCTCTGTTACTCTTTGTTACAGCCCTTCACGTCCGTCTAAAATGCATTAGTGAGTTACTCCTCTGTTACTCTTTGTTACAGCCCTTCACATCGGCCATGGAGGCATTAGTGAGTTACTCCTCTGTTACTCATTGTTACAGCCCTTCACGTCAGTCTAGGATGCATCAGTGAGTTACTCCTCTGTTACTCTTTGTTACAGTCCTTCGTGTCAGTCTAGGATGCATTAGTGAGTTACTACTCTGTTACTCTTTGTTGCAGCTCTTCGAGTCAGTCCTGGATGCATTTGTGAGTTACTCCTCTGATACTCTTTGTTACAGCCCTTCGCGTCAGTCTAGGATGCATTTGTGAGTTACTCCTCTGTTACTCTTTGTTACAGCCCTTTGCATCAGCCCTGGATGCATTAGTGAGTTACTCCTCTGTTACTCTTTGTTAAGCCCTTCACGTCAGATAAGGATGCATTTGTGAATTATCCCTGAGTTACTCCTTGTTACAGGCCTTTGCGTCAGTCTAGGATGAATTAGTGAGTTACTCCTCTGTTACTCATTGTTACAGCCCTTCACATCAGCCCGGGATGCATTAGTGAGTTACTCCTATGTTACTCTTTGTTACAGCCCATCGCGTCAGTCTAGGATGCATTAGTGAGTTACTCCTCTGTTACTCTTTGTTACAGCACTTTGCGTCAGTGCTGGATGCATTTGTGAGTTATTCCCAAGTTTCTCTTTGTTAAAGCCCTTTGCGTCAGCCCTGGATGCGTTTGTGAGTTATTCTTGAGTTACTCTTTGTTAAGCACTTCACCTCAGCCCTGGATGCATTAGTGAGTTACTCCTGAGTTTCTCTTTGTTACAGCCCCTCACGTCAATATAGGATGCATTAGTGACTTACTCCTCTTTTACTCTTTGTTACAGCCCTGCACGTCGGCCATGGATGCATTAGTGACTTATTCCTCTGTTACTCTTTGTTACAGCTCTTCACGTCAATCTAGGATGCATCAGTGAGTTACTCCTCTGTTACTCTTTGTTACAGCCCTTCGCGTCAGTCTAGGATGCATTAGTGAGTTACTCCTCTGTTATTCTTTGTTACAGCCCTTCACGTCAGTCTAAAATGCATTAGTGAGTTACTCCTCTGTTCCTCTTTGTTACAGCCCTTCACGTCAGTCTAGGATGCATCAGTGAGTTATTCCTCTGTTACACTTTGTTAAGCCCTTCACCTCAGCCCCGGATGCATTTGTGACTTACTCCTGAGTTACTCTTTGTTACAGCCCTTCACGTCGGCCATGGATGCATTACTGACTTACTCCTCTGTTACTCTTTGTTATAGCCCTTCACGTCAATCTAGGATGCATCAGTGAGTTACTTCTCTGTTACTCTTTGTTACAGCCCTTCGCGTCAGTCTAGGATGAATCAGTGAGTTACTCTTTGTTTTAGCCCTTCACGTCAGTCTAGGATGCATCAGTGAGCTACTCCTTCGTTATTCTTTGTTACAGCCCTTCGTGTCATTCTAGGATGCATTAGTGAGTTACTCCTCTGTTACTCTTTTTTACAGCACTTTGCGTCAGTGCTGGATGCATTTGTGAGTTATTCCCAAGTTACCTTTTGTTAAGCCCTTCACATCAGATAAGGATGCATTTGTGAATTATCCCTGAGTTACTCCTTGTTACAGGCCTTCACCTCAGCCATGGATGCATTTGTGAGTTATTTCTGAGTTACTCTTTGTTACAGCCCTTCGCGTCAGTCTAGGATGAATTAGTGAGTTACTCCTCTGTTACTCATTGTTACAGTCCTTCACATCAGCCCGGGATGCATTAGTGAGTTACTCCTATGTTACTCTTTGTTACAGCCCATCGCGTCAGTCTAGGATGCATTAGTGAGTTACTCCTCTGTTAGTCTTTGTTACAGCACTTTGCGTCAGTGCTGGATGCATTTGTGAGTTATTCCCAAGTTACTCTTTGTTAAAGCCCTTTGCGTCAGCCCTGGATGCGTTTGTGAGTTATTCTTGAGTTACTCTTTGTTACAGCGCTTCGTGTCAGTCCTGGATGCATCAGTGAGGTCCACCTCTGTTACTCTTTGTTACAGCCCTTTGCGTCAGTCTAGGATGCATGAGTGAGTTACTCCTCTGTTACTCTTTGTTTTAGCCCTTCGTGTCAGTCCTGGATGCATCAGTGAGGTCCACCTCTGTTACTCTTTGTTACAGCCCTTTGCGTCAGTCTAGGATGCATGAGTGAGTTACTTCTCTGTTACTCTTTGTTACAGCACTTCGCGTCCATGCTGGATGCATTTGTGAGTTATTCTCGAGTTACTCTTTGTTACAGTGCTTCACGTCAGTCTAGGATGCATCAGTGAGTTACTCCTCTGTTACTCTTTGTTACAGCCCTTCGCCTCAGTCTAGGATGCATCAGTGAGTTACTCCTCTGTTACTCTTTGTTACAGGCTTTCGCGTCAGTCCTGGGTGCATTTGTGAGTTACTACTAAGTTACTCTTTATTACAGTCCTTTGCGTCAGTCTAGGATGCATTAATGAGTTACTCCTCTGTTACTCTTTGTTACAGCCCTTCGTGTCAGTCTAGGATGCATCAGTGATTTACTGCTCTGTTACTCTTTGTTACAGCCCTTCGCGTAAGTCTAGGATGCATCAGTGATTTACTCCTCTGTTACTCTTTGTTGCAGCCCTTCGCGTCAGTCCTGGATGCATTAGTGAGTTACTCCTGAGTTTCTCTTTGTTACAGCCCCTCACGTCAATATAGGATGCATTAGTGACTTACTCCTCTTTTACTCTTTGTTACAGCCCTGCACGTCGGCCATGGATGCATTAGTGACTTATTCCTCTGTTACTCTTTGTTACAGCTCTTCACGTCAATCTAGGATGCATCAGTGAGTTACTCCTCTGTTACTCTTTGTTACAGCCCATCGCGTCAGCCTTGGATGCATTAGTGAGTTACTCCTCTGTTACTCTTTGTTAAGCCCTTCACGTCAGATAAGGATGCATTTGTGAGTTATTCCTGAGTTACTCTTTGTTACAGCCCTTCGCGTCAGTCTAAGATGCATTTGTGAGTAACTCCCCTGTTACTCTTTGTTAAGCACTTCACCTCAGCCCTGGATGCATTTGTGAATTACTCCTAAGTTACTCTTTGTTACAGTCCTTTGTGTCAGTCTAGGATGCATTAGTGAGTTACTCCTCTGTTACTCTTTGTTACAGCCCTTCGCGTAAGTCCAGGATGCATCAGTGAGTTACTCCTCTGTTACTCTTTGTTACAGCCCTTCGCCTCAGTCTAGGATGAATCAGTGAGTTACTCCTCTGTTACTCTTTGTTACAGCCCTTCGCGTCAGTCCTGGTTGCATTAGTGAGTTACTTCTTAGTTACTCTTTGTTACAGCCCTTCGCGTCAGTCTTGGATGCATTAGTGAGTTACTCCTCTGTTACTCTTTGTTACAGCCCTTCGCGTCAGTCTAAAATGCATTAGTGAGTTACTTCTCTGTTACTCTTAGTTATAGCCCTTCACGTCGGCCATGGAGGCATTAGTGACTTACTCCTCTGTTACTCTTTGTTACAGCCCTTTACGTCAGTCTAGGATGCATCAGTGAGTTACTCCTCTGTTACTCTTTGTTACAGTCCTTCGTGTCAGTCTAGGATGCATTAGTGAGTTACTACTCTGTTACTCTTTGTTGCAGCTCTTCAAGTCAGTCCTGGATGCATTTGAGAGTTACTCCTCTTTTACTCTTTGTTACAGCCCTTCGCGTCAGTCTAGGATGCATTTGTGAGTTACTCCTCTGTTACTCTTTGTTAAAGCCCTTTGCATCAGCCCTGGATGCATTAGTGAGTCACTCCTCTGTTACTCTTTGTTAAGCCCTTCACGTCAGATGAGGATGCATTTGTGAATTATCCCTGATTTACTCCTTGTTACAGCCCTTCACCTCAGCCATGGATGCATTTGTGAGTTATTTCTGAGTTACTCTTTGTTACAGCCCTTCGCGTCTGTCTAGGATGAATTAGTGAGTTACTCCTCTGTTACTCTTTTTTACAGTCCTTCGCGTCAAGTCAAGGATGCATCAGTGAGTTACTCTGTAACTCTTTCTTGCAGCCGTTCGCGTCAGTCTAGGATGCATCAGTTACTTACTCCTCTGTTACTTTTTGTTACAGCCCTTCACGTCGGCCATGGATGCATTAGTGACTTACTCCTCTGTTACTCTTTGTTACAGCCCTTCGCGTCAGTCTAGGATGCATCGGTGAGTTACTCCTCTGTTACTCTTTCTTACAGCCCTTCGCGTGAGTCTAGGATGCATCAGTGAGTTACTCCTCTGTTACTCTTTGTTTTAGCCCTGCACGTCAGTCTAGGATGCATCATTGAGTTACTCCTCCGTTATTCTTTGTTACAGCCCTTTTCGCCAGTCTAGGATGCATTAGTGAGTTACTCCTCTGTTACTCGTTGTTACAGCACTTTGCGTTAGTGCTGGATGCATTTGTGAGTTATTCCCGAGTTACTCTTTGTTACAGTGCTTCGCGTCAGTCTAGGATGCATTTGTGAGTTACTCCTCTGTTACTCTCTGTTACAGCCCTGCGCGTCAGTCTAGGATGCATTAGTGAGTTACTCCTCTGTTACTCTTTGCTACAGCCCTTCGCGTCAGTCTAAGATGCACCAGTGAGTTACTCCTCTGTTACTCTTTGTTACAGCCATTCGCGTCAGTCCTGGATGCATTAGTGAGTTACTCCTAAGTTACTCTTTGTTACAGCCCTTCGCGTCAGTCTAGGATGCATTAGTGAGTTACTCCTCTGTTATTCTTTGTTACAGCCCTTCACGTCAGTCTAAAATGCATTAGTGAGTTACTCCTCTGTTCCTCTTTGTTACAGCCCTTCACGTCCGTCTATGATGCATTTGTGAGTTATTCCTCTGTTACTCTTTGTTAGGCCCTTCACCTCAGCCCTGGATGCATTTGTGACTTACTCCTGAGTTACTCTTTGTTACAGCCCTTCACGTCGGCCATGGATGCATTACTGACTTACTCCTCTGTTACTCTTTGTTATAGCCCTTCACGTCAGTCTAGGATACATCAGTGAGTTACTTCTCTGTTACTCTTTGTTACAGCCCTTCGCGCCAGTCTAGGATGCGTCAGTGAGTTATTCTTAGTTTTAGCCCTTCACGTCAGTCTAGGATGCATCAGTGAGCTACTCCTTCGTTATTCTTTGTTACAGCCCTTCGTGTCAGTCTAGGATGCATTAGTGAGTTACTCCTCTGTTACTCTTTTTTACAGCACTTTGCATCAGTGCTGGATGCATTTGTGAGTTATTCCCAAGTTACTTTTTGTTAAAGCCCTTTGCGTCAGCCCCTAATGCATTTGTGAGTTATTCTTGAGTTACTCTTTGTTACAGCGCTTCGTGTCAGTCTAGGATGCATTTGTGAGTTACTCCTCTGTTACTCTTTGTTACAGCCCTTCGCGTCAGTCTAGGATGCATCAGTGAGTTACTCCTCTGTTACTCTTTGTTTTAGCCCTTCGCGTCAGTCCTGGATGCATCAGTGAGGTCCACCTCTGTTACTCTTTGTTATAGCCCTTTGCGTCAGTCTAGGATGCATTAGTGAGTTACTCCTCTGTTACTCTTTGTTACAGCCCTTCGCATCAGTCTAGGATGCATCAGTGAGTTACTCCTTTGTTACTCTTTGTTTTAGCCCTTCGCGTCAGTCCTGGATGCATCAGTGACGTCCACCTCTGGTACCCTTTGTTACAGCCCTTTGTGTCAGTCTAGGATGCATCAGTGAGTTACTCCTCTGTTACTCTTTGTTACAGCCCTTCGCGTCAGTCCTGGATGCATTAGTGAGTTACTCCTTAGTTACTCTTTGTTACAGCCCTTCGTGTCAGTCTAGGGTGCATTAGTGAGTTACTCCTCTGTTACTCTTTGTTACAGCCCTTCACGTCAGTCTAAAATGCATTAGTGAGTTACTCCTCTGTTACTCTTTGTTACAGCCCTTCAAGTCGGCCATGGAGGCATTAGTGAGTTACTCCTCTGTTACTCATTGTTACAGCCCTTCACATCAGTCTAGGATGCATCAGTGAGTTACTCCTTTGTTACTCTTTGTTACAGTCCTTCGTGTCAGTCTAGGATGCATTAGTGAGTTACTACTCTGTTACTCTTTGTTACAGCCCTTCGCGTCAGTCTAGGATGCATTTGTGAGTTACTCCTCTGTTACTCTTTGTTACAGCCCTTTGCATCAGCCCTGGATGCATTAGTGAGTTACTCCTCTGTTACTCTTTGTTAAGCCCTTCCCATCAGATAAGGATGCATTTGTGAATTATCCCTGAGTTACTCCTTGTTACAGCCCTTCACCTCAGCCATGGATGCATTTGTGAGTTATTTCTGAGTTACTCTTTGTTACAACCCTTCGCGTCAGTCTAGGATGAATTAGTGAGTTACTCCTCTGTTACTCATTGTTACAGCCCTTCGCATCAGCCCGGGATGCATTAGTGAGTTACTCCTATGTTACTCTTTATTACAGCCCTTCGCGTCAGTCTAGGATGCATTAGTGAGTTACTCCTCTGTTACTCTTTGTTACAGCACTTTGCGTCAGTGCTGGATGCATTTGTGAGTTATTCCCAAGTTACTCTTTGTTAAAGCCCTTTGCGTCAGCCCTGGATGCGTTTGTGAGTTATTCTTGAGTTACTCTTTGTTACAGCGCTTCGTGTCAGTCTAGGATGCATTTGTGAGTTACTCCTCTGTTACTCTTTGTTACAGCCCTTCGCGTCAGTCTAGGATGCATCAGTGAGTTACTCCTCTGTTACTCTTTGTTTTAGCCCTTCGTGTCAGTCCTGGATGCATCAGTGTGGTCCACCTCTGTTACTCTTTGTTACAGCCCTTTGTGTCAGTCTAGGATGCATGAGTGAGTTACTCCTCTGTTACTCTTTGTTATAGCACTTCGCGTCCATGCTGGATGCATTTGTGAGTCATTCTCGAGTTACTCTTTGTTAAAGCCCTTTGCGTCAGCCCTAGATGCATTTGTGAGTTATTCTCGAATTACTCTTTGTTACAGTGCTTCACGTCAGTCTAGGATGCATCAGTGAGTTACTCCTCTGTTACTCTTTGTTACAGCCCTTCGCCTCAGTCTAGGATGCATCAGTGAGTTACTCCTCTGTTACTCTTTGTTACAGGCCTTCGCGTCAGTCCTGGGTGCATTAGTGAGTTACTCCTCTGTTACTCTTTGCTACAGCCCTTCGCGTCAGTCTAAGATGCACCAGTGAGTTACTCCTCTGTTACTCTTTGTTACAGCCATTCGCGTCAGTCCTGGATGCATTAGTGAGTTACTCCTAAGTTACTCTTTGTTACAGCCCTTCGCGTCAGTCTAGGATGCATTAGTGAGTTACTCCTCTGTTATTCTTTGTTACAGCCCTTCACGTCAGTCTAAAATGCATTAGTGAGTTACTCCTCTGTTCCTCTTTGTTACAGCCCTTCACGTCCGTCTATGATGCATTTGTGAGTTATTCCTCTGTTACTCTTTGTTAGGCCCTTCACCTCAGCCCTGGATGCATTTGTGACTTACTCCTGAGTTACTCTTTGTTACAGCCCTTCACGTCGGCCATGGATGCATTACTGACTTACTCCTCTGTTACTCTTTGTTATAGCCCTTCACGTCAGTCTAGGATACATCAGTGAGTTACTTCTCTGTTACTCTTTGTTACAGCCCTTCGCGCCAGTCTAGGATGCGTCAGTGAGTTATTCTTAGTTTTAGCCCTTCACGTCAGTCTAGGATGCATCAGTGAGCTACTCCTTCGTTATTCTTTGTTACAGCCCTTCGTGTCAGTCTAGGATGCATTAGTGAGTTACTCCTCTGTTACTCTTTTTTACAGCACTTTGCATCAGTGCTGGATGCATTTGTGAGTTATTCCCAAGTTACTTTTTGTTAAAGCCCTTTGCGTCAGCCCCTAATGCATTTGTGAGTTATTCTTGAGTTACTCTTTGTTACAGCGCTTCGTGTCAGTCTAGGATGCATTTGTGAGTTACTCCTCTGTTACTCTTTGTTACAGCCCTTCGCGTCAGTCTAGGATGCATCAGTGAGTTACTCCTCTGTTACTCTTTGTTTTAGCCCTTCGCGTCAGTCCTGGATGCATCAGTGAGGTCCACCTCTGTTACTCTTTGTTATAGCCCTTTGCGTCAGTCTAGGATGCATTAGTGAGTTACTCCTCTGTTACTCTTTGTTACAGCCCTTCGCATCAGTCTAGGATGCATCAGTGAGTTACTCCTTTGTTACTCTTTGTTTTAGCCCTTCGTGTCAGTCCTGGATGCATCAGTGACGTCCACCTCTGGTACCCTTTGTTACAGCCCTTTGTGTCAGTCTAGGATGCATCAGTGAGTTACTCCTCTGTTACTCTTTGTTACAGCCCTTCGCGTCAGTCCTGGATGCATTAGTGAGTTACTCCTTAGTTACTCTTTGTTACAGCCCTTCGTGTCAGTCTAGGGTGCATTAGTGAGTTACTCCTCTGTTACTCTTTGTTACAGCCCTTCACGTCAGTCTAAAATGCATTAGTGAGTTACTCCTCTGTTACTCTTTGTTACAGCCCTTCAAGTCGGCCATGGAGGCATTAGTGAGTTACTCCTCTGTTACTCATTGTTACAGCCCTTCACATCAGTCTAGGATGCATCAGTGAGTTACTCCTTTGTTACTCTTTGTTACAGTCCTTCGTGTCAGTCTAGGATGCATTAGTGAGTTACTACTCTGTTACTCTTTGTTACAGCCCTTCGCGTCAGTCTAGGATGCATTTGTGAGTTACTCCTCTGTTACTCTTTGTTACAGCCCTTTGCATCAGCCCTGGATGCATTAGTGAGTTACTCCTCTGTTACTCTTTGTTAAGCCCTTCCCATCAGATAAGGATGCATTTGTGAATTATCCCTGAGTTACTCCTTGTTACAGCCCTTCACCTCAGCCATGGATGCATTTGTGAGTTATTTCTGAGTTACTCTTTGTTACAACCCTTCGCGTCAGTCTAGGATGAATTAGTGAGTTACTCCTCTGTTACTCATTGTTACAGCCCTTCGCATCAGCCCGGGATGCATTAGTGAGTTACTCCTATGTTACTCTTTATTACAGCCCTTCGCGTCAGTCTAGGATGCATTAGTGAGTTACTCCTCTGTTACTCTTTGTTACAGCACTTTGCGTCAGTGCTGGATGCATTTGTGAGTTATTCCCAAGTTACTCTTTGTTAAAGCCCTTTGCGTCAGCCCTGGATGCGTTTGTGAGTTATTCTTGAGTTACTCTTTGTTACAGCGCTTCGTGTCAGTCTAGGATGCATTTGTGAGTTACTCCTCTGTTACTCTTTGTTACAGCCCTTCGCGTCAGTCTAGGATGCATCAGTGAGTTACTCCTCTGTTACTCTTTGTTTTAGCCCTTCGTGTCAGTCCTGGATGCATCAGTGTGGTCCACCTCTGTTACTCTTTGTTACAGCCCTTTGTGTCAGTCTAGGATGCATGAGTGAGTTACTCCTCTGTTACTCTTTGTTATAGCACTTCGCGTCCATGCTGGATGCATTTGTGAGTCATTCTCGAGTTACTCTTTGTTAAAGCCCTTTGCGTCAGCCCTAGATGCATTTGTGAGTTATTCTCGAATTACTCTTTGTTACAGTGCTTCACGTCAGTCTAGGATGCATCAGTGAGTTACTCCTCTGTTACTCTTTGTTACAGCCCTTCGCCTCAGTCTAGGATGCATCAGTGAGTTACTCCTCCGTTATTCTTTGTTACAGCCCTTCACGCCAGTCTAGGATGCATTAGTGAGTTACTCCTCTGTTACTCGTTGTTACAGCACTTTGCGTTAGTGCTGGATGCATTTCTGAGTTATTCCCGAGTTACTCTTTGTTAAAGACCTTTGCGTCAGCCCTGGATGCATTTGTGAGTTATTCTTGAGTTACTCTTTGTTACAGCGCTTCGCGTCAGTCTAGGATGCATTTGTGAGTTACTCCTCTGTTACTCTCTGTTACAGCCCTTCGCGTCAGGCTAAGATGCACCAGTGAGTTACTCCTCTGTTACTCTTTGTTACAGCCATTCGCGTCAGTCCTGGATGTATTAGTGAGTTACTCCTAAGTTACTCTTTGTTACAGCCCTTCGCGTCAGTCTAGGATGCATTAGTGAGTTACTCCTCTGTAATTCTTTGTTACAGCCCTTCACGTCAGTCTAAAATGCATTAGTGAGTTACTCCTCTGTTCCTCTTTGTTACAGCCCTTCACGTCAGTCTAGGATGCATCAGTGAGTTATTCCTCTGTTACACTTTGTTAAGCCCTTCACCTCAGCCCTGGATGCATTTGTGACTTACTCCTGAGTTACTCTTTGTTACAGCCCTTCACGTCGGCCATGGATGCATTACTGACTTACTCCTCTGTTACTCTTTGTTATAGCCCTTCACGTCAATCTAGGATGCATCAGTGAGTTACTTCTCTGTTACTCTTTGTTACAGCCCTTCGCGTCAGTCTAGGATGAATCAGTGAGTTACTCTTTGTTTTAGCCCTTCACGTCAGTCTAGGATGCATCAGTGAGCTACTCCTTCGTTATTCTTTGTTACAGCCCTTCGTGTCATTCTAGGATGCATTAGTGAGTTACTCCTCTGTTACTCTTTTTGTGAGTTATTCCCAAGTTACCTTTTGTTAAAGCCCTTTGCGTCAGCCCTGGATGCATTTGTGAGTTATTCTTGAGTTACTCTTTGTTACAGCGCTTCGTGTCAGTCTAGGATGCATTTGTGAGTTACTCCTCTGTTACTGTTTGTTACAGCCCTTCGCGTCAGTGTAGGATGCATCAGTGAGTTACTCCTCTGATACTCTTTGTTTTAGCCCTTCGCGTCAGTCCTGGATGCATCAGTGTGGTCCACCTCTGTTACTCTTTGTTACAGCCCTTTGCGTCAGTCTAGGATGCATTAGTGAGTTACTCCTCTGTTACTCTTTGTTACAGCACTTTGCATCAGTGCTGGATGCATTTGTGAGTTATTCCCATGTTACTCTTTGTTAAAGCCCTTTGCGTCAGTCCTGGATGCATTTGTGAGTTATTCTTGAGTTACTCTTTGTTACAGCGCTTCGTGTCACTCTAGGATGCATTTGTGAGTTACTCCTCTGTTACTCTTTGTTACAGCCCTTTGCATCAGTCTAGGATGCATCAGTGGGTTACTCCTTTGTTACTCTTTGTTTTAGCCCTTCGCGTCAGTCCTGGATGCATCAGTGAGGTCCACCTCTGTTACTCTTTGTTACAGCCCTTTGTGTCAGTCTAGGATGCATCAGTGAGTTACTCCTCTGTTACTCTTTGTTACAGCCTTTCGCGTCAGTCCTGGATGCATTAGTGAGTTACTCCTTAGTTACTCTTTGTTACAGCCCTTCGTGTCAGTCTAGGATGCATCAGTGAGTTACTCCTCTGTTACTCTTTGTTACAGCCCTTCACGTCCGTCTAAAATGCATTAGTGAGTTACTCCTCTGTTACTCTTTGTTACAGCCCTTCACATCGGCCATGGAGGCATTAGTGAGTTACTCCTCTGTTACTCATTGTTACAGCCCTTCACGTCAGTCTAGGATGCATCAGTGAGTTACTCCTCTGTTACTCTTTGTTACAGTCCTTCGTGTCAGTCTAGGATGCATTAGTGAGTTACTACTCTGTTACTCTTTGTTGCAGCTCTTCGAGTCAGTCCTGGATGCATTTGTGAGTTACTCCTCTGATACTCTTTGTTACAGCCCTTCGCGTCAGTCTAGGATGCATTTGTGAGTTACTCCTCTGTTACTCTTTGTTACAGCCCTTTGCATCAGCCCTGGATGCATTAGTGAGTTACTCCTCTGTTACTCTTTGTTAAGCCCTTCACGTCAGATAAGGATGCATTTGTGAATTATCCCTGAGTTACTCCTTGTTACAGGCCTTTGCGTCAGTCTAGGATGAATTAGTGAGTTACTCCTCTGTTACTCATTGTTACAGCCCTTCACATCAGCCCGGGATGCATTAGTGAGTTACTCCTATGTTACTCTTTGTTACAGCCCATCGCGTCAGTCTAGGATGCATTAGTGAGTTACTCCTCTGTTACTCTTTGTTACAGCACTTTGCGTCAGTGCTGGATGCATTTGTGAGTTATTCCCAAGTTTCTCTTTGTTAAAGCCCTTTGCGTCAGCCCTGGATGCGTTTGTGAGTTATTCTTGAGTTACTCTTTGTTAAGCACTTCACCTCAGCCCTGGATGCATTAGTGAGTTACTCCTGAGTTTCTCTTTGTTACAGCCCCTCACGTCAATATAGGATGCATTAGTGACTTACTCCTCTTTTACTCTTTGTTACAGCCCTGCACGTCGGCCATGGATGCATTAGTGACTTATTCCTCTGTTACTCTTTGTTACAGCTCTTCACGTCAATCTAGGATGCATCAGTGAGTTACTCCTCTGTTACTCTTTGTTACAGCCCTTCGCGTCAGTCTAGGATGCATTAGTGAGTTACTCCTCTGTTATTCTTTGTTACAGCCCTTCACGTCAGTCTAAAATGCATTAGTGAGTTACTCCTCTGTTCCTCTTTGTTACAGCCCTTCACGTCAGTCTAGGATGCATCAGTGAGTTATTCCTCTGTTACACTTTGTTAAGCCCTTCACCTCAGCCCCGGATGCATTTGTGACTTACTCCTGAGTTACTCTTTGTTACAGCCCTTCACGTCGGCCATGGATGCATTACTGACTTACTCCTCTGTTACTCTTTGTTATAGCCCTTCACGTCAATCTAGGATGCATCAGTGAGTTACTTCTCTGTTACTCTTTGTTACAGCCCTTCGCGTCAGTCTAGGAT
This sequence comes from Pleurodeles waltl, assembly GCF_031143425.1. Taxonomy (NCBI): domain Eukaryota; kingdom Metazoa; phylum Chordata; class Amphibia; order Caudata; family Salamandridae; genus Pleurodeles; species Pleurodeles waltl. The sequence goes on along the minus strand of NC_090448.1, from coordinate 2,376,936 downwards.
GAATCAGTGAGTTACTCTTTGTTTTAGCCCTTCACGTCAGTCTAGGATGCATCAGTGAGCTACTCCTTCGTTATTCTTTGTTACAGCCCTTCGTGTCATTCTAGGATGCATTAGTGAGTTACTCCTCTGTTACTCTTTTTTACAGCACTTTGCGTCAGTGCTGGATGCATTTGTGAGTTATTCCCAAGTTACCTTTTGTTAAGCCCTTCACATCAGATAAGGATGCATTTGTGAATTATCCCTGAGTTACTCCTTGTTACAGGCCTTCACCTCAGCCATGGATGCATTTGTGAGTTATTTCTGAGTTACTCTTTGTTACAGCCCTTCGCGTCAGTCTAGGATGAATTAGTGAGTTACTCCTCTGTTACTCATTGTTACAGTCCTTCACATCAGCCCGGGATGCATTAGTGAGTTACTCCTATGTTACTCTTTGTTACAGCCCATCGCGTCAGTCTAGGATGCATTAGTGAGTTACTCCTCTGTTAGTCTTTGTTACAGCACTTTGCGTCAGTGCTGGATGCATTTGTGAGTTATTCCCAAGTTACTCTTTGTTAAAGCCCTTTGCGTCAGCCCTGGATGCGTTTGTGAGTTATTCTTGAGTTACTCTTTGTTACAGCGCTTCGTGTCAGTCCTGGATGCATCAGTGAGGTCCACCTCTGTTACTCTTTGTTACAGCCCTTTGCGTCAGTCTAGGATGCATGAGTGAGTTACTCCTCTGTTACTCTTTGTTTTAGCCCTTCGTGTCAGTCCTGGATGCATCAGTGAGGTCCACCTCTGTTACTCTTTGTTACAGCCCTTTGCGTCAGTCTAGGATGCATGAGTGAGTTACTTCTCTGTTACTCTTTGTTACAGCACTTCGCGTCCATGCTGGATGCATTTGTGAGTTATTCTCGAGTTACTCTTTGTTACAGTGCTTCACGTCAGTCTAGGATGCATCAGTGAGTTACTCCTCTGTTACTCTTTGTTACAGCCCTTCGCCTCAGTCTAGGATGCATCAGTGAGTTACTCCTCTGTTACTCTTTGTTACAGGCTTTCGCGTCAGTCCTGGGTGCATTTGTGAGTTACTACTAAGTTACTCTTTATTACAGTCCTTTGCGTCAGTCTAGGATGCATTAATGAGTTACTCCTCTGTTACTCTTTGTTACAGCCCTTCGTGTCAGTCTAGGATGCATCAGTGATTTACTGCTCTGTTACTCTTTGTTACAGCCCTTCGCGTAAGTCTAGGATGCATCAGTGATTTACTCCTCTGTTACTCTTTGTTGCAGCCCTTCGCGTCAGTCCTGGATGCATTAGTGAGTTACTCCTGAGTTTCTCTTTGTTACAGCCCCTCACGTCAATATAGGATGCATTAGTGACTTACTCCTCTTTTACTCTTTGTTACAGCCCTGCACGTCGGCCATGGATGCATTAGTGACTTATTCCTCTGTTACTCTTTGTTACAGCTCTTCACGTCAATCTAGGATGCATCAGTGAGTTACTCCTCTGTTACTCTTTGTTACAGCCCATCGCGTCAGCCTTGGATGCATTAGTGAGTTACTCCTCTGTTACTCTTTGTTAAGCCCTTCACGTCAGATAAGGATGCATTTGTGAGTTATTCCTGAGTTACTCTTTGTTACAGCCCTTCGCGTCAGTCTAAGATGCATTTGTGAGTAACTCCCCTGTTACTCTTTGTTAAGCACTTCACCTCAGCCCTGGATGCATTTGTGAATTACTCCTAAGTTACTCTTTGTTACAGTCCTTTGTGTCAGTCTAGGATGCATTAGTGAGTTACTCCTCTGTTACTCTTTGTTACAGCCCTTCGCGTAAGTCCAGGATGCATCAGTGAGTTACTCCTCTGTTACTCTTTGTTACAGCCCTTCGCCTCAGTCTAGGATGAATCAGTGAGTTACTCCTCTGTTACTCTTTGTTACAGCCCTTCGCGTCAGTCCTGGTTGCATTAGTGAGTTACTTCTTAGTTACTCTTTGTTACAGCCCTTCGCGTCAGTCTTGGATGCATTAGTGAGTTACTCCTCTGTTACTCTTTGTTACAGCCCTTCGCGTCAGTCTAAAATGCATTAGTGAGTTACTTCTCTGTTACTCTTAGTTATAGCCCTTCACGTCGGCCATGGAGGCATTAGTGACTTACTCCTCTGTTACTCTTTGTTACAGCCCTTTACGTCAGTCTAGGATGCATCAGTGAGTTACTCCTCTGTTACTCTTTGTTACAGTCCTTCGTGTCAGTCTAGGATGCATTAGTGAGTTACTACTCTGTTACTCTTTGTTGCAGCTCTTCAAGTCAGTCCTGGATGCATTTGAGAGTTACTCCTCTTTTACTCTTTGTTACAGCCCTTCGCGTCAGTCTAGGATGCATTTGTGAGTTACTCCTCTGTTACTCTTTGTTAAAGCCCTTTGCATCAGCCCTGGATGCATTAGTGAGTCACTCCTCTGTTACTCTTTGTTAAGCCCTTCACGTCAGATGAGGATGCATTTGTGAATTATCCCTGATTTACTCCTTGTTACAGCCCTTCACCTCAGCCATGGATGCATTTGTGAGTTATTTCTGAGTTACTCTTTGTTACAGCCCTTCGCGTCTGTCTAGGATGAATTAGTGAGTTACTCCTCTGTTACTCTTTTTTACAGTCCTTCGCGTCAAGTCAAGGATGCATCAGTGAGTTACTCTGTAACTCTTTCTTGCAGCCGTTCGCGTCAGTCTAGGATGCATCAGTTACTTACTCCTCTGTTACTTTTTGTTACAGCCCTTCACGTCGGCCATGGATGCATTAGTGACTTACTCCTCTGTTACTCTTTGTTACAGCCCTTCGCGTCAGTCTAGGATGCATCGGTGAGTTACTCCTCTGTTACTCTTTCTTACAGCCCTTCGCGTGAGTCTAGGATGCATCAGTGAGTTACTCCTCTGTTACTCTTTGTTTTAGCCCTGCACGTCAGTCTAGGATGCATCATTGAGTTACTCCTCCGTTATTCTTTGTTACAGCCCTTTTCGCCAGTCTAGGATGCATTAGTGAGTTACTCCTCTGTTACTCGTTGTTACAGCACTTTGCGTTAGTGCTGGATGCATTTGTGAGTTATTCCCGAGTTACTCTTTGTTACAGTGCTTCGCGTCAGTCTAGGATGCATTTGTGAGTTACTCCTCTGTTACTCTCTGTTACAGCCCTGCGCGTCAGTCTAGGATGCATTAGTGAGTTACTCCTCTGTTACTCTTTGCTACAGCCCTTCGCGTCAGTCTAAGATGCACCAGTGAGTTACTCCTCTGTTACTCTTTGTTACAGCCATTCGCGTCAGTCCTGGATGCATTAGTGAGTTACTCCTAAGTTACTCTTTGTTACAGCCCTTCGCGTCAGTCTAGGATGCATTAGTGAGTTACTCCTCTGTTATTCTTTGTTACAGCCCTTCACGTCAGTCTAAAATGCATTAGTGAGTTACTCCTCTGTTCCTCTTTGTTACAGCCCTTCACGTCCGTCTATGATGCATTTGTGAGTTATTCCTCTGTTACTCTTTGTTAGGCCCTTCACCTCAGCCCTGGATGCATTTGTGACTTACTCCTGAGTTACTCTTTGTTACAGCCCTTCACGTCGGCCATGGATGCATTACTGACTTACTCCTCTGTTACTCTTTGTTATAGCCCTTCACGTCAGTCTAGGATACATCAGTGAGTTACTTCTCTGTTACTCTTTGTTACAGCCCTTCGCGCCAGTCTAGGATGCGTCAGTGAGTTATTCTTAGTTTTAGCCCTTCACGTCAGTCTAGGATGCATCAGTGAGCTACTCCTTCGTTATTCTTTGTTACAGCCCTTCGTGTCAGTCTAGGATGCATTAGTGAGTTACTCCTCTGTTACTCTTTTTTACAGCACTTTGCATCAGTGCTGGATGCATTTGTGAGTTATTCCCAAGTTACTTTTTGTTAAAGCCCTTTGCGTCAGCCCCTAATGCATTTGTGAGTTATTCTTGAGTTACTCTTTGTTACAGCGCTTCGTGTCAGTCTAGGATGCATTTGTGAGTTACTCCTCTGTTACTCTTTGTTACAGCCCTTCGCGTCAGTCTAGGATGCATCAGTGAGTTACTCCTCTGTTACTCTTTGTTTTAGCCCTTCGCGTCAGTCCTGGATGCATCAGTGAGGTCCACCTCTGTTACTCTTTGTTATAGCCCTTTGCGTCAGTCTAGGATGCATTAGTGAGTTACTCCTCTGTTACTCTTTGTTACAGCCCTTCGCATCAGTCTAGGATGCATCAGTGAGTTACTCCTTTGTTACTCTTTGTTTTAGCCCTTCGCGTCAGTCCTGGATGCATCAGTGACGTCCACCTCTGGTACCCTTTGTTACAGCCCTTTGTGTCAGTCTAGGATGCATCAGTGAGTTACTCCTCTGTTACTCTTTGTTACAGCCCTTCGCGTCAGTCCTGGATGCATTAGTGAGTTACTCCTTAGTTACTCTTTGTTACAGCCCTTCGTGTCAGTCTAGGGTGCATTAGTGAGTTACTCCTCTGTTACTCTTTGTTACAGCCCTTCACGTCAGTCTAAAATGCATTAGTGAGTTACTCCTCTGTTACTCTTTGTTACAGCCCTTCAAGTCGGCCATGGAGGCATTAGTGAGTTACTCCTCTGTTACTCATTGTTACAGCCCTTCACATCAGTCTAGGATGCATCAGTGAGTTACTCCTTTGTTACTCTTTGTTACAGTCCTTCGTGTCAGTCTAGGATGCATTAGTGAGTTACTACTCTGTTACTCTTTGTTACAGCCCTTCGCGTCAGTCTAGGATGCATTTGTGAGTTACTCCTCTGTTACTCTTTGTTACAGCCCTTTGCATCAGCCCTGGATGCATTAGTGAGTTACTCCTCTGTTACTCTTTGTTAAGCCCTTCCCATCAGATAAGGATGCATTTGTGAATTATCCCTGAGTTACTCCTTGTTACAGCCCTTCACCTCAGCCATGGATGCATTTGTGAGTTATTTCTGAGTTACTCTTTGTTACAACCCTTCGCGTCAGTCTAGGATGAATTAGTGAGTTACTCCTCTGTTACTCATTGTTACAGCCCTTCGCATCAGCCCGGGATGCATTAGTGAGTTACTCCTATGTTACTCTTTATTACAGCCCTTCGCGTCAGTCTAGGATGCATTAGTGAGTTACTCCTCTGTTACTCTTTGTTACAGCACTTTGCGTCAGTGCTGGATGCATTTGTGAGTTATTCCCAAGTTACTCTTTGTTAAAGCCCTTTGCGTCAGCCCTGGATGCGTTTGTGAGTTATTCTTGAGTTACTCTTTGTTACAGCGCTTCGTGTCAGTCTAGGATGCATTTGTGAGTTACTCCTCTGTTACTCTTTGTTACAGCCCTTCGCGTCAGTCTAGGATGCATCAGTGAGTTACTCCTCTGTTACTCTTTGTTTTAGCCCTTCGTGTCAGTCCTGGATGCATCAGTGTGGTCCACCTCTGTTACTCTTTGTTACAGCCCTTTGTGTCAGTCTAGGATGCATGAGTGAGTTACTCCTCTGTTACTCTTTGTTATAGCACTTCGCGTCCATGCTGGATGCATTTGTGAGTCATTCTCGAGTTACTCTTTGTTAAAGCCCTTTGCGTCAGCCCTAGATGCATTTGTGAGTTATTCTCGAATTACTCTTTGTTACAGTGCTTCACGTCAGTCTAGGATGCATCAGTGAGTTACTCCTCTGTTACTCTTTGTTACAGCCCTTCGCCTCAGTCTAGGATGCATCAGTGAGTTACTCCTCTGTTACTCTTTGTTACAGGCCTTCGCGTCAGTCCTGGGTGCATTAGTGAGTTACTCCTCTGTTACTCTTTGCTACAGCCCTTCGCGTCAGTCTAAGATGCACCAGTGAGTTACTCCTCTGTTACTCTTTGTTACAGCCATTCGCGTCAGTCCTGGATGCATTAGTGAGTTACTCCTAAGTTACTCTTTGTTACAGCCCTTCGCGTCAGTCTAGGATGCATTAGTGAGTTACTCCTCTGTTATTCTTTGTTACAGCCCTTCACGTCAGTCTAAAATGCATTAGTGAGTTACTCCTCTGTTCCTCTTTGTTACAGCCCTTCACGTCCGTCTATGATGCATTTGTGAGTTATTCCTCTGTTACTCTTTGTTAGGCCCTTCACCTCAGCCCTGGATGCATTTGTGACTTACTCCTGAGTTACTCTTTGTTACAGCCCTTCACGTCGGCCATGGATGCATTACTGACTTACTCCTCTGTTACTCTTTGTTATAGCCCTTCACGTCAGTCTAGGATACATCAGTGAGTTACTTCTCTGTTACTCTTTGTTACAGCCCTTCGCGCCAGTCTAGGATGCGTCAGTGAGTTATTCTTAGTTTTAGCCCTTCACGTCAGTCTAGGATGCATCAGTGAGCTACTCCTTCGTTATTCTTTGTTACAGCCCTTCGTGTCAGTCTAGGATGCATTAGTGAGTTACTCCTCTGTTACTCTTTTTTACAGCACTTTGCATCAGTGCTGGATGCATTTGTGAGTTATTCCCAAGTTACTTTTTGTTAAAGCCCTTTGCGTCAGCCCCTAATGCATTTGTGAGTTATTCTTGAGTTACTCTTTGTTACAGCGCTTCGTGTCAGTCTAGGATGCATTTGTGAGTTACTCCTCTGTTACTCTTTGTTACAGCCCTTCGCGTCAGTCTAGGATGCATCAGTGAGTTACTCCTCTGTTACTCTTTGTTTTAGCCCTTCGCGTCAGTCCTGGATGCATCAGTGAGGTCCACCTCTGTTACTCTTTGTTATAGCCCTTTGCGTCAGTCTAGGATGCATTAGTGAGTTACTCCTCTGTTACTCTTTGTTACAGCCCTTCGCATCAGTCTAGGATGCATCAGTGAGTTACTCCTTTGTTACTCTTTGTTTTAGCCCTTCGTGTCAGTCCTGGATGCATCAGTGACGTCCACCTCTGGTACCCTTTGTTACAGCCCTTTGTGTCAGTCTAGGATGCATCAGTGAGTTACTCCTCTGTTACTCTTTGTTACAGCCCTTCGCGTCAGTCCTGGATGCATTAGTGAGTTACTCCTTAGTTACTCTTTGTTACAGCCCTTCGTGTCAGTCTAGGGTGCATTAGTGAGTTACTCCTCTGTTACTCTTTGTTACAGCCCTTCACGTCAGTCTAAAATGCATTAGTGAGTTACTCCTCTGTTACTCTTTGTTACAGCCCTTCAAGTCGGCCATGGAGGCATTAGTGAGTTACTCCTCTGTTACTCATTGTTACAGCCCTTCACATCAGTCTAGGATGCATCAGTGAGTTACTCCTTTGTTACTCTTTGTTACAGTCCTTCGTGTCAGTCTAGGATGCATTAGTGAGTTACTACTCTGTTACTCTTTGTTACAGCCCTTCGCGTCAGTCTAGGATGCATTTGTGAGTTACTCCTCTGTTACTCTTTGTTACAGCCCTTTGCATCAGCCCTGGATGCATTAGTGAGTTACTCCTCTGTTACTCTTTGTTAAGCCCTTCCCATCAGATAAGGATGCATTTGTGAATTATCCCTGAGTTACTCCTTGTTACAGCCCTTCACCTCAGCCATGGATGCATTTGTGAGTTATTTCTGAGTTACTCTTTGTTACAACCCTTCGCGTCAGTCTAGGATGAATTAGTGAGTTACTCCTCTGTTACTCATTGTTACAGCCCTTCGCATCAGCCCGGGATGCATTAGTGAGTTACTCCTATGTTACTCTTTATTACAGCCCTTCGCGTCAGTCTAGGATGCATTAGTGAGTTACTCCTCTGTTACTCTTTGTTACAGCACTTTGCGTCAGTGCTGGATGCATTTGTGAGTTATTCCCAAGTTACTCTTTGTTAAAGCCCTTTGCGTCAGCCCTGGATGCGTTTGTGAGTTATTCTTGAGTTACTCTTTGTTACAGCGCTTCGTGTCAGTCTAGGATGCATTTGTGAGTTACTCCTCTGTTACTCTTTGTTACAGCCCTTCGCGTCAGTCTAGGATGCATCAGTGAGTTACTCCTCTGTTACTCTTTGTTTTAGCCCTTCGTGTCAGTCCTGGATGCATCAGTGTGGTCCACCTCTGTTACTCTTTGTTACAGCCCTTTGTGTCAGTCTAGGATGCATGAGTGAGTTACTCCTCTGTTACTCTTTGTTATAGCACTTCGCGTCCATGCTGGATGCATTTGTGAGTCATTCTCGAGTTACTCTTTGTTAAAGCCCTTTGCGTCAGCCCTAGATGCATTTGTGAGTTATTCTCGAATTACTCTTTGTTACAGTGCTTCACGTCAGTCTAGGATGCATCAGTGAGTTACTCCTCTGTTACTCTTTGTTACAGCCCTTCGCCTCAGTCTAGGATGCATCAGTGAGTTACTCCTCTGTTACTCTTTGTTACAGGCCTTCGCGTCAGTCCTGGGTGCATTTGTGAGTTACTCCTAAGTTACTCTTTGTTACAGTCCTTTGCGTCAGTCTAGGATGCATTAATGAGTTACTCCTCTGTTACTCTTTGTTACAGCCCTTCGTGTCAGTCTAGGATGCATCAGTGATTTACTGCTCTGTTACTCTTTGTTACAGCCCTTCGCGTAAGTCTAGGATGCATCAGTGAGTTACTCCTCTGTTACTCTTTGTTACAGCCCTTCGCGTCAGTCCTGGATGCATTAGTGAGTTACTCCTGAGTTTCTCTTTGTTACAGCCCCTCATGTCAATATAGGATGCATTAGTGACTTACTCCTCTTTTACTCTTTGTTACAACCCTGCACGTCGGCCATGGATGCATTAGTGACTTATTCCTCTGTTACTCTTTGTTACAGCTCTTCACGTCAATCTAGGATGCATGAGTGAGTTACTCCTCTGTTACTCTTTGTTACAGCCCATCGCGTCAGCCTTGGATGCATTAGTGAGTTACTCCTCTGTTACTCTTTGTTAAGCCCTTCACGTCAGATAAGGATGCATTTGTGAGTTATTCCTGAGTTACTCTTTGTTACAGCCCTTCACCTCAGCCCTGGATTTCATTTGTGACTTACTCCTCTGTTACTCTTTGTTACAGCCCTTCGCGTCAGTCTAAGATGCATTTGTGAGTTACTCCCCTGTTACTCTTTGTTAAGCCCTTCACCTCAGCACTGGATGCATTTGTGAATTACTCCTAAGTTACTCTTTGTTACAGTCCTTTGTGTCAGGCTAGGATGCATTAGTGAGTTACTCCTCTGTTACTCTTTGTTACAGCCCTTCGCGTAGGTCCAGGATGCATCAGTGAGTTACTCCTCTGTTACTCTTTGTTACAGCCCTTCGCCTCAGTCTAGGATGAATCAGTGAGTTACTCCTCTGTTACTCTTTGTTACAGCCCTTCGCGTCAGTCCTGGATGCATTAGTGAGTTACTCCTTAGTTACTCTTTGTTACAGCCCTTCGCGTCAGTCTAGGATGCATTAGTGAGTTACTCCTCTGTTACTCTTTGTTACAGCCCTTCACGTCAGTCTAAAATCCATTAGTGAGTTACTGCTCTGTTACTCTTTGTTACAGCTCTTCACCTCGGCCATGGAGGCATTAGTGAATTACTCCTCTGTTACTTTTTGTTACAGCCCTTCACGTCAGTCTAGGATGCATCAGTGAGTTACTCCTCTGTTTCTCTTTGTTACAGTCCTTCGTGTCAGTCTAGGATGCATTAGTGAGTTACTACTCTGTTACTCTTTGTTGCAGCTCTTCGAGTCAATCCTGGATGCATTTGTGAGTTACTCCTCTGTTACTCTTTGTTGCAGCCCTTCGCGTCAGTCTAGGATGCATTTGTGAGTTACTCCTCTGTTACTCTTTGTTAAAGCCCTTTGCATCAGCCCTGAATGCATTAGTGAGTTACTCCTCTGTTACTCTTTGTTAAGCCCTTCACGTCAGATAAGGATGCATTTGTGAATTATCCCTGAGTTACTCCTTGTTACAGCCCTTCACCTCAGCCATGGATGCATTTGTGAGTTATTTCTGAGTTACTCTTTGTTTGAGCCCTTCGCGTCAGTCTAGGATAAATTAGTGAGTTATTCCTCTGTTACTCATTGTTACAGCCCTTCGCATGAGCCCGGGATGCATTAGTGAGTTAGTCCTCTGTTACTCTTTGTTACAGCCCTTCGCGTCAGTCTAGGATGCATTAGTGAGTTACTCCTCTGTTACTCTTTGTTACAGCACTTTGCGTCGGTGCTAGATGCATTTGTGAGTTATTCCCAAGTTACTCTTTGTTAAAGCCCTTTGCGTCAGCCCTGGATGCGATTGTGAGATATTCTTGAGTTACTCTTTGTTACAGCGCTTCGTGTCAGTCTAGGCTGCATTAGTGACTTACTCCTCTGTTACTCTTTGTTACAGCCCTGCACGTAGGCCATGGATGCATTAGTGACTTATTCCTCTGTTACTCTTTGTTACAGCTCTTCACGTCAATCTAGGATGCATCAGTGAGTTACTCCTCTGTTACTCTTTGTTACAGCCCATTGTGTCAGCCTTGGATGCATTAGTGAGTTACTCCTCTGTTACTCTTTGTTACAGCCCTTCGCGTCAGTCTAGGATGCATCAGTGAGTTACTCCTCTGTTACTCTGTGTTACAGCCCTTCGCGTCAGTCTAGGATGCATTAGTGAGTTACTCCTCTGTTACTCTTTGTTCCAGCCCTTCGCGTCAGTCCAGGATGCATTTGTGAGTTACTCCTCTGTTACTCTTTGTTACAGTCCTTCACGTCAGTCTAGGATGCATTTGTGAGTTACTCCTCTGTTACTCTTTGTTACAGCCCTTCGTATCAGCCCTGGATGCATTAGTGAGTTACTCCTCTGTTACTCTTTGTTACAGCCCTTCGCGTCAGTCTTGGATGCATCAGTGAGTTACTCCTCTGTTACTCTTTGTTTTAGCCCTTCGCGTCAGTCCTGGATGTATCAGTGAGGTCCACCTCTGTTACTCTTTGTTACAGCCCTTTGCGTCAGTCTAGGATGCATTAGTGAGTTACTCCTCTGTTACTCTTTGTTACAGCACTTCGCGTCCATGCTGGATGCATTTGTGAGTCATTCTCGAGTTACTCTTTGTTAAAGCCCTTTGCGTCAGCCCTGGATGCATTTGTGAGTTATTCTCGAGTTACTCTTTGTTACAGCGCTTCACGTCAGTCTAGGATGCATCAGTGAGTTACTCCTCTGTTACTCTTTGTTACAGCCCTTCGCCTCAGTCTAGGATGCATCAGTGAGTTACTCCTCTGTTACTCTTTGTTACAGGCCTTCGCGTCAGTCCTGGGTGCATTTGTGAGTTACTCCTAAGTTACTCTTTGTTACAGTCCTTTGCGTCAGTCTTGGATGCATTAATGAGTTACTCCTCTGTTACTCTTTGTTACAGCCCTTCGCGTCAGTCTAGGATGCATCAGTGATTTACTGCTCTGTTACTCTTTGTTACAGCCCTTCGTGTAAGTCTAGGATGCATTAGTGACTTACTCCTCTGTTACTCTTTGTTACAGCCCTTCGCGCCAGTCCTGGATGCATTAGTGAGTTACTCCTGACTTTCTCTTTGTTACAGCCCTTTGTGTCAGTCTAGGATGCATTAGTGAGTTACTCCTCTGTTACTCTTTGTTACAGCCCCTCACGTCAGTATAGGATGCATTAGTGACTTACTCCTCTGTTACTCTTCGTTACAGCCCTGCACGTCGGCCATGGATGCATTAGTGACTTATTCCTCTGTTACTCTTTGTTACAGCTCTTCACGTCAATCTAGGATGCATCAGTGAGTTACTCCTCTGTTACTCTTTGTTACAGCCCATCGCGTCAGCATTGGATGCATTAGTGAGTTACTCCTCTGTTACTCTTTGTTACAGCCCTTCGCGTCAGTCTAGGATGCATCAGTGAGTTACTCCTCTATTACTCTGTGTTACAGCCCTTCGCGTCAGTCTAGGATGCATCAGTGAGTTACTCTTTGTTTTAGCCCTTCACGTCAGTCTAGGATGCATCAGTGAGCTACTCCTTCGTTATTGTTTGTTACAGCCCTTCGTGTCAGTCTAGGATGCATTAGTGAGTTACTCCTCTGTTACTCTTTTTTACAGCACTTTGCGTCAGTGCTGGATGCATTTGTGAGTTATTCCCAAGTTACTTTTTGTTAAAGCCCTTTGCATCAGCCCTGGATGCATTTGTGAGTTATTTTTGAGTTACTCTTTGTTACAGCGCTTCGTGTCAGTCTAGGATGCATTTGTGAGTTACTCCTCTGTTACTCTTTGTTACAGCCCTTCGCGTCAGTCTAGGATGCACCAGTGAGTTACTCCTCTGTTACTCTTTGTTTTAGCCCTTCGCGTCAGTCCTGGATGCATTAGTGAGGTCCACCTCTGTTACTCTTTGTTACAGCCCTTTGCGTCAGTCTAGGATGCATTAGTGAGTTACTCCTCTGTTACTCTTTGTTAAAGCCCTTTGCGTCAGCCCTGGATGCATTTGTGAGTTATTCTTGAGTTACTCTTTGTTACAGCGCTTCGTGTCAGTCTAGGATGCATTTGTGAGTTACTCCTCTGTTACTCTTTGTTACAGCCCATCGCGTCAGCCTTGGATGCATTAGTGAGTTACTCCTCTGTTACTCTTTGTTAAGCCCTTCACGTCAGATAAGGATGCATTTGTGAGTTATTCCTGAGTTACTCTTTGTTACAGCCCTTCACCTCAGCCCTGGATGTCATTTGTGACTTACTCCTCTGTTACTCTTTGTTACAGCCCTTTGCGTCAGTCTAAGATGCATTTGTGAGTTACTCCCCTGTTACTCTTTGTTAAGCCCTTCACCTCAGCACTGGATGCATTTGTGAATTACTCCTAAGTTACTCTTTGTTACAGTCCTTTGTGTCAGGCTAGGATGCATTAGTGAGTTACTCCTCTGTTACTCTTTGTTACAGCCCTTCGCGTAAGTCCAGGATGCATCAGTGAGTTACTCCTCTGTTACTCTTTGTTACAGCCCTTCACGTCAGGACTGGATTCATTTGTGAGTTACTCCTGAATTACTCTCTGTTACAGTCCTTTGCCTCAGTCTAGGATGCATTAGTGACTTACTCCTCTGTTACTCTTTGTTACAGCCCTTCGCGTCAGTTTAGGATGCATCAGTGAGTTACTCCTCTGTTACTCTTTGTTACAGCCCTTCGCCTCAGTCTAGGATGAATCAGTGAGTTACTCCTCTGTTACTCTTTGTTACAGCCCTTCGCGTCAGTCCTGGATGCATTAGTGAGTTACTCCTTAGTTACTCTTTGTTACAGCCCTTCGCGTCAGTCTAGGATGCATTAGTGAGTTACTCCTCTGTTACTCTTTGTTACAGCCCTTCACGTCAGTCTAAAATCCATTAGTGAGTTACTGCTCTGTTACTCTTTGTTACAGCTCTTCACCTCGGCCATGGAGGCATTAGTGAATTACTCCTCTGTTACTTTTTGTTACAGCCCTTCACGTCAGTCTAGGATGCATCAGTGAGTTACTCCTCTGTTTCTCTTTGTTACAGTCCTTCGTGTCAGTCTAGGATGCATTAGTGAGTTACTACTCTGTTACTCTTTCTTGCAGCTCTTCGAGTCAATCCTGGATGCATTTGTGAGTTACTCCTCTGTTACTCTTTGTTGCAGCCCTTCGCGTCAGTCTAGGATGCATTTGTGAGTTACTCCTCTGTTACTCTTTGTTAAAGCCCTTTGCATCAGCCCTGAATGCATTAGTGAGTTACTCCTCTGTTACTCTTTGTTAAGCCCTTCACGTCAGATAAGGATGCATTTGTGAATTATCCCTGAGTTACTCCTTGTTACAGCCCTTCACCTCAGCCATGGATGCATTTGTGAGTTATTTCTGAGTTACTCTTTGTTTGAGCCCTTCGCGTCAGTCTAAGATAAATTAGTGAGTTATTCCTCTGTTACTCATTGTTACAGCCCTTCGCATGAGCCCGGGATGCATTAGTGAGTTAGTCCTCTGTTACTCTTTGTTACAGCCCTTCGCGTCAGTCTAGGATGCATTAGTGAGTTACTCCTCTGTTACTCTTTGTTACAGCACTTTGCGTCGGTGCTAGATGCATTTGTGAGTTATTCCCAAGTTACTCTTTGTTAAAGCCCTTTGCGTCAGCCCTGGATGCGATTGTGAGATATTCTTGAGTTACTCTTTGTTACAGCGCTTCGTGTCAGTCTAGGCTGCATTAGTGACTTACTCCTCTGTTACTCTTTGTTACAGCCCTGCACGTAGGCCATGGATGCATTAGTGACTTATTCCTCTGTTACTCTTTGTTACAGCTCTTCACGTCAATCTAGGATGCATCAGTGAGTTACTCCTCTGTTACTCTTTGTTACAGCCCATTGTTTCAGCCTTGGATGCATTAGTGAGTTACTCCTCTGTTACTCTTTGTTACAGCCCTTCGCGTCAGTCTAGGATGCATCAGTGAGTTACTCCTCTGTTACTCTGTGTTACTGCCCTTCGCGTCAGTTTAGGATGCATTAGTGAGTTACTCCTCTGTTACTCTTTGTTCCAGCCCTTCGCGTCAGTCCAGGATGCATTTGTGAGTTACTCCTCTGTTACTCTTTGTTACAGTCCTTCACGTCAGTCTAGGATGCATTTGTGAGTTACTCCTCTGTTACTCTTTGTTACAGCCCTTCGTATCAGCCCTGGATGCATTAGTGAGTTACTCCTCTGTTACTCTTTGTTACAGCCCTTCGCGTCAGTCTTGGATGCATCAGTGAGTTACTCCTCTGTTACTCTTTGTTTTAGCCCTTCGCGTCAGTCCTGGATGTATCAGTGAGGTCCACCTCTGTTACTCTTTGTTACAGCCCTTTGCGTCAGTCTAGGATGCATTAGTGAGTTACTCCTCTGTTACTCTTTGTTACAGCACTTCGCGTCCATGCTGGATGCATTTGTGAGTCATTCTCGAGTTACTCTTTGTTAAAGCCCTTTGCGTCAGCCCTGGATGCATTTGTGAGTTATTCTCGAGTTACTCTTTGTTACAGCGCTTCACGTCAGTCTAGGATGCATCAGTGAGTTACTCCTCTGTTACTCTTTGTTACAGCCCTTCGCCTCAGTCTAGGATGCATCAGTGAGTTACTCCTCTGTTACTCTTTGTTACAGGCCTTCGCGTCAGTCCTGGGTGCATTTGTGAGTTACTCCTAAGTTACTCTTTGTTACAGTCCTTTGCGTCAGTCTTGGATGCATTAATGAGTTACTCCTCTGTTACTCTTTGTTACAGCCCTTCGCGTCAGTCTAGGATGCATCAGTGATTTACTGCTCTGTTACTCTTTGTTACAGCCCTTCGCGTAAGTCTAGGATGCATTAGTGACTTACTCCTCTGTTACTCTTTGTTACAGCCCTTCGCGCCAGTCCTGGATGCATTAGTGAGTTACTCCTGACTTTCTCTTTGTTACAGCCCTTTGTGTCAGTCTAGGATGCATTAGTGAGTTACTCCTCTGTTACTCTTTGTTACAGCCCCTCACGTCAGTATAGGATGCATTAGTGACTTACTCCTCTGTTACTCTTTGTTACAGCCCTGCACGTCGGCCATGGATGCATTAGTGACTTATTCCTCTGTTACTCTTTGTTACAGCTCTTCACGTCAATCTAGGATGCATCAGTGAGTTACTCCTCTGTTACTCTTTGTTACAGCCCATCGCGTCAGCATTGGATGCATTAGTGAGTTACTCCTCTGTTACTCTTTGTTACAGCCCTTCGCGTCAGTCTAGGATGCATCAGTGAGTTACTCCTCTATTACTCTGTGTTACAGCCCTTCGCGTCAGTCTAGGATGCATCAGTGAGTTACTCTTTGTTTTAGCCCTTCACGTCAGTCTAGGATGCATCAGTGAGCTACTCCTTCGTTATTGTTTGTTACAGCCCTTCGTGTCAGTCTAGGATGCATTAGTGAGTTACTCCTCTGTTACTCTTTTTTACAGCACTTTGCGTCAGTGCTGGATGCATTTGTGAGTTATTCCCAAGTTACTTTTTGTTAAAGCCCTTTGCGTCAGCCCTGGATGCATTTGTGAGTTATTTTTGAGTTACTCTTTGTTACAGCGCTTCGTGTCAGTCTAGGATGCATTTGTGAGTTACTCCTCTGTTACTCTTTGTTACAGCCCTTCGCGTCAGTCTAGGATGCACCAGTGAGTTACTCCTCTGTTACTCTTTGTTTTAGCCCTTCGCGTCAGTCCTGGATGCATTAGTGAGGTCCACCTCTGTTACTCTTTGTTACAGCCCTTTGCGTCAGTCTAGGATGCATTAGTGAGTTACTCCTCTGTTACTCTTTGTTAAAGCCCTTTGCGTCAGCCCTGGATGTATTTGTGAGTTATTCTTGAGTTACTCTTTGTTACAGCGCTTCGTGTCAGTCTAGGATGCATTTGTGAGTTACTCCTCTGTTACTCTTTGTTACAGCCCATCGCGTCAGCCTTGGATGCATTAGTGAGTTACTCCTCTGTTACTCTTTGTTAAGCCCTTCACGTCAGATAAGGATGCATTTGTGAGTTATTCCTGAGTTACTCTTTGTTACAGCCCTTCACCTCAGCCCTGGATGTCATTTGTGACTTACTCCTCTGTTACTCTTTGTTACAGCCCTTTGCGTCAGTCTAAGATGCATTTGTGAGTTACTCCCCTGTTACTCTTTGTTAAGCCCTTCACCTCAGCACTGGATGCATTTGTGAATTACTCCTAAGTTACTCTTTGTTACAGTCCTTTGTGTCAGGCTAGGATGCATTAGTGAGTTACTCCTCTGTTACTCTTTGTTACAGCCCTTCGCGTAAGTCCAGGATGCATCAGTGAGTTACTCCTCTGTTACTCTTTGTTACAGCCCTTCACGTCAGGACTGGATTCATTTGTGAGTTACTCCTGAATTACTCTCTGTTACAGTCCTTTGCCTCAGTCTAGGATGCATTAGTGAGTTACTCCTCTGTTACTCTTTGTTACAGCCCTTCGCGTCAGTTTAGGATGCATCAGTGAGTTACTCCTCTGTTACTCTTTGTTACAGCCCTTCGCCTCAGTCTAGGATGAATCAGTGAGTTACTCCTCTGTTACTCTTTGTTACAGCCCTTCGCGTCAGTCCTGGATGCATTAGTGAGTTACTCCTTAGTTACTCTTTGTTACAGCCCTTCGCGTCAGTCTAGGATGCATTAGTGAGTTACTCCTCTGTTACTCTTTGTTACAGCCCTTCACGTCAGTCTAAAATCCATTAGTGAGTTACTGCTCTGTTACTCTTTGTTACAGCTCTTCACCTCGGCCATGGAGGCATTAGTGAATTACTCCTCTGTTACTTTTTGTTACAGCCCTTCACGTCAGTCTAGGATGCATCAGTGAGTTACTCCTCTGTTTCTCTTTGTTACAGTCCTTCGTGTCAGTCTAGGATGCATTAGTGAGTTACTACTCTGTTACTCTTTGTTGCAGCTCTTCGAGTCAATCCTGGATGTATTTGTGAGTTACTCCTCTGTTACTCTTTGTTACAGCCCTTCGCGTCAGTCTAGGATGCATTTGTGAGTTACTCCTCTGTTACTCTTTGTTAAAGCCCTTTGCATCAGCCCTGAATGCATTAGTGAGTTACTCCTCTGTTACTCTTTGTTAAGCCCTTCACGTCAGATAAGGATGCATTTGTGAATTATCCCTGAGTTACTCCTTGTTACAGCCCTTCACCTCAGCCATGGATGCATTTGTGAGTTATTTCTGAGTTACTCTTTGTTTGAGCCCTTCGCGTCAGTCTAGGATAAATTAGTGAGTTATTCCTCTGTTACTCATTGTTACAGCCCTTCGCATGAGCCCGGGATGCATTAGTGAGTTAGTCCTCTGTTACTCTTTGTTACAGCCCTTCGCGTAAGTCTAGGATGCATTAGTGAGTTACTCCTCTGTTACTCTTTGTTACAGCACTTTGCGTCGGTGCTAGATGCATTTGTGAGTTATTCCCAAGTTACTCTTTGTTAAAGCCCTTTGCGTCAGCCCTGGATGCGTTTGTGAGATATTCTTGAGTTACTCTTTGTTACAGCGCTTCGTGTCAGTCTAGGCTGCATTTGTGAGTTACTCCTCTGTTACTCTTTGTTACAGCCCTTCGCGTCAGTCTAGGATGCATCAGTGAGTTACTCCTCTGTTACTCTTTGTTTTAGCCCTTCGCGTCAGTCCTGGATATATCAGTGAGGTCCGCCTCTGTTACTCTTTGTTACAGCCCTTTGCGTCAGTCTAGGATGCATTAGTGAGTTACTCCTCTGTTACTCTTTGTTACAGCACTTCGCGTCCATGCTGGATGCATTTGTGAGTCATTCTCGAGCTACTCTTTGTTAAAGCCCTTTGCGTCAGCCCTGGATGCATTTGTGAGTTATTCTCGAGTTACTCTTTGTTACAGCGCTTCACGTCAGTCTAGGATGCATCAGTGAGTTACTCCTCTGTTACTCTTTGTTACAGCCCTTCGCCTCAGTCTAGGATGCATCAGTGAGTTACTCCTCTGTTAATCTTTGTTACAGGCCTTTGCCTCAGTCCTGGGTGCATTTGTGAGTTACTTCTAAGTTACTCGTTGTTACAGTCCTTTGCGTCAGTCTAGGATGCATTAGTGACTTACTCCTCTGTTACTCTTTGTTACAGCCCTGCACGTAGGCCATGGATGCATTAGTGACTTATTCCTCTGTTACTCTTTGTTACATCTCTTCACGTCAATCTAGGATGCATCAGTGAGTTACTCCTCTGTTACTCTTTGTTACAGCCCATTGTGTCAGCCTTGGATGCATTAGTGAGTTACTCCTCTGTTACTCTTTGTTACAGCCCTTCGCGTCAGTCTAGGATGCATCAGTGAGTTACTCCTCTGTTACTCTGTGTTACAGCCCTTCGCGTCAGTCTAGGATGCATTAGTGAGTTACTCCTCTGTTACTCTTTGTTCCAGCCCTTCGCGTCAGTCCAGGATGCATTTGTGAGTTACTCCTCTGTTACTCTTTGTTACAGTCCTTCACGTCAGTCTAGGATGCATTTGTGAGTTACTCCTCTGTTACTCTTTGTTACAGCCCTTCGTATCAGCCCTGGATGCATTAGTGAGTTACTCCTCTGTTACTCTTTGTTACAGCCCTTCGCGTCAGTCTAGGATGCATCAGTGAGTTACTCCTCTGTTACTCTTTGTTATAGCCCTTCGCGTCAGTCCTGGATGTATCAGTGAGGTCCACCTCTGTTACTCTTTGTTACAGCCCTTTGCGTCAGTCTAGGATGCATTAGTGAGTTACTCCTCTGTTACTCTTTGTTACAGCACTTCGCGTCCATGCTGGATGCATTTGTGAGTCATTCTCGAGTTACTCTTTGTTAAAGCCCTTTGCGTCAGCCCTGGATGCATTTGTGAGTTATTCTCGAGTTACTCTTTGTTACAGCGCTTCACGTCAGTCTAGGATGCATCAGTGAGTTACTCCTCTGTTACTCTTTGTTACAGCCCTTCGCCTCAGTCTAGGATGCATCAGTGAGTTACTCCTCTGTTACTCTTTGTTACAGGCCTTCGCGTCAGTCCTGGGTGCATTTGTGAGTTACTCCTAAGTTACTCTTTGTTACAGTCCTTTGCGTCAGTCTAGGATGCATTAATGAGTTACTCCTCTGTTACTCTTTGTTACAGCCCTTCGCGTCAGTCTAGGATGCATCAGTGATTTACTGCTCTGTTACTCTTTGTTACAGCCCTTCGCGTAAGTCTAGGATGCATTAGTGACTTACTCCTCTGTTACTCTTTGTTACAGCCCTTCGCGCCAGTCCTGGATGCATTAGTGAGTTACTCCTGACTTTCTCTTTGTTACAGCCCTTTGTGTCAGTCTAGGATGCATTAGTGAGTTACTCCTCTGTTACTCTTTGTTACAGCCCCTCACGTCAGTATAGGATGCATTAGTGACTTACTCCTCTGTTACTCTTTGTTACAGCCCTGCACGTCGGCCATGGATGCATTAGTGACTTATTCCTCTGTTACTCTTTGTTACAGCTCTTCACGTCAATCTAGGATGCATCAATGAGTTACTCCTCTGTTACTCTTTGTTACAGCCCATCGCGTCAGCATTGGATGCATTAGTGAGTTACTCCTCTGTTACTCTTTGTTACAGCCCTTCGCGTCAGTCTAGGATGCATCAGTGAGTTACTCCTCTATTACTCTGTGTTACAGCCCTTCGCGTCAGTCTAGGATGCATCAGTGAGTTACTCTTTGTTTTAGCCCTTCACGTCAGTCTAGGATGCATCAGTGAGCTACTCCTTCGTTATTCTTTGTTACAGCCCTTTGTGTCAGTCTAGGATGTATTAGTGAGTTACTCCTCTGTTACTCTTTTTTACAGCACTTTGCGTCAGTGCTGGATGCATTTGTGAGTTATTCCCAAGTTACTTTTTGTTAAAGCCCTTTGCGTCAGCCCTGGATGCATTTGTGAGTTATGTTTGAGTTACTCTTTGTTACAGCGCTTCGTGTCAGTCTAGGATGCATTTGTGAGTTACTCCTCTGTTACTCTTTATTACAACCCTTCGCGTCAGTCTAGGATGCATCAGTGAGTTACTCCTCTGTTACTCATTGTTTTAGCCCTTCGCGTCAGTCCTGGATGCATTAGTGAGGTCCACCTCTGTTACTCTTTGTTACAGCCCTTTGCGTCAGTCTAGGATGCATTAGTGAGTTACTCCTCTGTTACTCTTTGTTAAAGCCCTTTGCGTCAGCCCTGGATGCATTTGTGAGTTATTCTTGAGTTACTCTTTGTTACAGCGCTTCGTGTCAGTCTAGGATGCATTTGTGAGTTACTCCTCTGTTACTCTTTGTTACAGCCCTTCGCATCAGTCTAGGATGCATCAGTGAGTTACTCCTTTGTTACTCTTTGTTTTAGCCCTTCGCGTCAGTCCTGGATGCATCAGTGAGGTCCACCTCTGGTACTCTTTGTTACAGCCCTTTGTGTCAGTCTAGGATGCATCAGTGAGTTACTCCTCTGTTACTCTTTGTTACAGCCCTTCGCGTCAGTCCTGGATGCATTAGTGAGTTACTCCTCTGTTACTCTTTGTTACAGCCCTTCGCATCAGTCTAGGATGCATTAATGAGTTACTCCTCTGTTTCTCTTTGTTACAGCCCTTCACGTCAGACTAAAATGCATTAGTGAGTGACTCCTCTGTTACTCTTTGTTACAGCCCTTCACGTCGGCCATGGAGGCATTAGTGACTTACTCCTCTGTTACTCATTGTTACAGCCCTTCACTTCAGTCTAGGATGCATGAGTGAGTTACTCCTCTATTACTCTTTGTTACAGTCCTTCGTGTCAGTCTAGGATGCATTAGTGAGTTACGACTCTGTTACTCTTTGTTGCAGCTCTTCGAGTCAGTCCTGAATGCATTTGTGAGTTACTCCTCTGTTACTCTTTGTTACAGCCCTTCGCGTCAGTCTAGGATGCATTTGTGAGTTACTCCTCTGTTACTCTTTGTTACAGCCCTTTGCATCAGCCCTGGATGCATTAGTGAGTTACTCCTCTGTTACTCTTTGTTAAGCCCTTCACGTCAGATAAGGATACATTTGTGAATTATCCCTGAGTTACTCCTTGTTACAGGCCTTCGCCTCAGTCCTGGGTGCATTTGTGAGTTACTTCTAAGTTACTCTTTGTTACAGTCCTTTGCGTCAGTCTAGGATGCATTAATGAGTTACTCCTCTGTTACTCTTTGGTACAGCCCTTCGCATCAGCCCGGGATGCATTAGTGAGTTACTCCTCTGTTACTCTTTGTTACAGCCCTTCGTGTCAGTCTAGGATGTATTAGTGAGTTACTCCTCTGTTACTCTTTGTTACAGCACTTTGCGTCAGTGCTGGATGCATTTGTGAGTTATTATCAAGTTACTCTTTGTTAAAGCCCTTTGCGTCAGCTCTGGATGCGTTTGTGAGTTATTCTTGAGTTACTCTTTGTTGCAGCGCTTCATGTCAGTCTAGGATGCATTTGTGAGTTACTCCTCTGTTACTCTTTGTTACAGACCTTCGCGTCAGTCTAGGATGCATCAGTGAGTTACTCCTCTGTTACTCTTTGTTTTAGCCCTTCGCGTTAGTCCTGGATGTATCAGTGAGGTCCACCTCTGTTACTCTTTGTTACAGCCCTTTGCGTCAGTCTAGGATGTATTAGTGAGTTACTCCTCTGTTACTCTTTGTTACAGCACTTCGCGTCCATGCTGGATGCATTTGTGAGTCATTCTCGAGTTACTCTTTGTTAAAGCCCTTTGCGTCAGCCCTGGATGCATTTGTGAGTTATTCTCGAGTTACTCTTTGTTACAGCGCTTCACGTCAGTCTAGGATGCATCAGTGAGTTACTCCTCTGTTTATCTTTGTTACAGGCCTTCGCGTCAGTCCTGGGTGCATTTGTGAGTTACTCCTAAGTTACTCTTTGTTACAGTCCTTTGCATCAGTCTAGGATGCATTAATGAGTTACTCCTCTGTTACTCTTTGTTACAGCCCTTCGCGTCAGTCTAGGATGCATCAGTGACTTACCCCTCTGTTACTCTTTGTTACAGCCCTTCGCGCCAGTCCTGGATGCATTAGTGAGTTACTCCTGACTTTCTCTTTGTTACAGCCCTCCGTGTCAGTCTAGGATGCATTAGTGAGTTACTCCTCTGTTACTCTTTGTTACAGCCCCTCACGTCAATATAGGATGCATTAGTGACTTACTCCTCTGTTACTCTTTGTTACAGCCCTGCACGTCGGCCATGGATGCATTAGTGACTTATTCCTCTGTTACTCTTTGTTACAGCTCTTCACGTCAATCTAGGATGCATCAGTGAGTTACTCCTCTGTTACTCTTTGTTACAGCCCATCGCGTCAGCCTTGGATGCATTAGTGAGTTACTCCTCTGTTACTCTTTGTTACAGCCCTTCGCGTCAGTCTAGGATGCATCAGTGAGTTACTCCTCTGTTACTCTTTGTTACAGCCCTTCGCGCCAGTCCTGGATGCATTAGTGAGTTACTCCTGACTTTCTCTTTGTTACAGCCCTCCGTGTCAGTCTAGGATGCATTAGTGAGTTACTCCTCTGTTACTCTTTGTTACAGCCCCTCACGTCAATATAGGATGCATTAGTGACTTACTCCTCTGTTACTCTTTGTTACAGCCCTGCACGTCGGCCATGGATGCATTAGTGACTTATTCCTCTGTTACTCTTTGTTACAGCTCTTCACGTCAATCTAGGATGCATCAGTGAGTTACTCCTCTGTTACTCTTTGTTACAGCCCATCGCGTCAGCCTTGGATGCATTAGTGAGTTACTCCTCTGTTACTCTTTGTTACAGCCCTTCGCGTCAGTCTAGGATGCATCAGTGACTTACTCTTTGTTTTAGCCCTTCACGTCAGTCTAGGATGCATCAGTTAGCTACTCCTTCGTTATTCTTTGTTACAGCCCTTCGTGTCAGTCTAGGATGCATTAGTGAGTTACTCCTCTGTTACTCTTTTTTACAGCACTTTGCGTCAGTGCTGGATGCATTTGTGAGTTATTCCCAAGTTACTTTTTGTTAAAGCCCTTTGCGTCAGCCCTGGATGCATTTGTGAGTTATTCTCGAGTTACTCTTTGTTACAGCGCTTCACGTCAGTCTAGGATGCATCAGTGAGTTACTCCTCTGTTACTCTTTGTTACAGCCCTTCGCCCCAGTCTAGGATGCATCTGTGAGTTACTCCTCTGTTAATCTTTGTTACAGGCCTTTGCCTCAGTCCTGGGTGCATTTGTGAGTTACTTCTAAGTTACTCTTTGTTACAGTCCTTTGCGTCAGTCTAGGATGCTTTAGTGACTTACTCCTCTGTTACTCTTTGTTACAGCCCTGCACGTAGGCCATGGATGCATTAGTGACTTATTCCTCTGTTACTCTTTGTTACAGCTCTTCACATCAATCTAGGATGCATCAGTGAGTTACTCCTCTGTTACTCTTTGTTACAGCCCATTGCGTCAGCCTTGGATGCATTAGTGAGTTACTCCTCTGTTACTCTTTGTTACAGCCCTTCACGTCAGTCTAGGATGCATCAGTGAGTTACTCCTCTGTTACTCTTTGTTACAGCCCATTGCGTCAGCCTTGGATGCATTAGTGAGTTACTCCTCTGTTACTCTTTGTTACAGCCCTTCGCCTCAGTCTAGGATGAATCAGTGAGTTACTCCTCTGTTACTCTTTGTTACAGCCCTTCGCGTCAGTCCTGGATGCATTAGTGAGTTACTCCTTAGTTACTCTTTGTTACAGCCCTTCGCGTCAGTCTCGGATGCATTAGTGAGTTACTCCTCTGTTACTCTTTGTTACAGCCCTTCACGTCAGTCTAAAATCCATTAGTGAGTTACTGCTCTGTTACTCTTTGTTACAGCTCTTCACCTCGGCCATGGAGGCATTAGTGAATTACTCCTCTGTTACTTTTTGTTACAGCCCTTCACGTCAGTCTAGGATGCATCAGTGAGTTACTCCTCTGTTTCTCTTTGTTACAGTCCTTCGTGTCAGTCTAGGATGCATTAGTGAGTTACTACTCTGTTACTCTTTGTTGCAGCTCTTCGAGTCAATCCTGGATGCATTTGTGAGTTACTCCTCTGTTACTCTTTGTTACAGCCCTTCGCGTCAGTCTAGGATGCATTTGTGAGTTACTCCTCTGTTACTCTTTGTTAAAGCCCTTTGCATCAGCCCTGAATGCATTAGTGAGTTACTCCTCTGTTACTCTTTGTTAAGCCCTTCACGTCAGATAAGGATGCATTTGTGAATTATCCCTGAGTTACTCCTTGTTACAGCCCTTCACCTCAGCCATGGATGCATTTGTGAGTTATTTCTGAGTTACTCTTTGTTTGAGCCCTTCGCGTCAGTCTAGGATAAATTAGTGAGTTGTTCCTCTGTTACTCATTGTTACAGCCCTTCGCATGAGCCCGGGATGCATTAGTGAGTTAGTCCTCTGTTACTCTTTGTTACAGCCCTTCGCGTCAGTCTAGGATGCATTAGTGAGTTACTCCTCTGTTACTCTTTGTTACAGCACTTTGCGTCGGTGCTAGATGCATTTGTGAGTTATTCCCAAGTTACTCTTTGTTAAAGCCCTTTGCGTCAGCCCTGGATGCGTTTGTGAGATATTCTTGAGTTACTCTTTGTTACAGCGCTTCGTGTCAGTCTAGGCTGCATTTGTGAGTTACTCCTCTGTTACTCTTTGTTACAGCCCTTCGCGTCAGTCTAGGATGCATCAGTGAGTTACTCCTCTGTTACTCTTTGTTTTAGCCCTTCGCGTCAGTCCTGGATATATCAGTGAGGTCCGCCTCTGTTACTCTTTGTTACAGCCCTTTGCGTCAGTCTAGGATGCATTAGTGAGTTACTCCTCTGTTACTGTTTGTTACAGCACTTCGCGTCCATGCTGGATGCATTTGTGAGTCATTCTCGAGCTACTCTTTGTTAAAGCCCTTTGCGTCAGCCCTGGATGCATTTGTGAGTTATTCTCGAGTTACTCTTTGTTACAGCGCTTCACGTCAGTCTAGGATGCATCAGTGAGTTACTCCTCTGTTACTCTTTGTTACAGCCCTTCGCCTCAGTCTAGGATGCATCAGTGAGTTACTCCTCTGTTAATCTTTGTTACAGGCCTTTGCCTCAGTCCTGGGTGCATTTGTGAGTTACTTCTAAGTTACTCGTTGTTACAGTCCTTTGCGTCAGTCTAGAATGCATTAGTGACTTACTCCTCTGTTACTCTTTGTTACAGCCCTGCACGTAGGCCATGGATGCATTAGTGACTTATTCCTCTGTTACTCTTTGTTACAGCTCTTCACGTCAATCTAGGATGCATCAGTGAGTTACTCCTCTGTTACTCTTTGTTACAGCCCATTGTGTCAGCCTTGGATGCATTAGTGAGTTACTCCTCTGTTACTCTTTGTTACAGCCCTTCACGTCAGTCTAGGATGCATCAGTGAGTTACTCCTCTGTTACTCTGTGTTACAGCCCTTCGCGTCAGTCTAGGATGCATTAGTGAGTTACTCCTCTATTACTCTTTCTTCCAGCCCTTCGCGTCAGTCCAGGATGCATTTGTGAGTTACTCCTCTGTTACTCTTTGTTACAGTCCTTCACGTCAGTCAAGGATGCATTTGTGAGTTACTCCTCTGTTACTCTTTGTTACAGCCCTTCGTATCAGCCCTGGATGCATTAGTGAGTTACTCCTCTGTTACTCTTTGTTACAGCCCTTCGCGTCAGTCTAGGATGCATCAGTGAGTTACTCCTCTGTTACTCTTTGTTTTAGCCCTTCGCGTCAGTCCTGGATGTATCAGTGAGGTCCACCTCTGTTACTCTTTGTTACAGCCCTTTGCGTCAGTCTAGGATGCATTAGTGAGTTACTCCTCTGTTACTCTTTGTTACAGCACTTCGCGTCCATGCTGGATGCATTTGTGAGTCATTCTCGAGTTACTCTTTGTTAAAGCCCTTTGCGTCAGCCCTGGATGCATTTGTGAGTTATTCTCGAGTTACTCTTTGTTACAGCGCTTCACGTCAGTCTAGGATGCATCAGTGAGTTACTCCTCTGTTACTCTTTGTTACAGCCCTTCGCCTCAGTCTAGGATGCATCAGTGAGTTACTCCTCTGTTACTCTTTGTTACAGGCCTTCGCGTCAGTCCTGGGTGCATTTGTGAGTTACTCCTAAGTTACTCTTTGTTACAGTCCTTTGCGTCAGTCTAGGATGCATTAATGAGTTACTCCTCTGTTACTCTTTGTTACAGCCCTTTGCGTCACTCTAGGATGCATCAGTGATTTACTGCTCTGTTACTCTTTGTTACAGCCCTTCGCGTAAGTCTAGGATGCATTAGTGACTTACTCCTCTGTTACTCTTTGTTACAGCCCTTCGCGCCAGTCCTGGATGCATTAGTGAGTTACTCCTGACTTTCTCTTTGTTACAGCCCTTTGTGTCAGTCTAGGATGCATTAGTGAGTTACTCCTCTGTTACTCTTTGTTACAGCCCCTCACGTCAGTATAGGATGCATTAGTGACTTACTCCTCTGTTACTCTTTGTTACAGCCCTGCACGTCGGCCATGGATGCATTAGTGACTTATTCCTCTGTTACTCTTTGTTACAGCTCTTCACGTCAATCTAGGATGCATCAGTGAGTTACTCCTCTGTTACTCTTTGTTACAGCCCATCGCGTCAGCATTGGATGCATTAGTGAGTTACTCCTCTGTTACTCTTTGTTACAGCCCTTCGCGTCAGTCTAGGATGCATCAGTGAGTTACTCCTCTATTACTCTGTGTTACAGCCCTTCGCGTCAGTCTAGGATGCATCAGTGAGTTACTCTTTGTTTTAGCCCTTCACGTCAGTCTAGGATGCATCAGTGAGCTACTCCTTCGTTATTCTTTGTTACAGCCCTTTGTGTCAGTCTAGGATGCATTAGTGAGTTACTCCTCTGTTACTCTTTTTTACAGCACTTTGCGTCAGTGCTGGATGCATTTGTGAGTTATTCCCAAGTTACTTTTTGTTAAAGCCCTTTGCGTCAGCCCTGGATGCATTTGTGAGTTATTTTTGAGTTACTCTTTGTTACAGCGCTTCGTGTCAGTCTAGGATGCATTTGTGAGTTACTCCTCTGTTACTCTTTGTTACAGCCCTTCGCGTCAGTCTAGGATGCATCAGTGAGTTACTCCTCTGTTACTCTTTGTTTTAGCCCTTCGCGTCAGTCCTGGATGCATTAGTGAGGTCCACCTCTGTTACTCTTTGTTACAGCCCTTTGCGTCAGTCTAGGATGCATTAGTGAGTTACTCCTCTGTTACTCTTTGTTAAAGCCCTTTGCGTCAGCCCTGGATGCATTTGTGAGTTATTCTTGAGTTACTCTTTGTTACAGCGCTTCGTGTCAGTCTAGGATGCATTTGTGAGTTACTCCTCTGTTACTCTTTGTTACAGCCCTTCGCATCAGTCTAGGATGCATCAGTGAGTTACTCCTTTGTTACTCTTTGTTTTAGCCCTTCGCGTCAGTCCTGGATGCATCAGTGAGGTCCACCTCTGGTACTCTTTGTTACAGCCCTTTGTGTCAGTCTAGGATGCATCAGTGAGTTACTCCTCTGTTACTCTTTGTTACAGCCCTTCGCGTCAGTCCTGGATGCATTAGTGAGTTACTCCTCTGTTACTCTTTGTTACAGCCCTTCGCATCAGTCTAGGATGCATTAATGAGTTACTCCTCTGTTTCTCTTTGTTACAGCCCTTCACGTCAGACTAAAATGCATTAGTGAGTGACTCCTCTGTTACTCTTTGTTACAGCCCTTCACGTCGGCCATGGAGGCATTAGTGACTTACTCCTCTGTTACTCATTGTTACAGCCCTTCACTTCAGTCTAGGATGCATGAGTGAGTTACTCCTCTGTTACTCTTTGTTACAGTCCTTCGTGTCAGTCTAGGATGCATTAGTGAGTTACGACTCTGTTACTCTTTGTTGCAGCTCTTCGAGTCAGTCCTGAATGCATTTGTGAGTTACTCCTCTGTTACTCTTTGTTACAGCCCTTCGCGTCAGTCTAGGATGCATTTGTGAGTTACTCCTCTGTTACTCTTTGTTACAGCCCTTTGCATCAGCCCTGGATGCATTAGTGAGTTACTCCTCTGTTACTCTTTGTTAAGCCCTTCACGTCAGATAAGGATACATTTGTGAATTATCCCTGAGTTACTCCTTGTTACAGGCCTTCGCCTCAGTCCTGGGTGCATTTGTGAGTTACTTCTAAGTTACTCTTTGTTACAGTCCTTTGCGTCAGTCTAGGATGCATTAATGAGTTACTCCTCTGTTACTCTTTGGTACAGCCCTTCGCATCAGCCCGGGATGCATTAGTGAGTTACTCCTCTGTTACTCTTTGTTACAGCCCTTCGTGTCAGTCTAGGATGCATTAGTGAGTTACTCCTCTGTTACTCTTTGTTACAGCACTTTGCGTCAGTGCTGGATGCATTTGTGAGTTATTATCAAGTTACTCTTTGTTAAAGCCCTTTGCGTCAGCTCTGGATGCGTTTGTGAGTTATTCTTGAGTTACTCTTTGTTGCAGCGCTTCATATCAGTCTAGGATGCATTTGTGAGTTACTCCTCTGTTACTCTTTGTTACAGACCTTCACGTCAGTCTAGGATGCATCAGTGAGTTACTCCTCTGTTACTCTTTGTTTTAGCCCTTCGCGTCAGTCCTGGATGTATCAGTGGGGTCCACCTCTGTTACTCTTTGTTACAGCCCTTTGCGTCAGTCTAGGATGTATTAGTGAGTTACTCCTCTGTTACTCTTTGTTACAGCACTTCGCGTCCATGCTGGATGCATTTGTGAGTCATTCTCGAGTT
Organism: Pleurodeles waltl; assembly: GCF_031143425.1. NCBI lineage: Eukaryota > Metazoa > Chordata > Amphibia > Caudata > Salamandridae > Pleurodeles > Pleurodeles waltl. The sequence goes on along the minus strand of NC_090448.1, from coordinate 2,347,873 downwards.
ACTCTTTGTTAAAGCCCTTTGCGTCAGCCCTGGATGCATTTGTGAGTTATTCTCGAGTTACTCTTTGTTACAGCGCTTCACGTCAGTCTAGGATGCATCAGTGAGTTACTCCTCTGTTACTCTTTGTTACAGCCCTTCGCCTCAGTCTAGGATGCATCAGTGAGTTACTCCTCTGTTACTCTTTGTTACAGGCCTTCGCGTCAGTCCTGGGTGCATTTGTGAGTTACTTCTAAGTTACTCTTTGTTACAGTCCTTTGCGTCAGTCTAGGATGCATTAATGAGTTACTCCTCTGTTACTCTTTGTTACAGCCCTTCGCGTCAGTCTAGGATGCATCAGTGACTTACTCCTCTGTTACTCTTTGTTACAGCCCTTCGCGCCAGTCCTGGATGCATTAGTGAGTTACTCCTGACTTTCTCTTTGTTACAGCCCTCCGTGTCAGTCTAGGATGCATTAGTGAGTTACTCCTCTGTTACTCTTTGTTACAGCCCCTCACGTCAATATAGGATGCATTAGTGACTTACTCCTCTGTTACTCTTTGTTACAGCCCTGCACGTCGGCCATGGATGCATTAGTGACTTATTCTTCTGTTACTCTTTGTTACAGCTCTTCACGTCAATCTAGGATGCATCAGTGAGTTACTCCTCTGTTACTCTTTGTTACAGCCCATCGCGTCAGCCTTGGATGCATTAGTGAGTTACTCCTCTGTTACTCTTTGTTACAGCCCTTCGCGTCAGTCTAGGATGCATCAGTGAGTTACTCCTCTGTTACTCTTTGTTACAGCCCTTCGCGCCAGTCCTGGATGCATTAGTGAGTTACTCCTGACTTTCTCTTTGTTACAGCCCTCCGTGTCAGTCTAGGATGCATTAGTGAGTTACTCCTCTGTTACTCTTTGTTACAGCCCCTCACGTCAATATAGGATGCATTAGTGACTTACTCCTCTGTTACTCTTTGTTACAGCCCTGCACGTCGGCCATGGATGCATTAGTGACTTATTCCTCTGTTACTCTTTGTTACAGCTCTTCACGTCAATCTAGGATGCATCAGTGAGTTACTCCTCTGTTACTCTTTGTTACAGCCCATCGCGTCAGCCTTGGATGCATTAGTGAGTTACTCCTCTGTTACTCTTTGTTACAGCCCTTCGCGTCAGTCTAGGATGCATCAGTGAGTTACTCTTTGTTTTAGCCCTTCACGTCAGTCTAGGATGCATCAGTTAGCTACTCCTTCGTTATTCTTTGTTACAGCCCTTCGTGTCAGTCTAGGATGCATTAGTGAGTTACTCCTCTGTTACTCTTTTTTACAGCACTTTGCGTCAGTGCTGGATGCATTTGTGAGTTATTCCCAAGTTACTTTTTGTTAAAGCCCTTTGCGTCAGCCCTGGATGCATTTGTGAGTTATTCTCGAGTTACTCTTTGTTACAGCGCTTCACGTCAGTCTAGGATGCATCAGTGAGTTACTCCTCTGTTACTCTTTGTTACAGCCCTTCGCCTCAGTCTAGGATGCATCAGTGAGTTACTCCTGTGTTAATCTTTGTTACAGGCCTTTGCCTCAGTCCTGGGTGCATTTGTGAGTTACTTCTAAGTTACTCTTTGTTACAGTCCTTTGCGTCAGTCTAGGATGCTTTAGTGACTTACTCCTCTGTTACTCTTTGTTACAGCCCTGCACGTAGGCCATGGATGCATTAGTGACTTATTCCTCTGTTACTCTTTGTTACAGCTCTTCACATCAATCTAGGATGCATCAGTGAGTTACTCCTCTGTCACTCTTTGTTACAGCCCATTGCGTCAGCCTTGGATGCATTAGTGAGTTACTCCTCTGTTACTCTTTGTTACAGCCCTTCACGTCAGTCTAGGATGCATCAGTGAGTTACTCCTCTGTTACTCTTTGGTACAGCCCTTCGCGTCAGTCTAGGATGCATCAGTGATTTACTGCTCTGTTACTCTTTGTTACAGCCCTTCGCGTAAGTCTAGGATGCATCAGTGAGTTACTCCTCTGTTACTCTTTGTTACAGCCCTTCGCGTCAGTCCTGGATGCATTAGTGAGTTACTCCTGAGTTTCTCTTTGTTACAGCCCTTCGTGTCAGTCTAGGATGCATTAGTGAGTTACTCCTCTGTTACTCTTTGTTACAGCACTTTGCGTCAGTGCTGGATGCATTTGTGAGTTATTATCAAGTTACTCTTTGTTAAAGCCCTTTGCGTCAGCTCTGGATGCGTTTGTGAGTTATTCTTGAGTTACTCTTTGTTAAAGCGCTTCGTGTCAGTCTAGGATGCATTTGTGAGTTACTTCTCTGTTACTCTTTGTTACAGCCCTTCGCGTCAGTTTAGGATGCATCAGTGAGTTACTCCTCTATTACTCTTTGTTTTAGCCCTTCGCGTCAGTCCTGGATGTATCAGTGAGGTCCACCTCTGTTACTCTTTGTTACAGCCCTTTGCGTCAGTCTAGGATGCATTAGTGAGTTACTCCTCTGTTACTCTTTGTTACAGCACTTCGCGTCCATGCTGGATGCATTTGTGAGTCATTCTCGAGTTACTCTTTGTTAAAGCCCTTTGCGTCAGCCCTGGATGCATTTGTGAGTTATTCTCAAGTTACTCTTTGTTACAGCGCTTCACGTCAGTCTACGATGCATCAGTGAGTTACTCCTCTGTTACTCTTTGTTACAGCCCTTCGCCTCAGTCTAGGATGCATCAGTGAGTTACTCCTCTGTTACTCTTTGTTACAGGCCTTCCCGTCAGTCCTGGGTGCATTTGTGAGTCACTTCTAAGTTACTCTTTGTTACAGTCCTTTGCGTCAGTCTAGGATGCATTAATGAGTTACTCCTCTGTTACTCTTTGGTACAGCCCTTCGCGTCAGTCTAGGATGCATCAGTGATTTACTGCTCTGTTACTCTTTGTTACAGCCCTTCACGTAAGTCTAGGATGCATCAGTGAGTTACTCCTCTGTTACTCTTTGTTACAGCCCTTCACGTCAGTCCTGGATGCATTAGTGAGTTACTCCTGAGTTTCTCTTTGTTACAGCCATTCGTGTCAGTCTAGGATGCATTAGTGAGTTACTCCTCTGTTACTCTTTGTTACAGCCCCTCATGTCAATATAGGATGCTTTAGTGACTTACTCCTCTGTTCCTCTTTGTTACAGCCCTGCACGTAGGCAATGGATGCATTAGTGACTTATTCCTCTGTTACTCTTTGTTACAGGTCTTCACGTCAATCTAGGATGCATCAGTGAGTTACTCCTCTGTTACTCTTTGTTACAGCCCATCGCGTCAGCCTTGGATGCATTAGTGAGTTACTCCTCTGTAACTCTTTGTTACAGCCCTTCGCGTCAGTCTAGGATGCATCAGTGAGTTACTCCTCTATTACTCTGTGTTACAGCCCTTTGCGTCAGTCTAGGATGCATCAGTGAGTTACTCTTTGTTTTAGCCCTTCACGTCAGTCTAGGATGCATCAGTGAGCTACTCCTTCGTTATTCTTTGTTACTGCCCTTCGTGTCAGTCTAGGATGCATTAGTGAGTTACTCCTCTGTTACTCTTTTTTACAGCACTTTGCGTCAGTGCTGGATGCATTTGTGAGTTATTTTTGAGTTACTCTTTGTTACAGCGCTTCGTGTCAGTCTAGGATGCATTTGTGAGTTACTCCTCTGTTACTCTTTGTTACAGCCTTTGGCGTCAGTCTAGGATGCATCAGTGAGTTACTCCTCTGTTACTCTTTGTTTTAGCCCTTCGCGTCAGTCCTGGATGCATTAGTGATGTCCACCTCTGTTACTCTTTGTTACAGCCCTTTGCGTCAGTCTAGGATGCATTAGTGAGTAACTCCTCTGTTACTCTTTGTTACAGCACTTTGCGTCAGTGCTGGATGCATTTGTGAGTTATTCCTATGTTACTCTTTGTTAAAGCCCTTTGCGTCAGCCCTGGATGCATTTGTGAGTTATTCTTGAGTTACTCTTTGTTACAGCGCTTCGTGTCAGTCTAGAATGCATTTGTGAGTTACCCCTCTGTTACTCTTTGTTACAGCCCATTGCATCAGTCTAGGATGCATCAGTGAGTTACTCCTTTGTTACTCTTTGTTTTAGCCCTTCGCGTCAGTCCTGGATGCATCAGTGAGGTCCACCTCTGGTACTCTTTGTTACAGCCCTTTGTGTCAGTCTAGGATGCATCAGTGAGTTACTCCTCTTTTACTCTTTTTTACAGCCCATCGCATCAGTCTAGGATGCATTAATGAGTTACTCCTCTGTTACTCTTTGTTACAGCCCTTCACGTCAGACTAAAATGCATTAGTGAGTGACTCCTCTGTTACTCTTTGTTACAGCCCTTCACGTCGGCCATGGAGGCATTAGTGACTTACTCCTCTGTTACTCATTGTTACAGCCCTTCACTTCAGTCTAGGATGCATGAGTGAGTTACTCCTCTGTTACTCTTTGTTACAGTCCTTCGTGTCAGTCTAGGATGCATTAGTGAGTTACGACTCTGTTACTCTTTGTTGCAGCTCTTCGAGTCAGTCCTGAATGCATTTGTGAGTTACTCCTCTATTACTCTTTGTTACAGCCCTTCGCGTCAGTCTAGGATGCATTTGTGAGTTACTCCTCTGTTACTCTTTGTTACAGCCCTTTGCATCAGCCCTGGATGCATTAGTGAGTTACTCCTCTGTTACTCTTTGTTAAGCCCTTCACGTCAGATAAGGATACCTTTGTGAATTATCCCTGAGTTACTCCTTGTTACAGGCCTTCGCGTCAGTCCTGGGTGCATTTGTGAGTTACTTCTAAGTTACTCTTTGTTACAGTCCTTTCCGTCAGTCTAGGATGCATTAATGAGTTACTCCTCTGTTACTCTTTGGTACAGCCCTTCGCATCAGCCTGGGATGCATTAGTGAGTTACTCCTCTGTTACTCTTTGTTACAGCCCTTCGTGTCAGTCTAGGATGCATTAGTGAGTTACTCCTCTGTTACTCTTTGTTACAGCACTTCGCGTCCATGCTGGATGCATTTGTGAGTCATTCTCGAGTTACTCTTTGTTAAAGCCCTTTGCGTCAGCCCTGGATGCATTTGTGAGTTATTCTCAAGTTACTCTTTGTTACAGCGCTTCACGTCAGTCTAGGATGCATCAGTGAGTTACTCCTCTGTTACTCTTTGTTACAGCCCTTCGCCTCAGTCTAGGATGCATCAGTGAGTTACTCCTCTGTTACTCTTTGTTACAGGCCTTCGCGTCAGTCCTGGGTGCATTTGTGAGTTACTTCTAAGTTACTCTTTGCTACAGTCCTTTGCGTCAGTCTAGGATGCATTAATGAGTTACTCCTCTGTTACTCTTTGGTAGAGCCCTTCGCGTCAGTCTAGGATGCATCAGTGATTTACTGCTCTGTTACTCTTTGTTACAGCCCTTCGCGTAAGTCTAGGATGCATCAGTGAGTTACTCCTCTGTTACTCTTTGTTACAGCCCTTCGCGTCAGTCCTGGATGCATTAGTGAGTTACTCCTGAGTTTCTCTTTGTTACAGCCCTTCGTGTCAGTCTAGGATGCATTAGTGAGTTACTCCTCTGTTTCTCTTTGTTACAGCACTTTGCGTCAGTGCTGGATGCATTTGTGAGTTATTATCAAGTTACTCTTTGTTAAAGCCCTTTGCGTCAGCTCTGGATGCGTTTGTGAGTTATTCTTGAGTTACTCTTTGTTAAAGCGCTTCGTGTCAGTCTAGGATGCATTTGTGAGTTACTTCTCTGTTACTCTTTGTTACAGCCCTTCGCGTCAGTTTAGGATGCATCAGTGAGTTACTCCTCTATTACTCTTTGTTTTAGCCCTTCGCGTCAGTCCTGGATGTATCAGTGAGGTCCACCTCTGTTACTCTTTGTTACAGCCCTTTGCGTCAGCTCTGGATGCGTTTGTGAGTTATTCTTGAGTTACTCTTTGTTAAAGCGCTTCGTGTCAGTCTAGGATGCATTTGTGAGTTACTTCTCTGTTACTCTTTGTTACAGCCCTTCGCGTCAGTTTAGGATGCATTAGTGAGTTACTCCTCTGTTACTCTTTGTTACAGCACTTCGCGTCCATGCTGGATGCATTTGTGAGTCATTCTCGAGTTACTCTTTGTTAAAGCCCTTTGCGTCAGCCCTGGATGCATTTGTGAGTTATTCTCAAGTTACTCTTTGTTACAGCGCTTCACGTCAGTCTAGGATGCATCAATGAGTTACTCCTCTGTTACTCTTTGTTACAGCCCTTCGCCTCAGTCTAGGATGCATCAGTGAGTTACTCCTCTGTTACTCTTTGTTACAGGCCTTCGCGTCAGTCCTGGGTGCATTTGTGAGTTACTTCTAAGTTACTCTTTGTTACAGTCCTTTGCGTCAGTCTAGGATGCATTAATGAGTTACTCCTCTGTTACTCTTTGGTACAGCCCTTCGCGTCAGTCTAGGATGCATCAGTGATTTACTGCTCTGTTACTCTTTGTTACAGCCCTTCACGTAAGTCTAGGATGCATCAGTGAGTTACTCCTCTGTTACTCTTTGTTACAGCCCTTCGCGTCAGTCCTGGATGCATTAGTGAGTTACTCCTGAGTTTCTCTTTGTTACAGCCATTCATGTCAGTCTAGGATGCATTAGTGAGTTACTCCTCTGTTACTCTTTGTTACAGCCCCTCACGTCAATATAGGATGCATTAGTGACTTACTCCTCTGTTCCTCTTTGTTACAGCCCTGCACGTAGGCAATGGATGCATTAGTGACTTATTCCTCTGTTACTCTTTGTTACAGGTCTTCACGTCAATCTAGGATGCATCAGTGAGTTACTCCTCTGTTACTCTTTGTTACAGCCCATCGCGTCAGCCTTGGATGCATTAGTGAGTTACTCCTCTGTAACTCTTTGTTACAGCCCTTCGCGTCAGTCTAGGATGCATCAGTGAGTTACTCCTCTATTACTCTGTGTTACAGCCCTTTGCGTCAGTCTAGGATGCATCAGTGAGTTACTCTTTGTTTTAGCCCTTCACGTCAGTCTAGGATGCATCAGTGAGCTACTCCTTCGTTATTCTTTGTTACTGCCCTTCGTGTCAGTCTAGGATGCATTAGTGAGTTACTCCTCTGTTACTCTTTTTTACAGCACTTTGCGTCAGTGCTGGATGCATTTGTGAGTTATTCCCAAGTTACTTTTTGTTAAAGCCCTTTGCGTCAGCCCTGGATGCATTTGTGAGTTATTTTTGAGTTACTCTTTGTTACAGCGCTTCGTGTCAGTCTAGGATGCATTTGTGAGTTACTCCTCTGTTACTCTTTGTTACAGCCCTTCGCGTCAATCTAGGATGCATCAGTGAGTTACTCCTCTGTTACTCTTTGTTTTAGCCCTTCGCGTCAGTCCTGGATGCATTAGTGAGGTCCACCTCTGTTACTCTTTGTTACAGCCCTTTGCGTCAGTCTAGGATGCATTAGTGAGTTACTCCTCTGTTACTCTTTGTTACAGCACTTTGCGTCAGTGCTGGATGCTTTTGTGAGTTATTCCCATGTTACTCTTTGTTAAAGCCCTTTGCGTCAGCCCTGGATGCATTTGTGAGTTATTTTTGAGTTACTCTTTGTTACAGCGCTTCGTGTCAGTCTAGGATGCAGTTGTGAGTTACTCCTCTGTTACTCTTTGTTACAGCCCTTCGCGTCAGTCTAGGATGCATCAGTGAGTTACTCCTCTATTACTCTGTGTTACAGCCCTTCGTGTCAGTCTAGGATGCATCAGTGAGTTACTCTTTGTTTTAGCCCTTCACGTCAGTCTAGGATGCATCAGTGAGCTACTCCTTCGTTATTCTTTGTTACAGCCCTTCGTGTCAGTCTAGGATGCATTAGTGAGTTACTCCTCTGTTACTCTTTTTTACAGCACTTTGCGTCAGTGCTGGATGCATTTGTGAGTTATTCCCAAGTTACTTTTTGTTAAAGCCCTTTGCGTCAGCCCTGGATGCATTTGTGAGTTATTTTTGAGTTACTCTTTGTTACAGCGCTTCGTGTCAGTCTAGGATGCATTTGTGAGTTACTCCTCTGTTACTCTTTGTTACAGCCCTTCGCGTCAGTCTAGGATGCATCAGTGAGTTACTCCTCTGTTACTCTTTGTTTTAGCCCTTCGCGTCAGTCCTGGATGCATTAGTGAGGTCCACCTCTGTTACTCTTTGTTACAGCCCTTTGCGTCAGTCTAGGATGCATTAGTGAGTTACTCCTCTGTTACTCTTTGTCAAAGCCCTTTGCGTCAGCCCTGGATGCATTTGTGAGTTATTCTTGAGTTACTCTTTGTTACAGCGCTTCGTGTCAGTCTAGGATGCATTTGTGAGTTACTCCTCTGTTACTCTTTGTTACAGCCCTTCGCATCAGTCTAGGATGCATCAGTGAGTTACTCCTTTGTTACTCTTTGTTTTAGCCCTTCGCGTCAGTCCTGGATGCATCAGTGAGGTCCACCTCTGGTACTCTTTGTTACAGCCCTTTGTGTCAGTCTAGGATGCATCAGTGAGTTACGCCTCTGTTACTCTTTGTTACAGCCCTTCGCGTCAGTCCTGGATGCATTAGTGAGTTACTCCTCTGTTACTCTTTGTTACAGCCCTTCGCATCAGTCTAGGATGCATTAATGAGTTACTCCTCTGTTACTCTTTGTTACAGCCCTTCACGTCAGACTAAAATGCATTAGTGAGTGACTCCTCTGTTACTCTTTGTTACAGCCCTTCACGTCGGCCATGGAGGCATTAGTGACTTACTCCTCTGTTACTCATTGTTACAGCCCTTCACTTCAGTCTAGGATGCATGAGTGAGTTACTCCTCTGTTACTCTTTGTTACAGTCCTTCGTGTCAGTCTAGGATGCATTAGTGAGTTACGACTCTGTTACTCTTTGTTGCAGCTCTTCGAGTCAGTCCTGAATGCATTTGTGAGTTACTCCTCTGTTACTCTTTGTTACAGCCCTTCGCGTCAGTCTAGGATGCATTTGTGAGTTACTCCTCTGTTACTCTTTGTTACAGCCCTTTGCATCAGCCCTGGATGCATTAGTGAGTTACTCCTCTGTTACTCTTTGTTAAGCCCTTCACGTCAGATAAGGATACATTTGTGAATTATCCCTGAGTTACTCCTTGTTACAGGCCTTCGCGTCAGTCCTGGGTGCATTTGTGAGTTACTTCTAAGTTACTGTTTGGTACAGTCCTTTGCGTCAGTCTAGGATGCATTAATGAGTTACTCCTCTGTTACTCTTTGGTACAGCCCTTCGCATCAGCCCGGGATGCATTAGTGAGTTACTCCTCTGTTACTCTTTGTTACAGCCCTTCGTGTCAGTCTAGGATGCATTAGTGAGTTACTCCTCTGTTACTCTTTGTTACAGCCCTTCGCGTCAGTTTAGGATGCATTAGTGAGTTACTCCTCTGTTACTCTTTGTTACAGCACTTCGCGTCCATGCTGGATGCATTTGTGAGTCATTCTCGAGTTACTCTTTGTTAAAGCCCTTTGCGTCAGCCCTGGATGCATTTGTGAGTTATTCTCAAGTTACTCTTTGTTACAGCGCTTCACGTCAGTCTAGGATGCATCAATGAGTTACTCCTCTGTTACTCTTTGTTACAGCCCTTCGCCTCAGTCTAGGATGCATCAGTGAGTTACTCCTCTGTTACTCTTTGTTACAGGCCTTCGCGTCAGTCCTGGGTGCATTTGTGAGTTACTTCTAAGTTACTCTTTGTTACAGTCCTTTGCGTCAGTCTAGGATGCATTAATGAGTTACTCCTCTGTTACTCTTTGGTACAGCCCTTCGCGTCAGTCTAGGATGCATCAGTGATTTACTGCTCTGTTACTCTTTGTTACAGCCCTTCACGTAAGTCTAGGATGCATCAGTGAGTTACTCCTCTGTTACTCTTTGTTACAGCCCTTCGCGTCAGTCCTGGATGCATTAGTGAGTTACTCCTGAGTTTCTCTTTGTTACAGCCATTCATGTCAGTCTAGGATGCATTAGTGAGTTACTCCTCTGTTACTCTTTGTTACAGCCCCTCACGTCAATATAGGATGCATTAGTGACTTACTCCTCTGTTCCTCTTTGTTACAGCCCTGCACGTAGGCAATGGATGCATTAGTGACTTATTCCTCTGTTACTCTTTGTTACAGGTCTTCACGTCAATCTAGGATGCATCAGTGAGTTACTCCTCTGTTACTCTTTGTTACAGCCCATCGCGTCAGCCTTGGATGCATTAGTGAGTTACTCCTCTGTAACTCTTTGTTACAGCCCTTCGCGTCAGTCTAGGATGCATCAGTGAGTTACTCCTCTATTACTCTGTGTTACAGCCCTTTGCGTCAGTCTAGGATGCATCAGTGAGTTACTCTTTGTTTTAGCCCTTCACGTCAGTCTAGGATGCATCAGTGAGCTACTCCTTCGTTATTCTTTGTTACTGCCCTTCGTGTCAGTCTAGGATGCATTAGTGAGTTACTCCTCTGTTACTCTTTTTTACAGCACTTTGCGTCAGTGCTGGATGCATTTGTGAGTTATTCCCAAGTTACTTTTTGTTAAAGCCCTTTGCGTCAGCCCTGGATGCATTTGTGAGTTATTTTTGAGTTACTCTTTGTTACAGCGCTTCGTGTCAGTCTAGGATGCATTTGTGAGTTACTCCTCTGTTACTCTTTGTTACAGCCCTTCGCGTCAATCTAGGATGCATCAGTGAGTTACTCCTCTGTTACTCTTTGTTTTAGCCCTTCGCGTCAGTCCTGGATGCATTAGTGAGGTCCACCTCTGTTACTCTTTGTTACAGCCCTTTGCGTCAGTCTAGGATGCATTAGTGAGTTACTCCTCTGTTACTCTTTGTTACAGCACTTTGCGTCAGTGCTGGATGCTTTTGTGAGTTATTCCCATGTTACTCTTTGTTAAAGCCCTTTGCGTCAGCCCTGGATGCATTTGTGAGTTATTTTTGAGTTACTCTTTGTTACAGCGCTTCGTGTCAGTCTAGGATGCAGTTGTGAGTTACTCCTCTGTTACTCTTTGTTACAGCCCTTCGCGTCAGTCTAGGATGCATCAGTGAGTTACTCCTCTATTACTCTGTGTTACAGCCCTTCGTGTCAGTCTAGGATGCATCAGTGAGTTACTCTTTGTTTTAGCCCTTCACGTCAGTCTAGGATGCATCAGTGAGCTACTCCTTCGTTATTCTTTGTTACAGCCCTTCGTGTCAGTCTAGGATGCATTAGTGAGTTACTCCTCTGTTACTCTTTTTTACAGCACTTTGCGTCAGTGCTGGATGCATTTGTGAGTTATTCCCAAGTTACTTTTTGTTAAAGCCCTTTGCGTCAGCCCTGGATGCATTTGTGAGTTATTTTTGAGTTACTCTTTGTTACAGCGCTTCGTGTCAGTCTAGGATGCATTTGTGAGTTACTCCTCTGTTACTCTTTGTTACAGCCCTTCGCGTCAGTCTAGGATGCATCAGTGAGTTACTCCTCTGTTACTCTTTGTTTTAGCCCTTCGCGTCAGTCCTGGATGCATTAGTGAGGTCCACCTCTGTTACTCTTTGTTACAGCCCTTTGCGTCAGTCTAGGATGCATTAGTGAGTTACTCCTCTGTTACTCTTTGTCAAAGCCCTTTGCGTCAGCCCTGGATGCATTTGTGAGTTATTCTTGAGTTACTCTTTGTTACAGCGCTTCGTGTCAGTCTAGGATGCATTTGTGAGTTACTCCTCTGTTACTCTTTGTTACAGCCCTTCGCATCAGTCTAGGATGCATCAGTGAGTTACTCCTTTGTTACTCTTTGTTTTAGCCCTTCGCGTCAGTCCTGGATGCATCAGTGAGGTCCACCTCTGGTACTCTTTGTTACAGCCCTTTGTGTCAGTCTAGGATGCATCAGTGAGTTACGCCTCTGTTACTCTTTGTTACAGCCCTTCGCGTCAGTCCTGGATGCATTAGTGAGTTACTCCTCTGTTACTCTTTGTTACAGCCCTTCGCATCAGTCTAGGATGCATTAATGAGTTACTCCTCTGTTACTCTTTGTTACAGCCCTTCACGTCAGACTAAAATGCATTAGTGAGTGACTCCTCTGTTACTCTTTGTTACAGCCCTTCACGTCGGCCATGGAGGCATTAGTGACTTACTCCTCTGTTACTCATTGTTACAGCCCTTCACTTCAGTCTAGGATGCATGAGTGAGTTACTCCTCTGTTACTCTTTGTTACAGTCCTTCGTGTCAGTCTAGGATGCATTAGTGAGTTACGACTCTGTTACTCTTTGTTGCAGCTCTTCGAGTCAGTCCTGAATGCATTTGTGAGTTACTCCTCTGTTACTCTTTGTTACAGCCCTTCGCGTCAGTCTAGGATGCATTTGTGAGTTACTCCTCTGTTACTCTTTGTTACAGCCCTTTGCATCAGCCCTGGATGCATTAGTGAGTTACTCCTCTGTTACTCTTTGTTAAGCCCTTCACGTCAGATAAGGATACATTTGTGAATTATCCCTGAGTTACTCCTTGTTACAGGCCTTCGCGTCAGTCCTGGGTGCATTTGTGAGTTACTTCTAAGTTACTGTTTGGTACAGTCCTTTGCGTCAGTCTAGGATGCATTAATGAGTTACTCCTCTGTTACTCTTTGGTACAGCCCTTCGCATCAGCCCGGGATGCATTAGTGAGTTACTCCTCTGTTACTCTTTGTTACAGCCCTTCGTGTCAGTCTAGGATGCATTAGTGAGTTACTCCTCTGTTACTCTTTGTTACAGCACTTTGTGTCAGTGCTGGATGCATTTGTGAGTTATTATCAAGTTACTCTTTGTTAAAGCCCTTTGCGTCAGCTCTGGATGCGTTTGTGAGTTATTCTTGAGTTACTCTTTGTTAAAGCGCTTCGTGTCAGTCTAGGATGCATTTGTGAGTTACTTCTCTGTTACTCTTTGTTACAGCCCTTCGCGTCAGTTTAGGATGCATCAGTGAGTTACTCCTCTATTACTCTTTGTTTTAGCCCTTCGCGTCAGTCCTGGATGTATCAGTGAGGTCCACCTCTGTTACTCTTTGTTACAGCCCTTTGCGTCAGTCTAGGATGCATTAGTGAGTTACTCCTCTGTTACTCTTTGTTACAGCACTTCGCGTCCATGCTGGATGCATTTGTGAGTCATTCTCGAGTTACTCTTTGTTAAAGCCCTTTGCGTCAGCCCTGGATGCATTTGTGAGTTATTCTCAAGTTACTCTTTGTTACAGCGCTTCACGTCAGTCTAGGATGCATCAGTGAGTTACTCCTCTGTTACTCTTTGTTACAGCCCTTCGCCTCAGTCTAGGATGTATCAGTGAGTTACTCCTCTGTTACTCTTTGTTACAGGCCTTCGCGTCAGTCCTGGGTGCATTTGTGAGTTACTTCTAAGTTACTCTTTGTTACAGTCCTTTGCGTCAGTCTAGGATGCATTAATGAGTTACTCCTCTGTTACTCTTTGGTACAGCCCTTCGCGTCAGTCTAGGATGCATCAGTGATTTACTGCTCTGTTACTCTTTGTTACAGCCCTTCGCGTAAGTCTAGGATGCATCAGTGAGTTACTCCTCTGTTACTCTTTGTTACAGCCCTTCGCGTCAGTCCTGGATGCATTAGTGAGTTACTCCTGAGTTTCTCTTTGTTACAGCCCTTCGTGTCAGTCTAGGATGCATTAGTGAGTTACTCCTCTGTTACTCTTTTTTACAGCACTTTGCGTCAGTGCTGTAAAAAAGAGTAACAGAGGAGTAACTCACTAATGCATGCATTTGTGAGTTATTCCCAAGTTACTTTTTGTTAAAGCCCTTTGCGTCAGCCCTGGATGCATTTGTGAGTTATTCTTGAGTTACTCTTTGTTACAGCGCTTCGTGTCAGTCTAGGATGCGTTTGTGAGTTACTCCTCTGTTACTCTTTGTTACAGCCCTTCGCGTCAGTCTAGGATGCATTAGTGAGTTACTCCTCTGTTACTCTTTGTTTTAGCCCTTCGCATCAGTCCTGGATGCATCAGTGAGTTACTCCTCTGTTACTCTTTGTTACAGCACTTTGCGTCAGTGCTGGATGCATTTGTGAGTTATTCCCATGTTACTCTTTGTTAAAGCCCTTTGCGTCAGCCCTGGATGCATTTGTGAGTTATTCTTGAGTTACTCTTTGTTACAGCGCTTCGTGTCAGTCTAGGATGCATTTGTGAATTACTCCTCTGTTACTCTTTGTTACAGCCCTTCGCATCAGTCTAGGATGCATCAGTGAGTTACTCCTTTGTTACTCTTTGTTTTAGCCCTTCGCGTCAGTCCTGGATGCATCAGTGAGGTCCACCTCGGGTACTCTTTGTTACAGCCCTTTGTGTCAGTCTAGGATGCATCAGTGAGTTACTCCTCTGTTACTCTTTGTTACAGCCCTTCGCGTCAGTCCTGGATGCATTAGTGAGTTACTCCTTAGTTACTCTTTGTTACAGCCCTTCGTGTCAGTCTAGGATGCATTAGTGAGTTACTCCTCTGTTACTCTTTGTTACAGCCCTTCACGTCAGACTAAAATGCATTAGTGAGTTACTCCTCTGTTACTCTTTGTTACAGCCCTTCACGTCGGCCCTGGAGGCATTAGTGACTAACTCCTCTGTTACTCATTGTTACAGCCCTTCACTTCAGTCTAGGATGCATGAGTGAGTTACTCCTCTGTTACTCTTTGTTACAGTCCTTCGTGTCAGTCTAGGATGCATTAGTGAGTTACTACTCTGTTACTCTTTGTTGCAGCTCTTCGAGTCAGTCCTGGATGCATTTGTGAGTTACTCCTCTGCTACTCTTTGTTACAGCCCTTTGCGTCAGTCTAGGATGCATTTGTGAGTTACTCCTCTGTTACTCTTTGTTACAGCCCTTTGCATCAGCCCTGGATGCATTAGTGAGTTACTCCTCTGTTACTCTTTGTTAAGCCCTTCACGTCAGATAAGGATGCATTTGTGAATTATCCCTGAGTTACTCCTTGTTCCGGGCCTTCGCCTCAGTCCTGGGTGCATTTGTGAGTTACTTCTAAGTTACTCTTTGTTACAGTCCTTTGCGTCAGTCTAGGATGCATTAATGAGTTACTCCTCTGTTACTCTTTGGTACAGCCCTTCGCATCTGCCCGGGATGCATTAGTGAGTTACTCCTCTGTTACTCTTTGTTACAGCCTTTCGGATCAGTCTAGGATGCATTAGTGAGTTACTCCTCTGTTACTCTTTGTTACAGCACTTTGCGTCAGTGCTGGATGCATTTGTGAGTTATTCCCAAGTTACTCTTTGTTAAAGCCCTTTGCGTCAGCTCTGGATGAGTTTGTGAGTTATTCTTGGGTTACTCTTTGTTACAGCGCTTCGTGTCAGTCTAGGATGCATTTGTGAGTTACTTCTCTGTTACTCTTTGTTACAGCCCTTCGCGTCAGTCTAGGATGCATCAGTGAGTTACTCCTCTGTTACTCTTTGTTTTAGCCCTTTGCGTCAGTCCTGGATGTATCAGTGAGGTTCACCTCTGTTACTCTTTGTTGCAGCCCTTTGCGTCAGTCTAGGATGCATTAGTGAGTTACTCCTCTGTTACTCTTTGTAACAGCACTTCGCGTCCATGCTGGATGCATTTGTGAGTCATTCTCGAGTTACTCTTTGTTAAAGCCCTTTGCATCAGCCCTGGATGCATTTGTGAGTTATTCTCGAGTTACTCTTTGTTACAGCGCTTCACGTCAGTCTAGGATGCATCAGTGAGTTACTCCTCTGTTACTCTTTGTTACAGCCCTTCGCCTCAGTCTAGGATGCATCAGTGAGTTACTCCTCTGTTACTCTTTGTTACAGGCCTTCGCGTCAGTCCTGGGTGCATTTGTGAGTTACTCCTAAGTTACTCTTTCTTACAGTCCTTTGCGTCAGTCTAGGATGCATTAATGAGTTACTCCTCTGTTACTCTTTGGTAGAGCCCTTCGCGTCAGTCTAGGATGCATCAGTGATTTACTGCTCTGTTACTCTTTGTTACAGCCCTTCGCGTAAGTCTAGGATGCATCAGTGAGTTACTCCTCTGTTACTCTTTGTTACAGCCCTTCGCGTCAGTCCTGGATGCATCAGTGAGTTACTCCTCTGTTACTCTTTGTTACAGCCCTTCGCGTCAGTCCTGGATGCATTAGTGAGTTATTCCTGAGTTACTCCTTGTTACAGCCCTTCACCTCAGCCATGGATGCATTTGTGAGTTATTTCTGAGTTACTCTTTGTTTGAGCCCTTCGCGTCAGTCTAGGATAAATTAGTGAGTTATTCCTCTGTTACTCATTGTTACAGCCCTTCGCATGAGCCCGGGATGCATTAGTGAGTTAGTCCTCTGTTACTCTTTGTTACAGCCCTTCGCGTCAGTCTAGGATGCATTAGTGAGTTACTCCTCTGTTACTCTTTGTTACAGCACTTTGCGTCGGTGCTAGATGCATTTGTGAGTTATTCCCAAATTACTCTTTGTTAAAGCCCTTTGCGTCAGCCCTGGATGCGTTTGTGAGATATTCTTGAGTTACTCTTTGTTACAGCGCTTCGTGTCAGTCTAGGCTGCATTTGTGAGTTACTCCTCTGTTACTCTTTGTTACAGCCCTTCGCGTCAGTCTAGGATGCATCAGTGAGTTACTCCTCTGTTACTCTTTGTTTTAGCCCTTCGCGTCAGTCCTGGATATATCAGTGAGGTCCGCCTCTGTTACTCTTTGATACAGCCCTTTGCGTCAGTCTAGGATGCATTAGTGAGTTACTCCTCTGTTACTCTTTGTTACAGCACTTCGCGTCCATGCTGGATGCATTTGTGAGTCATTCTCGAGCTACTCTTTGTTAAAGCCCTTTGCGTCAGCCCTGGATGCATTTGTGAGTTTTTCTCGAGTTACTCTTTGTTACAGCGCTTCACGTCAGTCTAGGATGCATCAGTGAGTTACTCCTCTGTTACTCTTTGTTACAGCCCTTCGCCTCAGTCTAGGATGCATCAGTGAGTTACTCCTCTGTTAATCTTTGTTACAGGCCTTTGCCTCAGTCCTGGGTGCATTTGTGAGTTACTTCTAAGTTACTCGTTGTTACAGTCCTTTGCGTCAGTCTAGGATGCATTAGTGACTTACTCCTCTGTTACTCTTTGTTACAGCCCTGCACATAGGCCATGGATGCATTAGTGACTTATTCCTCTGTTACTCTTTGTTACAGCTCTTCACGTCAATCTAGGATGCATCAGTGAGTTACTCCTCTGTTACTCTTTGTTACAGCCCATCGCGTCAGCCTTGGATGCATTAGTGAGTTACTCCTCTGTTACTATTTGTTACAGCCCTTCGCGTCAGTCTAGGATGCATCAGTGAGTTACTCCTCTGTTACTCTGTGTTATAGCCCTTTGCGTCAGTTTAGGATGCATTAGTGAGTTACTCCTCTGTTACTCTTTGTTACAGCACTTCGCGTCCATACTGGATGCATTTGTGAGTCATTCTCGAGTTACTCTTTGTTAAAGCCCTTTGCGTCAGCCCTGGATGCATTTGTGAGTTATTATCGAGTTACTCTTTGTTACAGCGCTTCACGTCAGTCTAGGATGCATCAGTGAGTTACTCCTCTGTTACTCTTTGTTACAGCCCTTCGCCTCAGTCTAGGATGCATCAGTGAGTTACTCCTCTGTTACTCTTTGTTACAGGCCTTCGCGTCAGTCCTGGGTGCATTTGGGAGTTACTCCTAAGTTACTCTTTGTTACAGTCCTTTGCGTCAGTCTAGGATGCATTAATGAGTTACTCCTCTGTTACTCTTTGTTACAGCCCTTCGCCTCAGTCTAGGATGCATCAGTGAGTTACTCCTCTGTTACTCTTTGTTACAGGCCTTCGCGTCAGTCCTGGGTGCATTTGTGAGTTATTCCTAAGTTACTCTTTGTTACAGTCCTTTGTGTCAGTCTAGGAAGCATTAATGAGTTACTCCTCTGTTACTCTTTGGTAGAGCCCTTCGCGTCAGTGTAGGATGCATCAGTGATTTACTGCTCTGTTACTCTTTGTTACAGCCCTTCGCATAAGTCTAGGATGCATCAGTGAGTTACTCCTCTGTTACTCTTTGTTACAGCCCTTCGCATCAGTACTGGATGCATTAGTGAGTTATTCCTGAGTTTCTCTTTGTTACAGCCCTTCGTGTCAATCTAGGATGCATTAGTGAGTTACTCCTCTGTTACTCATTGTTACAGCCCCTCACGTCAACATAGGATGCATTAGTGACTTACTCCTCTGTTACTCTTTGTTACAGCCCTGCACATAGGCCATGGATGCATTAGTGACTTATTCCTCTGTTACTCTTTGTTACAGCTCTTCACGTCAATCTAGGATGCATCAGTGAGTTACTCCTCTGTTACTCTTTGTTACAGCCCATCGCGTCAGCCTTGGATGCATTAGTGAGTTACTCCTCTGTTACTATTTGTTACAGCCCTTCGCGTCAGTCTAGGATGCATCAGTGAGTTACTCCTCTGTTACTCTGTGTTATAGCCCTTTGCGTCATTTTAGGATGCATTAGTGAGTTACTCCTCTGTTACTCTTTTTTACAGCACTTCGCGTCCATGCTGGATGCATTTGTGAGTCATTCTCGAGTTACTCTTTGTCAAAGCCCTTTGCGTCAGCCCTGGATGCATTTGTGAGTTATTATCGAGTTACTCTTTGTTACAGCGCTTCACGTCAGTCTAGGATGCATCAGTGAGTTACTCCTCTGTTACTCTTTGTTACAGCCCTTCACCTCAGTCTAGGATGCATCAGTGAGTTACTCATCTGTTACTCTTTGTTACAGGCCTTCGCGTCAGTCCTGGGTGCATTTGGGAGTTACTCCTAAGTTACTCTTTGTTACAGTCCTTTGCGTCAGTCTAGGATGCATTAATGAGTTACTCCTCTGTTACTCTTTGTTACAGCCCTTCGCGTCAGTCTAGGATGCATCAGTGATTTACTGCTCTGTTACTCTTTGTTACAGCCCTTCGCGTAAGTCTAGGATGCATCAGTGACTTACTCCTCTGTTACTCTTTGTTACAGCCCTTCGCGCCAGTCCTGGATGCATTAGTGAGTTACTCCTGACTTTCTCTTTGTTACAGCCCTTTGTGTCAGTCTAGGATGCATTAGTGAGTTACTCCTATGTTACTCTTTGTTACAGCCCCTCACGTCAATATAGGATGCATTAGTGACTTACTCCTCTGTTACTCTTTGTTACAGCCCTGCACGTCGGCCATGGATGCATTAGTGACTTATTCCTCTGTTACTCTTTGTTACAGCTCTTCACGTCAATCTAGGATGCATCAGTGAGTTACTCCTCTGTTACTCTTTGTTACAGCCCATCGCGTCAGCCTTGGATGCATTAGTGAGTTACTCCTCTGTTACTCTTTGTTACAGCCCTTCGCGTCAGTCTAGGATGCATCAGTGAGTTACTCCTTTGTTACTCTTTGTTTTAGCCCTTCGCGTCAGTCCTGGATGCATCAGTGAGGTCCACCTCGGTTACTCTTTGTTATAGCCCTTTGCGTCAGTCTAGGATGCATTAGTGAGCTACTCCTCTGTTACTCTTTGTTACAGCCCTTTGCATCAGCCCTGGATGCATTAGTGAGTTACTCCTCTGTTACTCTTTGTTAAGCCCTTCACGTCAGATAAGGATGCATTTGTGAATTATCCCTGAGTTACTCCTTGTTCCGGGCCTTCGCCTCAGTCCTGGGTGCATTTGTGAGTTACTTCTAAGTTACTCTTTATTACAGTCCTTTGCGTCAGTCTAGGATGCATTAATGAGTTACTCCTCTGTTACTCTTTGGTACAGCCCTTCGCATCTGCCCGGGATGCATTAGTGAGTTACTCCTCTGTTACTCTTTGTTACAGCCTTTCGGATCAGTCTAGGATGCATTAGTGAGTTACTCCTCTGTTACTCTTTGTTACAGCACTTTGCGTCAGTGCTGGATGCATTTGTGAGTTATTCCCAAGTTACTCTTTGTTAAAGCCCTTTGCGTCAGCTCTGGATGAGTTTGTGAGTTATTCTTGGGTTACTCTTTGTTACAGCGCTTCGTGTCAGTCTAGGATGCATTTGTGAGTTACTTCTCTGTTACTCTTTGTTACAGCCCTTCGCGCCAGTCTAGGATGCATCAGTGAGTTACTCCTCTGTTACTCTTTGTTTTAGCCCTTTGCGTCAGTCCTGGATGTATCAGTGAGGTTCACCTCTGTTACTCTTTGTTGCAGCCCTTTGCGTCAGTCTAGGATGCATTAGTGAGTTACTCCTCTGTTACTCTTTGTAACAGCACTTCGCGTCCATGCTGGATGCATTTGTGAGTCATTCTCGAGTTACTCTTTGTTAAAGCCCTTTGCATCAGCCCTGGATGCATTTGTGAGTTATTCTCGAGTTACTCTTTGTTACAGCGCTTCACGTCAGTCTAGGATGCATCAGTGAGTTACTCCTCTGTTACTCTTTGTTACAGCCCTTCGCCTCAGTCTAGGATGCATCAGTGAGTTACTCCTCTGTTACTCTTTGTTACAGGCCTTCGCGTCAGTCCTGGGTGCATTTGTGAGTTACTCCTAAGTTACTCTTTCTTACAGTCCTTTGCGTCAGTCTAGGATGCATTAATGAGTTACTCCTCTGTTACTCTTTGGTAGAGCCCTTCGCGTCAGTCTAGGATGCATCAGTGATTTACTGCTCTGTTACTCTTTGTTACAGCCCTTCGCGTAAGTCTAGGATGCATCAGTGAGTTACTCCTCTGTTACTCTTTGTTACAGCCCTTCGCGTCAGTCCTGGATGCATCAGTGAGTTACTCCTCTGTTACTCTTTGTTACAGCCCTTCGCGTCAGTCCTGGATGCATTAGTGAGTTATTCCTGAGTTACTCCTTGTTACAGCCCTTCACCTCAGCCATGGATGCATTTGTGAGTTATTTCTGAGTTACTCTTTGTTTGAGCCCTTCGCGTCAGTCTAGGATAAATTAGTGAGTTATTCCTCTGTTACTCATTGTTACAGCCCTTCGCATGAGCCCGGGATGCATTAGTGAGTTAGTCCTCTGTTACTCTTTGTTACAGCCCTTCGCGTCAGTCTAGGATGCATTAGTGAGTTACTCCTCTGTTACTCTTTGTTACAGCACTTTGCGTCGGTGCTAGATGCATTTGTGAGTTATTCCCAAGTTACTCTTTGTTAAAGCCCTTTGCGTCAGCCCTGGATGCGTTTGTGAGATATTCTTGAGTTACTCTTTGTTACAGCGCTTCGTGTCAGTCTAGGCTGCATTTGTGAGTTACTCCTCTGTTACTCTTTGTTACAGCCCTTCGCGTCAGTCTAGGATGCATCAGTGAGTTACTCCTCTGTTACTCTTTGTTTTAGCCCTTCGCGTCAGTCCTGGATATATCAGTGAGGTCCGCCTCTGTTACTCTTTGTTACAGCCCTTTGCGTCAGTCTAGGATGCATTAGTGAGTTACTCCTCTGTTACTCTTTGTTACAGCACTTCGCGTCCATGCTGGATGCATTTGTGAGTCATTCTCGAGCTACTCTTTGTTAAAGCCCTTTGCGTCAGCCCTGGATGCATTTGTGAGTTTTTCTCGAGTTACTCTTTGTTACAGCGCTTCACGTCAGTCTAGGATGCATCAGTGAGTTACTCCTCTGTTACTCTTTGTTACAGCCCTTCGCCTCAGTCTAGGATGCATCAGTGAGTTACTCCTCTGTTAATCTTTGTTACAGGCCTTTGCCTCAGTCCTGGGTGCATTTGTGAGTTACTTCTAAGTTACTCGTTGTTACAGTCCTTTGCGTCAGTCTAGGATGCATTAGTGACTTACTCCTCTGTTACTCTTTGTTACAGCCCTGCACATAGGCCATGGATGCATTAGTGACTTATTCCTCTGTTACTCTTTGTTACAGCTCTTCACGTCAATCTAGGATGCATCAGTGAGTTACTCCTCTGTTACTCTTTGTTACAGCCCATCGCGTCAGCCTTGGATGCATTAGTGAGTTACTCCTCTGTTACTATTTGTTACAGCCCTTCGCGTCAGTCTAGGATGCATCAGTGAGTTACTCCTCTGTTACTCTGTGTTATAGCCCTTTGCGTCAGTTTAGGATGCATTAGTGAGTTACTCCTCTGTTACTCTTTGTTACAGCACTTCGCGTCCATACTGGATGCATTTGTGAGTCATTCTCGAGTTACTCTTTGTTAAAGCCCTTTGCGTCAGCCCTGGATGCATTTGTGAGTTATTATCGAGTTACTCTTTGTTACAGCGCTTCACGTCAGTCTAGGATGCATCAGTGAGTTACTCCTCTGTTACTCTTTGTTACAGCCCTTCGCCTCAGTCTAGGATGCATCAGTGAGTTACTCCTCTGTTACTCTTTGTTACAGGCCTTCGCGTCAGTCCTGGGTGCATTTGGGAGTTACTCCTAAGTTACTCTTTGTTACAGTCCTTTGCGTCAGTCTAGGATGCATCAGTGAGTTACTCCTCTGTTACTCTTTGTTACAGGCCTTCGCGTCAGTCCTGGGTGCATTTGTGAGTTATTCCTAAGTTACTCTTTGTTACAGTCCTTTGTGTCAGTCTAGGAAGCATTAATGAGTTACTCCTCTGTTACTCTTTGGTAGAGCCCTTCGCGTCAGTGTAGGATGCATCAGTGATTTACTGCTCTGTTACTCTTTGTTACAGCCCTTCGCATAAGTCTAGGATGCATCAGTGAGTTACTCCTCTGTTACTCTTTGTTACAGCCCTTCGCGTCAGTACTGGATGCATTAGTGAGTTATTCCTGAGTTTCTCTTTGTTACAGCCCTTCGTGTCAATCTAGGATGCATTAGTGAGTTACTCCTCTGTTACTCATTGTTACAGCCCCTCACGTCAACATAGGATGCATTAGTGACTTACTCCTCTGTTACTCTTTGTTACAGCCCTGCATATAGGCCATGGATGCATTAGTGACTTATTCCTCTGTTACTCTTTGTTACAGCTCTTCACGTCAATCTAGGATGCATCAGTGAGTTACTCCTCTGTTACTCTTTGTTACAGCCCATCGCGTCAGCCTTGGATGCATTAGTGAGTTACTCCTCTGTTACTATTTGTTACAGCCCTTCGCGTCAGTCTAGGATGCATCAGTGAGTTACTCCTCTGTTACTCTGTGTTATAGCCCTTTGCGTCATTTTAGGATGCATTAGTGAGTTACTCCTCTGTTACTCTTTTTTACAGCACTTCGCGTCCATGCTGGATGCATTTGTGAGTCATTCTCGAGTTACTCTTTGTCAAAGCCCTTTGCGTCAGCCCTGGATGCATTTGTGAGTTATTATCGAGTTACTCTTTGTTACAGCGCTTCACGTCAGTCTAGGATGCATCAGTGAGTTACTCCTCTGTTACTCTTTGTTACAACCCTTCACTTCAGTCTAGGATGCATCAGTGAGTTACTCATCTGTTACTCTTTGTTACAGGCCTTCGCGTCAGTCCTGGGTGCATATGGGAGTTACTCCTAAGTTACTCTTTGTTACAGTCCTTTGCGTCAGTCTAGGATGCATTAATGAGTTACTCCTCTGTTACTCTTTGTTACAGCCCTTCGCGTCAGTCTAGGATGCATCAGTGATTTACTGCTCTGTTACTCTTTGTTACAGCCCTTCGCGTAAGTCTAGGATGCATCAGTGACTTACTCCTCTGTTACTCTTTGTTACAGCCCTTCGCGCCAGTCCTGGATGCATTAGTGAGTTACTCCTGACTTTCTCTTTGTTACAGCCCTTTGTGTCAGTCTAGGATGCATTAGTGAGTTACTCCTCTGTTACTCTTTGTTACAGCCCCTCACGTCAATATAGGATGCATTAGTGACTTACTCCTCTGTTACTCTTTGTTACAGCCCTGCTAGTCGGCCATGGATGCATTAGTGACTTATTCCTCTGTTACTCTTTGTTACAGCTCTTCACGTCAATCTAGGATGCATCAGTGAGTTACTCCTCTGTTACTCTTTGTTACAGCCCATCGCGTCAGCCTTGGATGCATTAGTGAGTTACTCCTCTGTTACTCTTTGTTACAGCCCTTCGCGTCAGTCTAGGATGCATCAGTGAGTTACTCCTCTGTTACTCTGTGTTACAGCCCTTCGCGTCAATCTAGGATGCATCAGTGAGTTACTCTTTGTTTTAGCCCTTCACGTCAGTCTAGGATGCATCAGTGAGCTACTCCTTCGTTATTCTTTGTTACAGCCCTTCGTGTCAGTCTAGGATGCATTAGTGAGTTACTCCTCTGTTACTCTTTTTTACAGCACTTTGCATCAGTGCTGGATGCATTTGTGAGTTATTCCCAAGTTACTTTTTGTTAAAGCCCTTTGCGTCAGCCCTGGATGCATTTGTGAGTTATTTTTGAGTTACTCTTTGTTACAGCGCTTCGTGTCAGTCTAGGATGCATTTGTGAGTTACTCCTCTCTTACTCTTTGTTACAGCCCTTCGCGTCAGTCTAGGATGCATCAGTGAGTTACTCCTTTGTTACTCTTTGTTTTAGCCCTTCGCGTCAGTCCTGGATGCATCAGTGAGGTCCACCTCGGTTACTCTTTGTTATAGCCCTTTGCGTCAGTCTAGGATGCATTAGTGAGTTACTCCTCTGTTACTCTTTGTTACAGCACTTTGCGTCAGTGCTGGATGCATTTGTGAGTTATTCCCATGTTACTCTTTGTTAAAGCCCTTTGCGTCAGCCCTGGATGCATTTGTGAGTTATTCTTGAGTTACTCTTTGTTACAGCGCTTCGTGTCAGTCTAGGATGCATTTGTGAGTTACTCCTCTGTTACTCTTTGTTACAGCCCTTCGCATCAGTCTAGGATGCATCAGTGAGTTACTCCTTTGTTACTCTTTGTTTTAGCCCTTCGTGTCAGTCCTGGATGCATCAGTGAGGTCCACCTCTGGTACTCTTTGTTACAGCCCTTCGCATCAGTCTAGGATGCATCAGTGAGTTACTCCTTTGTTACTCTTTGTTTTAGCCCTTCGTGTCAGTCCTGGATGCATCAGTGAGTTACTCCTCTGTTACTCTTTGTTACAGCACTTCGCGTCAGTCCTGGATGCATTAGTGAGTTATTCCTTAGTTACTCTTTTTACAGCCCTTCGTGTCAGTCTAGGATGCATTAGTGGCGTTACTCCTCTGTTACTCTTTGTTACAGCCCTTCACGTCAGACTAAAATGCATTAGTGAGTGACTCCTCTGTTACTCATTGTTACAGCCCTTCACTTCAGTCTAGGATGCATGAGTGAGTTACTCCTCTGTTACTCTTTGTTACAGCCCTTTGTGTCAGTCTAGGATGCATTTGTGAGTTACTCCTCTGTTACCCTTTGTTACAGCCCTTTGCATCAGCCCTGGATGCATTAGTGAGTTACTCCTCTGTTACTCTTTGTTAAGCCCTTCACGTCAGATAAGGATGCATTTGTGAATTATCCCTGAGATACTCCTTGTTACAGGCCTTCGCCTCAGTCCTGGGTGCATTTGTGAGTTACTTCTAAGTCACTCTTTGTTACAGTCCTTTGCGTCAGTCTAGGATGCATTAATGAGTTACTCCTCTGTTACTCTTTGGTACAGCCCTTCGCATCAGCCCGGGATGCATTAGTGAGTTACTCCTCTGTTACTCTTTGTTACAGCCCTTCGTGTCAGTCTAGGATGCATTAGTGAGTTACTCCTCTGTTACTCTTTGTTACAGCACTTTGCGTCAGTGCTGGATGCATTTGTGAGTTATTCCCAAGTTACTCTTTGTTAAAGCCCTTTGCGTCAGCTCTGGATGCGTTTGTGAGTTATTCTTGAGTTACTCTTTGTTACAGCGCTTCGTGTCAGTCTAGGATGCATTTGTGAGTTACATCTCTGTTACTCTTTGTTACAGCCCTTCGCGTCAGTTTAGGATGCATCAGTGAGTTACTCCTCTGTTACTCTTTGTTTTAGTCCTTCGCGTCAGTCCTGGATGTATCAGTGAGGTCCACCTCTGTTACTCTTTGTTACAGCCCTTTGCGTCAGTATAGGATGCATTAGTGAGTTACTCCTCTGTTACTCTTTGTTACAGCACTTTGCGTCCATGCTGGATGCATTTGTGAGTCATTCTCGAGTTACTCTTTGTTAAAGCCCTTTGCGTCAGCCCTGGATGCATTTGTGAGTTATTCTCGAGTTACTCTTTGTTACAGCGATTCACGTCAGTCTAGGATGCATCAGTGAGTTACTCCTCTGTTACTCTTTGTTACAGGCCTTCGCGTCAGTCCTGGGTGCATTTGTGAGTTACTTCTAAGTTACTCTTTGTTACAGTCCCTTGCGTCAGTCTAGGATGCATTAATGAGTTACTCCTCTGTTACTCTTTGGTACAGCCCTTCGCGTCAGTCTAGGATGCATCAGTGATTTACTGCTCTGTTACTCTTTGTTACAGCACTTCGCGTAAGTCTAGGATGCATCAGTGAGTTACTCCTCTGTTACTCTTTGTTACAGCCCTTCGCGTCAGTCCTGGATGCATTAGTGAGTTACTCCTGAGTTTCTCTTTGTTACATCCCTTCGTGTCAGTCTAGGATGCATTAGTGAGTTACTCCTCTGTTACTCTTTGTTACAGCCCCTCACGTCAATATAGGATGCATTAGTGACTTACTCCTCTGTTACTCTTTGTTACAGCCCTGCACGTAGGCAATGGATGCATTAGTGACTTATTCCTCTGTTACTCTTTGTTACAGCTCTTCACGTCAATCTAGGATGCATCAGTGAGTTACTCCTCTGTTACTCTTTGTTACAGCCCATCGCGTCAGCCTTGGATGCATTATTGAGTTACTCCTCTGTTACTCTTTGTTACAGCCCTTCGCGTCAGTCTAGGATGCATCAGTGAGTTACTCCTCTGTTACTCTGTGTTACAGCCCTTCGCGTCAGTCTAGGATGCATTAGTGAGTTACTCCTCTGTTACTCTTTGTTGCAGCCCTTCGCGTCAGTCCAGGATGCATTTGTGAGTTACTCCTCTGTTACTCTTTGTTACAGTCCTTCACGTCACTCTAGGATGCATTTGTGAGTTACTCCGCTGTTACTCCTTGTTACAGCCCTTCGCATCAGCCCTGGATGCATTAGTGAGTTACTCTTCTGTTACTCTTTGTTACAGCCCTTCGTGTCAGTCTAGAATGCATTAGTGAGTTACTCCTCTGTTACTCTTTGTTACAGCACTTTGCGTCAGTGCTGGATGCATTTGTGAGTTATTCCCAAGTTACTCTTTGTTAAAGCCCTTTGCGTCAGCCCTGGATGCGTTTGTGAGTTATTCTTGAGTTACTCTTTGTTACAGCGCTTCGTGTCAGTCTAGGATGCATTTGTGAGTTACTCCTCTGTTACTCTTTGTTACAGCCCTTCGCGTCAGTCTAGGATGCATCAGTGAGTTACTCCTCTGTTACTCTTTGTTTTAGCCCTTCGCGTCAGTCCTGGATGTATCAGTGAGGTCCACCCCTGTTACTCTTTGTTACAGCCCTTTGCGTCAGTCTAGGATGCATTAGTGAGTTACTCCTCTGTTACTCTTTGTTACAGCACTTCGCGTCCATGCTGGATGCATTTGTGAGTCATTCTCGAGTTACTCTTTGTTAAAGCCCTTTGCGTCAGCCCTGGATGCATTTGTGAGTTATTCTCGAGTTACTCTTTGTTACAGCGCTTCACGTCAGTCTAGGATGCATCAGTGAGTTACTCCTCTGTTACTCTTTGTTACAGCCCTTCGCCTCAGTCTAGGATGCATCATTGAGTTACTCCTCTGTTACTCTTTGTTACAGGCCTTCGCGTCAGTCCTGGGTGCATTTGTGAGTTACTCCTATGTTACTCTTTGTTACAGTCCTTTGCATCAGTCTAGGATGCATTAATGAGTTACTCCTCTGTTACTCTTTGTTACAGCCATTCGCGTCAGTCTAGGATGCATCAGTGATTTACTGCTCTGTTACTCTTTGTTACAGCCCTTCGCGTAAGTCTAGGATGCATCAGTGACTTACTCCTCTGTTACTCTTTGTTACAGCCCTTTGCGCCAGTCCTGGATGCATTAGTGAGTTACTCCTGACTTTCTCTTTGTTACAGCCCCCCGTGTCAGTCTAGTATGCATTAGTGAGTTACTCCTCTGTTACTCTTTGTTACAGCCCCTCACGTCAATATAGGATGCATTAGTGACTTACTCCTCTGTTACTCTTTGTTACAGCCCTGCACGTTGGCCATGGATGCATTAGTGACTTATTCCTCTGTTACTCTTTGTTACAGCTCTTCACGTCAATCTAGGATGCATCAGTGAGTTACTCCTCTGTTACTCTTTGTTACAGCCCATCGCGTGAGCCTTGGATGCATTAGTGAGTTACTCCTCTGTTACTCTTTGTTACAGCCCTTCGCATCAGTCTAGGATGCATCAGTGAGTTACTCCTTTGTTACTCTTTGTTTTAGCCCTTCGCGTCAGTCCTGTATGCATCAGTGAGATCCACCTCTGGTACTCTTTGTTACAGCCCTTTGTGTCAGTCTAGGATGCATCAGTGAGTTACTCCTCTGTTACTCTTTGTTACAGCCCTTCGCGTCAGTCCTGGATGCATTAGTGAGTTACTCCTTAGTTACTCTTTGTTACAGCCCTTCGTGTCAGTCTAGGATGCATTAGTGAGTTACTCCTCTGTTACTCTTTGTTACAGCCCTTCACGTCAGACTAAAATGCATTAGTGAGTTACTCCTCTGTTACTTTTTGTTACAGCCCTTCACGTCGGCCCTGGAGGCATTAGTGACTTACTCCTCTGTTACTCATTGTTACAGCCCTTCACTTCAGTCTAGGATGCATGAGTGAGTTACTCCTCTGTTACTCTGTGTTACAGTCCTTCGTGTCAGTCTAGGATGCATTAGTGAGTTTCTACTCTGTTACTCTTTGTTGAAGCTCTTCGAGTCAGTCCTGGATGCATTTGTGAGTTACTCCTCTGTTACTCTTTGTTACAGCCCTTTGCGTCAGCTCTGGATGCGTTTGTGAGTTATTCTGGAGTAACTCTTTGTTACAGCGCTTCGTCTCAGTCTAGGATGCATTTGTGAGTTACTTCTCTGTTACTCTTTGTTACAGCCCTTCGCATCAGTCTAGGATGCATCAGTGAGTTACTCCTTTGTTACTCTTTGTTTTAGCCCTTCGCGTCAGTCCTGGATGCATCAGTGAGGTCCACCTCTGGTACTCTTTGTTACAGCCCTTTGTGTCAGTCTAGGATGCATCAGTGAGTTACTCCTCTGTTACTCTTTGTTACAGCCCTTCGCGTCAGTCCTGGATGCATTAGTGAGTTACTCCTTAGTTACTCTTTGTTACAGCCCTTCGTGTCAGTCTAGGGTGCATTAGTGAGTTACTCCTCTGTTACTCTTTGTTAAGCCCTTCACGTCAGATAAGGATGCATTTGTGAATTATCCCTGAGTTACTCCTTGTTCCGGGCCTTCGCCTCAGTCCTGGGTGCATTTGTGAGTTACTTCTAAGTTACTCTTTGTTACAGTCCTTTGCGTCAGTCTAGGATGCATTAATGAGTTACTCCTCTGTTACTCTTTGGTACAGCCCTTCGCATCTGCCCGGGATGCATTAGTGAGTTACTCCTCTGTTACTCTTTGTTACAGCCTTTCGGATCAGTCTAGGATGCATTAGTGAGTTACTCCTCTGTTACTCTTTGTTACAGCACTTTGCGTCAGTGCTGGATGCATTTGTGAGTTATTCCCAAGTTACTCTTTGTTAAAGCCCTTTGCGTCAGCTCTGGATGAGTTTGTGAGTTATTCTTGGGTTACTCTTTGTTACAGCGCTTCGTGTCAGTCTAGGATGCATTTGTGAGTTACTTCTCTGTTACTCTTTGTTACAGCCCTTCGCGTCAGTCTAGGATGCATCAGTGAGTTACTCCTCTGTTACTCTGTGTTACAGCCCTTCGCGTCAGTCTAGGATGCATTAGTGAGTTACTCCTCTGTTACTCTTTGTTGTAGCCCTTCGCGTCAGTCCAGGATGCATTTGTGAGTTACTCCTCTGTTACTCTTTGTTACAGTCCTTCACGTCAGTCTAGGATGCATTTGTGAGTTACTCCTCTGTTACTCTTTGTTACAGCCCTTCGCATCAGCCCTGGATGCATTAGTGAGTTACTCTTCTGTTACTCTTTGTTACAGCCCTTCGCGTCAGTCTAGGATGCATTAGTGAGTTACTCCTCTGTTACTCTTTGTTACAGCACTTTGCGTCAGTGCTGGATGCATTTGTGAGTTATTCCCAAGTTACTCTTTGTTAAAGTCCTTTGCGTCAGCCCTGGATGCGTTTGTGAGTTATTCTTGAGTTACTCTTTGTTACAGCGCTTCGTGTCAGTCTAGGATGCATTTGTGAGTTACTCCTCTGTTACTCTTTGTTACAGCCCTTCGCGTCAGTCTAGGATGCATCAGTGAGTTACTCCTCTGTTACTCTTTGTTTTAGCCCTTTGCGCTAGTCCTGGATGTATCAGTGAGGTCCACCTCTGTTACTCTTTATTACAGCCCTTTGCGTCAGTCTAGGATGCATTAGTGAGTTACTCCACTGTTACTCTTTGTTACAGCACTTCGCGTCCATGCTGGATGCATTTGTGAGTCATTCTCGAGTTACTCTTTGTTAAAGCCCTTTGCCTTAGCCCTGGATGCATTTGTGAGTTATTCTCGAGTTACTCTTTGTTACAGCGCTTCACGTCAGTCTAGGATGCATCAGTGAGTTACTCCTCTGTTACTCTTTGTTACAGCCCTTCGCCTCAGTCTAGGATGCATCAGTGAGTTACTCCTCTGTTACTCTTTGTTACAGGCCTTTGCGTCAGTCCTGGGTGCATTTGTGAGTTACTCCTAAGTTACTCTTTGTTACAGTCCTTTGCGTCAGTCTAGGATGCATTAATGAGTTACTCCTCTGTTACTCTTTGTTATAGCCCTTCGCGTCAGTCTAGGATGCATCAGTGATTTACTGCTCTGTTACTCTTTTTTACAGCCCTTCACGTAAGTCTAGGATGCATCAGTGACTTACTCCTCTGTTACTCTTTGTTACAGCCCTTCGCGCCAGTCCTGGATGCATTAGTGAGTTACTCCTGACTTTCTCTTTGTTACAGCCCTTCGTGTCAGTCTAGGATGCATTAGTGAGTTACTCCTCTGTTACTCTTTATTACAGCCCCTCACGTCAAAATTGGATGCATTAGTGACTTACTCCTCTGTTACTCTTTGTTACAGCCCTGCACGTCGGCCATGGATGCATTAGTGACTTATTCCTCTGTTACTCTTTGTTACAGCTCTTCACGTCAATCTAGGATGCATCAGTGAGTTACTCCTCTGTTACTCTTTGTTACAGCCCATCGCGTCAGCCTTGGATGCATTAGTGAGTTACTCCTCTGTTACTCTGTGTTACAGCCCTTCGCGTCAGTCTAGGATGCATCAGTGAGTTACTCTTTGTTTTAGCCCTTCACGTCAGTCTAGGATGCATCAGTGAGCTACTCCTTCATTATTCTTTGTTACAGCCCTTCGTGTCAGTCTAGGATGCATTAGTGAGTTACTCCTCTGTTACTCTTTTTTACAGCACTTTGCATCAGTGCTGGATGCATTTGTGAGTTATTCCCAAGTTACTTTTTGTTAAAGCCCTTTGCGTCAGCCCTGGATGCATTTGTGAGTTATTCTTGAGTTACTCTTTGTTACAGCGCTTCGTGTCAGTCTAGGATGCATTTGTGAGTTACTCCTCTGTTACTCTTTGTTACAGCCCTTCGCGTCAGTCTAGGATTCATCAGTGAGTTACTCCTCTGTTACTCTTTGTTTTAGCCCTTCGCGTCAGTCCTGGATGCATCAGTGAGGTCCACCTCTGTTACTCTTTGTTACAGCCCTTTGCGTCAGTCTAGGATGCATTCATGAGTTACTCCTCTGTTACTCTTTGTTACAGCACTTTGCGTCAGTGCTGGATGCATTTGTGAGTTATTCCCATGTTACTCTTTGTTAAAGCCCTTTGCGTCAGCCCTGGATGCATTTGTGAGTTATTCTTGAGTTACTCTTTGTTACAGCGCTTCAAGTCAGTCTAGGATGCATTTGTGAGTTACTCCTCTGTTACTCTTTGTTACAGCCCTTCGCATCAGTCTAGGATGCATCAGTGAGTTACTCCTTTGTTACTCTTTGTTTTAGCCCTTCGCGTCAGTCCTGGATGCATCAGTGAGGTCCACCTCTGGTACTCTTTGTTACAGCCCTTTGTGTCAGTCTAGGATGCATCAGTGAGTTACTCCTCTGTTACTCTTTGTTACAGCCCTTCGCGTCAGTCCTGGATGCATTAGTGAGTTACTCCTTAGTTACTCTTCGTTACAGCCTTTCGTGTCAGTCTAGGATGCATTAGTAAGTTACTCCTCTGTTACTCTTTGTTACAGCCCTTCACGTCAGACTAAAATGCATTAGTGAGTTACTCCTCTGTTACTCTTTGTTACAGCCCTTCACATCGGCCATGGAGGCATTAGTGACTTACTCCTCTGTTACTCATTGTTACAGCCCTTCACTTCAGTCTAGGATGCATGAGTGAGTTACTCCTCTGTTACTCTTTGTTACAGTCCTTCGTGTCAGTCTAGGATGCATTAGTGATTTACTACTCTGTTACTCTTTGTTGCAGCTCTTCGAGTCAGTCCTGGATGCATTTGTGAGTTACTCCTCTGTTATTCTTTGTTACAGGCCTTCGCGTCAGTCTAGGATGCATTTGTGAGTTACTCCTCTGTTACTCTTTGTTACAGCCCTTTGCATCAGCCCTGGATGCATTAGTGAGTTACTCCTCTGTTACTCGTTGTTAAGCCCTTCACGTCAGATAAGGATGCATTTGTGAATTATCCCTGAGTTACTCCTTGTTACGGCCCTTCACCTCAGCCATGGATGCATTTGTGAGTTATTTCTGAGTTACTCTTTGTTACAGCCCTTCGCGTCAGTCTAGGATGCATTAGTGAGTTACTCCTCTGTTACTTTTTGTTACAGCACTTTGCGTCAGTGCTGGATGCATTTGTGAGTTATTCCCAAGGTACTCTTTGTTAAAGCCCTTTGCGTCAGCCCTGGATGCGTTTGTGAGTTATTCTTGAGTTACTCTTTGTTACAGCCCTTCGCGTCAGTCTAGGATGCATCAGTGAGTTACTCCTCTGTTACTCTTTGTTTTAGCCCTTCGCGTCAGTCCTGGTTGCATCAGTGAGGTCCACCTCTGTTACTTTTTGTTACAGCCCTTCGCGTCAGTCTAGGATGCATTAGTGAGTTACTCCTCTGTTACTCTTTGTTACAGCCCTGCACATCAGTCCAGGATGCATCAGTGAGTTACTCCTCTGTTACTCTTTGTTACAGCCCTTCGCGTCAGTCTAAGATGCACCAGTGAGTTACTCCTCTGTTACTCTTTGTTACAGTCCTTCGCGTCAATCCTGGATGCATTAGTGAGTTACTCCTCTGTTACTCTTTGTTACAGCCGTTCACGTCGGCCTTGGATGCATTTGTGAGTTATACTAAGTTACTCTTTGTTAAGTCCTTCACCTCAGCCCTGGATGCATTTGAGAGTTATTTCGAAGTTACTCTTTGTTACATCCCATTGCGTCAGCCTTGGATGCATGTGTGAGTTACTTCTCCATTACTCTTTGTTAAGCCCTTCCCGTCAGCCGTGGATGCATCAGTGAGTTACTCCTCTGTTACTTTTTGTTACAGCCCTTCGCGTCAGTCTAGGATGCATTAGTGAGTTATTCCTCTGTTACTCTTTGTTACAGCCCTGCGCATCAGTCCAGGATGCACCAGTGAGTTACTCCTCTGTTACACTTTGTTACAGCCCTTCGCGTCAGTCTAAGATGCACCAGTGACTTACTCCTCTGTTACTCTTTGTTACAGCCCTTCTCGTCAGTCCTGGATGCATTAGTGAGTTACTCCTGAGTTACTCTTTGTTACAGCCCTTCGCGTCAGTCTAGGATGCATTAGTGAGTTACTCCTCTGTTACTCTTTGTTTCAGCCCTTCGCGTCAGTCTAGGATGCATGAGTGAGTTACTGCTCTGTTACTCTTTGTTACAGCCCCTCACGTCAATCTAGGATGCATTAGTGAGTTACTCCTCTGTTACTATTTGTTACTACCATTCATGTCCGCCATGGATGCATTACTGAGTTACTCCTCTGTTACTCTTTGTTACAGCCCCTCACGTCAATCTAGGATGCATTAGTGAGTTACTCCTCTGTTACTATTTGTTACTACCATTCATGTCTGCCATGGATGCATTAGTGAGTTACTCCTAAGTTGCTCTTTGTTACAACCCTTCACGTCAGTCCAGGATGCATCAGTGAGTTACTCCTCTGTTACTCTTTGTTACAGCCCTTCACCTCAGCCCTGGATGCATTTGTGAGTTACTCCTAAGTTGCTCTTTGTTACAGTCCTTTGTGTCAGTCTAGGATGCATTAGTGAGTTACTCCTCTGTTACTCTTTGTTACAGCCCTTTGCGTCAGTCTAGGATGCATTAGTGAGTTACTCCTCTGTTACTCTTTGTTACAGCCCTGCGCATCAGTCCAGGATGCATCAGTGAGTTACTTCTCTGTTACTCTTTGTTACAGCCCTTCGCGTCAGTCTAAGATGCACCAGTGAGGTGCTCCTCTGTTACTCTTTGTTACAGCCCTTCATGTCAATCCTGGATGCATTAGTGAGTTACTCCTCTGTTACTCTTTGTTACAGCCGTTCACGTCGGAGTTGGATGCATTTCTGAGTTATACTAAGTTACTCTTTGTTAAGTCCTTCACCTCAGCCCTGGATGCATTTGTGAGTTATTTCGAAGTTACTCTTTGTTACATCACATTGCGTCAGCCTGTGTGAGTTACTCCTCCATTACTCTTTGTTAAGCCCTTCGCATCAGCCCTGGATGCATCAGTGAGTTACTCCTCTGTTACTTTTTGTTACAGCCCTTTGCGTCAGTCTAGGATGCATTAGTGAGTTACTCCTCTGCTACTCTTTGTTACAGCCCTGTGCATCAGTCCAGGATGCATCAGTGAGTTACTCCTCTGTTACTCTTTGTTACAGCCCTTCGCGTCAGTCTAAGATGCACCAGTGAGTTGCTCCTCTGTTACTCTTTGTTACAGCCCTTCATGTCAATCCTGGATGCATTAGTGAGTTACTCCTCTGTTACTCTTTGTTACAGCCGTTCACGTCGGCCTTGGATGCATTTGTGAGTTATACTAAGTTACTCTTTGTTAAGTGCTTCACCTCAGCCCTGGATGCATTTTAGAGTTATTTCGAAGTTACTCTTTGTTACATCCCATTGCGTCAGCCTTGGATGCATGTGTGAGTTACTCCTCCATTACTCTTTGTTAAGCCCTTCCCGTCAGCCCTGGATGCATTAGTGAGTTACTCCTCTGTTACTTTTTGTTACAGCCCTTCGCGTCAGTCTAGGATGCATTAGTGAGTTACTCCTATGTTACTCTTAGTTACAGCCCTGCGCATCAGTCCAGGATGCATCAGTGAGTTACTCCTCTGTTACTCTTTGTTACAGCCCTTCGCGTCAGTCTAAGAGGCACCTGTGAGTTACTCCTCTGTTACTCTTTGTTACAGCCCTTCGCGTCAGTCCTGGATGCATTAGTGAGTTACTCTTGAGTTACTCTTTGTTACAGCCCTTCGTGTCAGTCTAGGATGCATTAGTGAGTTACTCCTCTGTTACTCTTTGTTACAGCCCCTCACATCAATCTAGGATGCATTAGTGAGTTACTCCTCTGTTACTATTTGTTACTACCATTCATGTCCGCCATGGATGCATTAGTGAGTTACTCCTCTGTTGCTCTTTGTTACAACCCTTCACGTCAGTCCAGGATGCATCAGTGAGTTACTCCTCTGATACTCTTTGTTACAGCCCTGCACCTCAGCCCTGGATGCATTTGTGAGTTACTCCTAAGTTGCTCTTTGTTACAGTCCTTTGCGTCAATCTAGGATACATTAGTGATTTACTCCTCTGTTACTCTTTGTTACAGCTCTTCGCGTCAGTCTAGGATGCATCAGTGAGTTACTGCTCTGTTACTCTTTGTTACAGCCCTTCGCGTCAGTTCTGGATTTATTAGTGAATTACTCCTGAGTTACTCTTTGTTACAGCCCTTCGTGTCAGTCTAGGATGCACCAGTGAGGTGCTCCTCTGTTACTCTTTGTTACAGCCCTTCATGTCAATCCTGGATGCATTAGTGAGTTACTCCTCTGTTACTCTTTGTTACAGCCGTTCACGTCGGAGTTGGATGCATTTCTGAGTTATACTAAGTTACTCTTTGTTAAGTCCTTCACCTCAGCCCTGGATGCATTTGTGAGTTATTTCGAAGTTACTCTTTGTTACATCACATTGCGTCAGCCTGTGTGAGTTACTCCTCCATTACTCTTTGTTAAGCCCTTCGCATCAGCCCTGGATGCATCAGTGAGTTACTCCTCTGTTACTTTTTGTTACAGCCCTTTGCGTCAGTCTAGGATGCATTAGTGAGTTACTCCTCTGCTACTCTTTGTTACAGCCCTGTGCATCAGTCCAGGATGCATCAGTGAGTTACTCCTCTGTTACTCTTTGTTACAGCCCTTCGCGTCAGTCTAAGATGCACCAGTGAGTTGCTCCTCTGTTACTCTTTGTTACAGCCCTTCATGTCAATCCTGGATGCATTAGTGAGTTACTCCTCTGTTACTCTTTGTTACAGCCGTTCACGTCGGCCTTGGATGCATTTGTGAGTTATACTAAGTTACTCTTTGTTAAGTGCTTCACCTCAGCCCTGGATGCATTTTAGAGTTATTTCGAAGTTACTCTTTGTTACATCCCATTGCGTCAGCCTTGGATGCATGTGTGAGTTACTCCTCCATTACTCTTTGTTAAGCCCTTCCCGTCAGCCCTGGATGCATTAGTGAGTTACTCCTCTGTTACTTTTTGTTACAGCCCTTCGCGTCAGTCTAGGATGCATTAGTGAGTTACTCCTATGTTACTCTTAGTTACAGCCCTGCGCATCAGTCCAGGATGCATCAGTGAGTTACTCCTCTGTTACTCTTTGTTACAGCCCTTCGCGTCAGTCTAAGAGGCACCTGTGAGTTACTCCTCTGTTACTCTTTGTTACAGTCCTTCGCGTCAGTCCAGGATGCATTAGTGAGTTACTCCTGAGTTACTCTTTGTTACAGCCCTTCGTGTCAGTCTAGGATGCATTAGTGAGTTACTCCTCTGTTACTCTTTGTTACAGCCCCTCACATCAATCTAGGATGCATTAGTGAGTTACTCCTCTGTTACTATTTGTTACTACCATTCATGTCCGCCATGATTGCATTAGTGAGTTACTCCTCTGTTGCTCTTTGTTACAACCCTTCACGTCAGTCCAGGATGCATCAGTGAGTTACTCCTCTGTTACTCTTTGTTACAGCCCTTCACCTCAGCCCTGGATGCATTTGTGAGTTACTCCTAAGTTGCTCTTTGTTACAGTCCTTTGCGTCAGTCTAGGATACATTAGTGATTTACTCCTCTGTTACTCTTTGTTACAGCTCTTCGCGTCAGTCTAGGATGCATCAGTGAGTTACTGCTCTGTTACTCTTTGTTACAGCCCTTCGCGTCAGTTCTGGATTTATTAGTGAATTACTCGTGAGTTACTCTTTGTTACAGCCCTCCGTGTCAGTCTAGGATGCATTAGTGAGTTACTCCTCTGTTACTCTTTGTTACAGCCCCTCACGTCAATCTAGGATGCGTTAGTGACTACTCCTCTGTTACTCTTTGTTACAGCCCTTCACGTCGGCCATGGATGCATTAGTGACCTACTCCTCTGTTACTCTTTGTTACAGCCCTTCGCGTCAATCTAGGATGCATCAGTGAGGTACACCTCTGTTACTCTTTGTTACAGTCCTTCGCGTCAGTCTAGGATGCATTAGTGAGTTACTCCTCTGTTACTTTTTCTTACAGCCCTTCGCGTCCGTTTATGATGCATCAGTGAGTTACTCCTCTGTTACTCTTTGTTACAGCCCTTCACGTCGGCCTTGGATTAATTCGTGAGTTATACTAAGTTACTCTTTGTTAAGCCCTTCACCTCAGCCCTGGATGCATTTGTGAGTTATTTCGAAGTTACTCTTTGTTACATCCCATTGCGTCAGCCTTGGATGCATGTGTGAGTTACTCCTCCGTTACTCTTTGTTAAGCCCTTCCCGTCAGCTCTGGATGCATCAGTGGGTTATTCCTCTGTTGCTTTTTGTTACAGCCCTTCGCGTCAGTCTAGGATGCATTAGTGAGTTACACTTCTGTTACTCTTTGTTACAGCCCTTCGTGTCAGTCTAAGGTGCACCAGTGAGTTACTCCTCTGTTACTCTTTGTTACAGTCCTTCGCGTCAGTCCTGGATGCATTAGTGAGTTACTCCTGAGTTACTCTTTGTTACAGCCCTTCGCGTCAGTCTAGGATGCATTAGTGAGTTACTCCTCTGTTACTCTTTGTTACAGCCCTTCGCGTCAGTCTAGGATGCATCAGTGAGTTACTTCTCTATTACTCTTTGTTACAGCCCTTCGCGTCAGTTCTGGATTTATTAGTGAGTTACTCCTGAGTTACTTTTTGTTGCAGCCCTTCGTGTCAGTCTAGGATGCATTAGTGAGTTACTCCTCTGTTACTCTTTGTTACAGCCTCTCACGTCAGTCTAGCATGCATTAGTGAGTTGCTCCTCTGTTACTCTTTGTTACAGCCCTGTGCATCAGTCCAGGATGCATCAGTGAGTTACTCCTCTGTTACTCTTTGTTACAGCCCTTCGCATCAGTCTAAGATGCACCAGTGAGTTACTCCTCTGTTACTCTTTGTTACAGCCCTTCGAGTCAGTCCTGGATGCATTAGTGAGTTACTCCTGAGTTACTCTTTGTTATAGCCCTTCGCGTCAGTTCTGGATTTATTAGTGAGTTACTCCTGAGTTACTCTTTGTTACAGCCCTTCGTGTCAGTCTAGGATGCATGAGTGAGTTACTCCTCTGTTACTCTTTGTTACAGCCCTTCACATCAATCTAGGATGCATTAGTGAGTTACTCCTCTGTTACTATTTGTTACTACCATTCTTGTCCACCATGGATGCATTAGTGAGTTACTCCTAAGTTGCTCTTTGTTACAACCCTTCACGTCAGTCCAGGATGCATCAGTGAGTTACTCCTCTGTTACTCTTTGTTACAGCCCTTCACCTCAGCCCTGGATGCATTTGTGAGTTACTCCTAAGTTGCTCTTTGTTACAGTCCTTTGTGTCAGTCTAGGATGCATTAGTGAGTTACTCCTCTGTTACTCTTTGTTACAGCCCTTCGCGTCTGTCTAGGATGCATTAGTGAGTTACTCCTCTGTTACTCTTTGTTACAGCCCTGCGCATCAGTCCAGGATGCATCAGTGAGTTACTCTTCTGTTACTCTTTGTTACAGCCCTTCGCGTCAGTCTAAGATGCACCAGTGAGTTGCTCCTCTGTTACTCTTAGTTACAGCCCTTCATATCAATCCTGGATGCATTAGTGAGTTACTCCTCTGTTACTCTTTGTTACAGCCGTTCACGTCGGACTTGGATGCATTTGTGAGTTATACTAAGTTACTCTTTGTTAAGTCCTTCACCTCAGCCCTGGATGCATTTGTGAGTTATTTCGAAGTTACTCTTTGTTACATCCCATTGCGTCAGCCTGTGTGAGTTACTCCTCCATTACTCTTTGTTAAGCCCTTCGCATCAGCCCTGGATGCATCAGTGAGTTACTTCTCTGTTACTTTTTGTTACAGCCCTTTGCGTCAGTCTAGGATGCATTAGTGAGTTACTCCTCTGCTACTCTTTGTTACAGCCCTGTGCATCAGTCCAGGATGCATCAGTGAGTTACTCCTCTGTTACTCTTTGTTACAGCCCTCCGCGTCAGTCTAAGATGCACCAGTGAGTTGCTCCTCTGTTACTCTTTGTTACAGCCCTTCATGTCAATCTTGGATGCATTAGTGAGTTACTCCTCTGTTACTCTTTGTTACAGCCGTTCACGTCGGCCTTGGATGCATTTGTGAGTTATACTAAGTTACTCTTTGTTTAGTCCTTCACCTCAGCCCTGGATGCATTTGTGAGTTATTTCGAAGTTACTCTTTGTTACATCCCATTGCGTCAGCCTTGGATGCATGTGTGAGTTACTCCTCCGTTACTCTTTGTTAAGCCCTTCCTGTCAGCTCTGGATGCATCAGTGGGTTATTCCTCTGTTGCTTTTTGTTACAGCCCTTCGCGTCAGTCTAGGATGCATTAGTGAGTTACACCTCTGTTACTCTTTGTTACAGCCCTTCGTGTCAGTCTAAGGTGCACCAGTGAGTTACTCCTCTGTTACTCTTTGTTACAGTCCTTCGCGTCAGTCCTGGATGCATTAGTGAGTTACTCCTGAGTTACTCTTTGTTACAGCCCTTTGCGTCAGTCTAGGATGCATTAGTGAGTTACTCCTCTGTTACTCTTTGTTACAGCCCTTCGCGTCAGTCCAGGATGCATCAGTGAGTTACTCCTCTGTTACTCTTTGTTACAGCCCTTCGCGTCAGTCTAAGATGCACCAGTGAGTTACTCCTCTGTTACTCTTTGTTACAGCCCTTCGCGTCAGTCCTGGATGCATTAGTGAGTTACTCCTGAGTTACTCTTTGTTATAGCCCTTCGCGTCAGTTCTGGATTTATTAGTGAGTTACTCCTGAGTTACTCTTTGTTACAGCCCTTCGTGTCAGTCTAGGATGCATGAGTGAGTTACTCCTCTGTTACTATTTGTTACTACCATTCATGTCTGCCATGGATGCATTAGTGAGTTACTCCTAAGTTGCTCTTTGTTACAACCCTTCACGTCAGTCCAGGATGCATCAGTGAGTTACTCCTCTGTTAACCTTTGTTACAGCCCTTCACCTCAGCCCTGGATGCATTTGTGAGTTACTCCTAAGTTGCTCTTTGTTACAGTCCTTTGTGTCAGTCTAGGATGCATTAGTGAGTTACTCCTCTGTTACTCTTTGTTACAGCCCTTCACGTCAGTTCTGGATTTATAAGTGAATTATTGCAGAGTTACTCTTTGTTACAGCCCTTCGTGTCAGTCTAGGATGCATTAGTGAGTTACTCCTCTGTTACTCTTTGTTACAGCCCCTCACGTCAATCTAGGAGGCATTAGTGACTACTCCTCTGTTACTCTTTGTTACAGCCCTTCACGTCGGCCATGGATGTATTAGTGACTTACTCCTCTGTTACTTTTTGTTACAGCTCTTCGCGTCAGTCTAGGATGCATCAGTGAGTTACTGCTCTGTTACTCTTAGTTACAGCCCTTCACGTCAGTTCTGGATTTATAAGTGAATTATTGCAGAGTTACTCTTTGTTAAAGCCCTTCGTGTCAGTCTAGGATGCATTACTGAGTTAGTCCTCTGTTACTCTTTGTTACAGCCCCTCACGTCAACCTAGGATGTATTAGTGACTACTCCTCTGTTACTCTTTTTTACAGCCCTTCACGTCGACCATGGATGTATTAGTGACTTACTCCTCTGTTACTCTTTGTTACAGCTCTTCTCGTCAAATTAGGATGCATCAGTGAGTTACACCTCTGTTACTCTTTGCTACAGTCCTTCGCGTCAGTCTAGGATGCATTAGTGAGTTACTCCTCTGTTACTCTTTGTTACAGCCCTTCGCGTCAGTTTAGGATGCATCAGTGAGTTACTCCTCTGTTACTCTTTGTTAAAGCCCTTCACGTCGGCCTTGGATGCATTTGTGAGTTATACTAAGTTACTCTTTGTTAAGCCCTTCACCTCAGCCCTGGATGCATTTGTGAGTTATTTCGAAGTTACTCTTTGACACATCCTATTGCGTCAGTCTTGGATGCATGTGTGAGTTACTCCTCCGTTACTCTTTGTTAAGCCCTTCCTGTCAGCTCTGGATGCATCAGTGAGTTACTCCT
The DNA here is from genome assembly GCF_031143425.1 of Pleurodeles waltl. NCBI lineage: Eukaryota > Metazoa > Chordata > Amphibia > Caudata > Salamandridae > Pleurodeles > Pleurodeles waltl. The sequence continues at coordinate 2,306,284 of NC_090448.1, read as the reverse complement.
CTGTTACTTTTTGTTACAGCCCTTCGCGTCAGTCTAGGATGCATTAGTGAGTTACTCCTCTGTTACTCTTTGTTACAGCCCTTCGCGTCAGTCTAAGGTGCACTAGTGAGTTACTCCTCTGTTACTCTTTGTTACAGACCTTCGCGTCAGTCCTGGATGCATTAGTGAGTTACTCCTGAGTTACTCTTTGTTACAGCCCCTCACATCAGTCTAGGATGCATCAGTGAGTTACTTCTCTGTTACTATTTGTTACTACCGTTCATGTCCGCCATGGATGCATTAGTGAGTTGCTCCTCTGTTGCTCTTTGTTACAACCCTTTACGTCAGTCCAGGATGCATCAGTGAGTTACTCCTCTGTTACTCTTTGTTACAGCCCTTCACCACAGCCCTGGATGCATTTGTGAGTTACTCCTAAGTTACTCTTTGTTGCACTCCTTTGCATCAGTCTAGGATGCATTAGTGAGTTACTCCTCTGTTACTATTTGTTACAGCTCTTCTCGTCAGTCTTGGATGCATCAGTGAGTTACTGCTCTGCTACTCTTTGTTACAGCTCTTCGCGTCAGTTCTGGATTTATTAGTGAGTTACTCCTGAGTTACTTTTTGTTACAGCCCTTAGTGTCAGTCTAGGATGCATTAGAGAGTTACTCCTCTGTTACTCTTTGTTACAGCCCCTCACGTCAATCTAGGATGCATTAGTGACTTACTCCTCTGTTACTCTTTGTTACAGCCCTTCATGTCGGCCATGGATACATTAGTGACTTATTTCTCTGTTACCCTTTGTTACAGCTCTTCGCGTCAATCTAGGATGCATCAGTGAGTTACGCCTCTGTTACTCTTTGTTGAAGCCCTTTGTGTCAGTCTTGGATGCATTAGTGAGTTACTCCTCTGTTACTCTTTGTTACAGCCCTTCGCGTCAGTTTAGGATGCATCAGTGAGTTACTCCTCTGTTACTCTATGTTACAGCCCTTCGCCTCAGTCTAGGATGTATCAGTGAGTTACTCCTCTGTTGCTCTTTGTTACAGCCCTTCGCGTCAGTCCTGGATGCATTAGTGAGTCACTCCTAAGTTACTCTTTGTTACAGCCCTTCGCGTCAGTCTAGGATGCATTAGTGAGTTACTCCTCTGTTACTCTTTGTTACAGCCCTTCACGTCAGTCTAAAATGCATTAGTGAGTTACTGCTCTGTTACTCATTGTTACAGCCCTTCACGTCGGCCATGGAGGCATTAGTGACTTACTCCTCTGTTACTCTTTGTTACAGCCCTTCGTGCCAGTCTAGGATGCATTTGTGAGTTACTCCTCTGTTACTCTTTGTTACAGCTCTTCACATCAGCCCTGGATGCATTAGTGAGTTACTCCTCTGTTACTCTTTGTTAAGCCCTTCATGTCAGATAAGGATGCATTTGTGAGTTATTCTGAGTTACTCCTTGTTACAGCCCTTCACCTCAGCCCTGGATGCATTTGTGAGTTATTTCTGAGTTACTCTTTGTTACTGCCCTTCGCGTCAGTCTAGGATGAATTGGTGAGTTACTCCTCTGTTACTCTTTGTTACAGCCCTTCGCATCAGCCTGGGATGCATTAGTGAGTTACTCTTCTGTTACTCTTTGTTACAGCCCTTCGCGTCAGTCTAGGATGCATCAGTCAGTTACTCCTCTGTTACTCTTTGTTTTAGCCCTTCACGTCAGTCTAGGATGCATCAGTGAGTTATTCCTCTGTTACTCTTTGTTACAGCCCTTCGCGTCAGTCTAGGATGCATTAGTGAGTTACTCCTCTGTTACTCTTTGTTACAGCAGTTCGCGTCAGTGCTGGATGCATTTGTGAGTTATTCCCGAGTTACTCTTTGTTAAACACCTTTGCGTCAGCCCTGGATGCATTTGTGAGTTATTCTCGAGTTACTCTTTGTTACAGCGCTTATCGTCAGTCTAGGATGCATTTGTGAGTTACTCCTCTGTTACTCTTTGTTACAGCCCTTCGCGTCAGTCTAGGATGCACCAGTGAGTTACTCCTCTCTTAATCTTTGTTAAGCCCTTCCCGTCAGCCCTGGATGCATTTGTGAGTTACTCCTCTTGTACTCTTTGTTACAGCCCTTCACGTCAGTCTAGGATGCATCAGTGAGTTACTCCTCTGTTACTCTTTGTTACAGCCCTTCGCATCAGACCAGGAAGCATTAGTGAATTACTCCTCTGTTACTCTTTGTTACAGCCCTTCGCGTCAGCCATGGATTCATGTGTGAGTTACTCCTGTGTTACTCTTTGTTACAGCCCTTCGCGTTAGTCCAGGATGCATCAGTGAGTTACTCCTCTGTTACTCTTTGTTACAGCCCTTCGCGTCAGTCTAAGATGCATTAGTGAGTTACTCCTCTGTTACTCTTTGTTACAGCCCTTCACGTCGGCCATGGATGCATTAGTGACTTACTCCTCTGTTACTCTTTGTTACAGCCCTTTGCGTCAATCTAGAATGCATCAGTGAGTTACTCCTGAGTTACTCTTTGTTACAGCCCTTCTCATCAGTCCTGGATGCATTAGTGAGTTACTCCTGAGTTACTCTTTGTTACAGCCCTTCGCGTCAGTCTAGGATGCATTAGTGAGTTACTCCTCTGTTACTCTTTGTTACAGCCCTTCACGTCAGTCTAAAATGCATTAGTGAGTTACTCCTCTGTTACTCTTTGTTACAGCCCTTCACGTCGGCCATGGATGCATTAGTGACTTACTCCTCTGTTACTCTTTGTTAGAGCCCTTCGCGTCAGTCCAGGATGCATCAGCGAGCTACTCCTCTGTTACTCTTTGTTGCAGCCCTTCGCATCAGTCCTGGATGCATTTGTGAGTTACTCTTCTGTTACTCTTTGCTACAGCCCTTCGCGTCAGTCTAGGATGCATCAGTGAGTTACTCCTCTGTTACCCTTTGTTACAGCCCTTCGCGTCAGTCTAGGATGCATCAGTGAATTACTCCTCTGTTACTCTTTGTTACAGCCCTTAACGTTGGCCATGGATGCATTAGTGACTTACTCCTCTGTTACTCTTTGTTACAGCCTTTCGCGTCAATCTAGAATGCATCAGTGAGTTACTCCTCTGTTACTCTTTGTTACAGTCCTTTGCGTCAGTCAAGGATGCATCTGTGAGTTACTCCTCTGTTACTCTTTGTTACAGCCGTTCGCATCAGTCTAGGATGCATCAGTGACTTACTCCTCTGTTACTCTTTGTTACAGCCCTTCGCATCAGTCCTGGATGCATTAGTGAGTTACTCCTGAGTTACTCTTTGTTACAGCCTTTCGCATCAGTCTAGGATGCATTAGTGAGTTACTCCTCTGTTACTCTTTGTTACAGTCCTTGACATCAGTCTAAAATGCATTTGTGAGTTACTCCTCTGTTACTCTTTGTTACTACCCTTCACGTCGGCCATGGATGCATTAGTGACTTACTCCTCTGTTACTCTTTGTTACAGCCCTTCGCGTCAGTCTAGGATGCATCAGTGAGTTACTCCTCTGTTACTCTTTGTTACAGCCCCTCGCGTCAGTCTAGGATGCATTAGTGAGTTACTCCTCTGTTACTCTTTGTTACAGCACTTCGCGTCAGTGCTGGATGCATTTGTGAGTTATTCTCGAGTTACTCTTTGTTAAAGCCCTTTGCGTCAGCCCTGGATGCATTTGTGAGTTATTCTCTAGTTGCTCTTTGTTACAGCGCTTCGCATCAGTCTAGGATGCATTTGTGAGTTACTCCTCTGTTACTCTTTGTTACAGCCCTTCGCGTCAGTCTAGGATTCATCAGTGAGTTACTCCTCTGTTACTCTTTGTTACAGCACTTCGTGTCAGTTGTGGATGCATCAGTGAGGTACTCCTCTGTTACTCTTTGTTACTGCCTTTCGCGCTAGCCTTGGATGCATGTGTGAGTTACTCCTCTGTTACTCTTTGTTAAGCCCTTCCCGTCAGCCCTGGATGCATTTGTGAGTTACTCCTCTGTTACTCTTTGTTACAGCCCTTCCCGTCAGTCTATTATGCATAAGTGAGTTACTCCTCTGTTACTCTTTGTTACAGCCCTTCGCATCAGCCCAGGATGCATTAGTGAGTTATTCCTCAGTTACTCTTTGCTACAGCCCTTCACGTCAGTCTTGGATGCATCAGTGAGTTACTCTTCTGTTACTCTTTGTTTTAGCCCTTCACGTCAGTCTAGGATGCATCAGTGAATTACTCCTCTGTTACTCTTTGTTACAGCCCTTAACGTTGGCCATGGATGCATTAGTGACTTACTCCTCTGTTACTCTTTGTTACAGCCTTTCGCGTCAATCTAGAATGCATCAGTGAGTTACTCCTCTGTTACTCTTTGTTACAGTCCTTTGCGTCAGTCAAGGATGCATCTGTGAGTTACTCCTCTGTTACTCTTTGTTACAGCCGTTCGCATCAGTCTAGGATGCATCAGTGACTTACTCCTCTGTTACTCTTTGTTACAGCCCTTCGCATCAGTCCTGGATGCATTAGTGAGTTACTCCTGAGTTACTCTTTGTTACAGCCTTTCGCATCAGTCTAGGATGCATTAGTGAGTTACTCCTCTGTTACTCTTTGTTACAGTCCTTGACATCAGTCTAAAATGCATTTGTGAGTTACTCCTCTGTTACTCTTTGTTACTACCCTTCACGTCGGCCATGGATGCATTAGTGACTTACTCCTCTGTTACTCTTTGTTACAGCCCTTCGCGTCAGTCTAGGATGCATCAGTGAGTTACTCCTCTGTTACTCTTTGTTACAGCCCCTCGCGTCAGTCTAGGATGCATTAGTGAGTTACTCCTCTGTTACTCTTTGTTACAGCACTTCGCGTCAGTGCTGGATGCATTTGTGAGTTATTCTCGAGTTACTCTTTGTTAAAGCCCTTTGCGTCAGCCCTGGATGCATTTGTGAGTTATTCTCTAGTTGCTCTTTGTTACAGCGCTTCCATCAGTATAGGATGCATTTGTGAGTTACTCCTCTGTTACTCTTTGTTACAGCCCTTCGCGTCAGTCTAGGATTCATCAGTGAGTTACTCCTCTGTTACTCTTTGTTACAGCACTTCGTGTCAGTTGTGGATGCATCAGTGAGGTACTCCTCTGTTACTCTTTGTTACTGCCTTTCGCGCTAGCCTTGGATGCATGTGTGAGTTACTCCTCTGTTACTCTTTGTTAAGCCCTTCCCGTCAGCCCTGGATGCATTTGTGAGTTACTCCTCTGTTACTCTTTGTTACAGCCCTTCCCGTCAGTCTATTATGCATAAGTGAGTTACTCCTCTGTTACTCTTTGTTACAGCCCTTCGCATCAGCCCAGGATGCATTAGTGAGTTATTCCTCAGTTACTCTTTGCTACAGCCCTTCACGTCAGTCTTGGATGCATCAGTGAGTTACTCTTCTGTTACTCTTTGTTTTAGCCCTTCACGTCAGTCTAGGATGCATCAGTGAGTTACTCCTCCGTTACTCTTTGTTACAGACCTTCACGTCAGTCTAGGATGCATTAGTGAGTTATTCCTCTGTCTGGCCGCCTCATAGTGATTTTTTTAACTTTAAGCCATATTGTACAGCAGCTCATGCTGTTCTGCAACATGTCTAAAAATATATTCACCAAACCAAAAGATTTTGACGAGGCGAAACCTATTGGCTTTGACAAAACTTGTTTTTCTTTGGTTGGCACGGGAACATTACCAGCTTCACAGGACATTAAGCCGAAGTTGAGACTCAAACCTGGTCCGCCAGTTCCAAAGGCTGCAGCTCTGGCTTTTGATCCCCATATTCCCACATCCCCGCCCCAGTCTAGTTCAGTACTACAGCAATAGCATCTCCAATATAGAGCATGTTTGGATGTTGGCCTTTTTCCAGTTATAATATGCTGTGCTTGCAGGCTGCATGCTTTATTACGACGGGTATACTAAACAAAGGCATTTCTTATTTCCCCATTTGAGGAACTGGCCAATATGGTTGCAGACACGGAAAAGCAACATCAAAGACAGCAGTAGGAGGGGTAAAGCAACAACTGGTGCTCGGGGGAGGGTGAGAGGGATTAAAGGAACAAGCAAACTAAGAGTGGGAGGAGGGTGGGCAAAGGGGAAGCACAAGCAAGGAGTTATAGCAGGAGAAACAGACTGGGAACACATGCAAGCAGTGCAACAATTTTTTTTTTTAAAGTAGCCCCGAAAGCACCGCACCCAGTGGAAGGACAGGGGAGGAAGCAGTAGCTAGTCAATGCTAAACAGATCGGCCGAAAAACAGGAGGACAGTGGCACCCACGCCTAAGAAGCAAGGAAATTGGAGTGAATCGGATGCCAACCAATTGTAAGCGATGGGTGAACTCTAAGCCCTTCTTAAGTTTTTTGTTTACGAGAGATTTCGCAAGCACAGCACAAGAGCTGTGCAGATGAAACCTGAAAAGGATCAGAGGAAGCGAAGGAGTAGGGTACTATTTCTCTCTTTAGAACCGCTTGTGAGCGACCTGTGGCTAGTTCCATTGTCAAGGCCCTGTTCCTTGAGTTTCACAATTTCTCAGGGAGCATACTTTTGTCACCCATGCATTGTAAAGATAAACAAGCCTAGACGTAGCGTGCAAGGTGAACTCTGGGACAAGATTATAGAAAATGTCTTAGGTTGTGATACAAGCCACACCTGTACTTTATGGAGTTAGATACCCCCACTTAGGTCCAGCCATTCCAGGACTATCTGCAGGTGTCACCTCTCTGTGATGCCATGTTGTGCAAGGACTATCTGGAGTTGTATAATACCTGCAGTAGTCATAGTTGGACTGTCTAGCTCTGATTACCACCTGTGATACCTAGCCATACCAAGTGTGTCTGGAATCGGATATTGCATACTATAATCTGTCATGCTGGGTCTGTCTGGTTTTGGCTACTGCCTACCATGCTCAGCCATGTCAGAAAGCCTTGCCTAGTCTGTCTGCAATTAGGGTACCACCGGCTGTGAGAAAGTAGCCTCTTTCTAGCCTTGTTACCCCCACTTTTGGCCTGTTTGTGAGTGTATGTCAGGGTGTTTTCACTGTCTCACTGGGATCCTGCCAGCCAGGGCCCAGTGCTCATAGTGAAAACCCTATGTTTTCAGTATGTTTGTTATGTGTCACTGGGACCCTGCTAGTCAGGACCCCAGTGCTCATAAGTTTGTGGCCTATATGTATGTGTTCCCTGTGTGGTGCCTAACTGTCTCACTGAGGCTCTGCTAACCAGAACCTCAGTGGTTATGCTCTCTCATTTCTTTACAAATTGTCACTAACAGGCTAGTGACCAATTTTACCAATTTACATTGGCTTACTGGAACACCCTTATAATTCCCTAGTATATGGTACTGAGGTACCCAGGGTATTGGGGTTCCAGGAGATCCCTATGGGCTGCAGCATTTCTTTTGCCACCCATAGGGAGCTCTGACAATTCTTACACAGGCCTGCCACTGCAGCCTGAGTGAAATAACGTCCACGTTATTTCACAGCCATTTTACACTGCACTTAAGTAACTTATAAGTCACCTATATGTCTAACCTTTACCTGGTAAAGGTTAGGTGCAAAGTTACTTAGTGTGAGGACACCCTGGCACTAGCCAAGGTGCCCCCACATTGTTCAGGGCCAATTCCCCGGACTTTGTGAGTGCGGGGACACCATTACACGCGTGCACTACATATAGGTCACTACCTATATGTAGCTTCACAATGGTAACTCCGAATATGGCCATGTAACATGTCTATGATCATGGAATTGCCCCCTCTATGCCATCCTGGCATAGTTGGCACAATCCCATGATCCCAGTGGTCTGTAGCACAGACCCTGGTACTGCCAAACTGCCCTTCCTGGGGTTTCACTGCAGCTGCTGCTGCTGCCAGCCCCTCAGACAGGCAGCTGCCCTCCTGGGGTCCAGCCAGGCCTGGCCCAGGATGGCAGAACAAAGGACTTCCTCTAAGAGAGGGTGTGACACCCTCTCCCTTTGGAAAATGGTGTGAAGGCAGGGGAGGAGTAGCCTCCCCCAGCCTCTGGAAATGCTTTCTTGGGCACAGATGTGCCCAATTCTGCATAAGCCAGTCTACACCGGTTCAGGGACCCCTTAGCCCTGCTCTGGCGCGAAACTGGATAAAGGAAAGGGGAGTGACCACTCCCCTGACCTGTACCTCCCCTGGGAGGTGCCCAGAGCTCCTCCAGTGTGCTCCAGACCTCTGCCATCTTGGAAACAGAGGTGCTGCTGGCACACTGGACTGCTCTGAGTGGCCAGTGCCACCAGGTGACGTCAGAGACTCCTTGTGATAGGCTCCTTCAGGTGTTGCTAGCCTATCCTCTCTCGTAGGTAGCCAAACCCTCTTTTCTGGCTATTTAGGGTCTCTGTCTCTTGGGATTCCTTAGATAACGAATGCAAGAGCTCATCCGAGTTCCTCTGCATCTCTCTATTCACCTTCTGCCAAGGAATCGACTGCTGACCGCGCTGGAAGCCTGCAAACCTGCAACATAGTAGCAAAGACGACTACTGCAACTCTGTAACGCTGATCCTGCCGCCTTCTCGACTGTTTTCCTGGTGGTGCATGCTGTGGGGGTAGTCTGCCTCCTCTCTGCACTAGAAGCTCCGAAGAAATCTCCCGTGGGTCGACCGAATCTTCCCCCTGCAACCGCAGGCACCAAAAAGCTGCATTACCGGTCCCTTGGGTCTCCTCTCAGCACGACGAGCGAGGTCCCTCGAATCCAGCAACTCTGTCCAAGTGACCCCCACAGTCCAGTGACTCTTCAGTCCAAGTTTGGTGGAGGTAAGTCCTTGCCTCACCTCGCTGGGCTGCATTGCTGGGAACCGCGACTTTTGCAGCTACTCCGGCCCCTGTGCACTTCCGGCGGAAATCCTTTGTGCACATCCAAGCCTGGGTCCACGGCACTCTAACCTGCATTGCACGACTTTCTAAGTTGGTCTCCGGCGACGTGGGACTCCTTTGTGTAACTTCGGGTGAGCACCGTTTCACGCATCCTCGTAGTGCCTGTTTCTGGCACTTCTCTGGGTGCTACCTGCTGCTAAGAGGGCTCCTTGTCTTGCTCGATGTCCCCTCTACCTTCTGGTCTAATTTGCGACCTCCAGGTCCCTCCTGGGCCGCAGCAGCGTCCAAAAACGCTAACCGCACGATTTGCAGCTAGCAAGGCTTGTTGGCATTCTTTCGGCGGGAAAACACTTCTGCACAACTCTACAAGGCGAGAGGGATCCGTCCTCCAAAGGGGAAGTCTCTAGCCCTTTGCGTTCCTGCAGAAACCGCAGCTTCTTCAGTCCAGTCGAAGCTTCTTTGCACCCGCAGCTGGCATTTCCTGGGCATCTGCCCATCTCCGACTTGCTTGTGACTTTTGGACTTGGTCCCCTTGTTCCACAGGTACCCTAGATTGGAAATCCACAGTTGTTGCATTGTTGGTTTGTGTCTTTCCTGCATTATTCCTCTAACACAACTTCTTTGTCCTTAGGGGAACTTTAGTGCACTTTTCACTCACTTTTCAGGGTCTTGGGGAGGGTTATTTTTCTAACTCTCACTATTTTCTAATAGTCCCAGCGACCCTCTACAAGGTCACATAGGTTTGGGGTCCATTCGTGGTTCGCATTCCACTTCTGGAGTATATGGTTTGTGTTGCCCCTATCCCTATGTGTCTCCATTGCATCCTATTGTAACTATACATTGTTTGCACTGTTTTCTAAGACTATACTGCATATTTTTGCTATTGTGTATATATATCTTGTGTATATTTCCTATCCTCTCACTGAGGGTACACTCTAAGATACTTTGGCATATTGTCATAAAAATAAAGTACCTTTATTTTTAGTATAACTGTGTATTGTGTTTTCTTATGATATTGTGCATATGACACTAGGTGGTACTGTAGTAGCTTCACACGTCTCCTAGTTCAGCCTAAGCTGCTCTGCTAAGCTACCATTATCTATCAGCCTATGCTGCTAGACACCCTATACACTAATAAGGGATAACTGGGCCTGGTGCAAGGTGCTAGTACCCCTAGGTACTCACTACAAGCCAGTCCAGCCTCCTACATTGGTTGTGCAGCGGTGGGATAAGTGCTTTGAGACTACTTACCACTCTTGTCATTGTACTTTTCATAAGAGAAAAATATACAAAACAAGTTCAGTGTATATACACATTGCCAAAAAGTTTTGCATTTCCTCTTTTCACTCTTTTCTAAGTGCTGAAAAGTACTTCTAACTTTCTAAAAAGTTCTAAAAAGTTTTTAAAGTTTTTTTTTTTTTTCCCAGTCTTTCTAAAAGCTCTGACAAACTTTTTTCTCTTTTTCTATCACTTTAACTCTCTCTAAAAATGTCTGGCACAGGCCAAAATGTTGATCTGTCCAAACTTGCATATGATCACCTTAGCTGGAAAGGAGCAAGGAGTCTCTGCATAGAGAGAGGTTTGAGTGTAGGGAAGAATCCTTCCTTGGAATTGTTACTTAACATGCTTAGAGAACAAGATAAGGCAAGAAGTGCCCCATCTGTTGAAAAGGTAGCTAATGGTTCCCAATCTGATCCAGGGACTCCCCCAGGAAAAGATTCAGGAAAGAAACTTCCTAGCCTGCCCATTACTAGACAGTCTAGCATAGTTGGTAATGATGATGGGTCAGACCATACAAATAGTGTTGTCTCACATCATAGCAAAAGCATTTACTCACACCACAGTGGTACTGATGTTTCTGTTAGCCAAGCTGTTACGGTGTCCTCTGTAAGGGACAGGTCTCCTTCTGTCCATTCTCACCATACTTCTGTTTCAAGGCATGTCCTTCCCACCCACCCTGATGACAGATTGTTAGAAAGGGAGCTCAATAGATTGAGAGTGGAACAAACCAGACTGAAGCTCAAGAAGCAACAGCTGGATTTGGATAGACAGACTTTAGAAGTAGAGAAGGAGAGACAGAAAGTGGGTTTAGAAACCCATGGTGGCAGCAGCAGTATTCCCCATAGTCATCCTGCAAAAGAGCATGATTCCAGGAATCTGCACAAGATAGTTCCCCCTTATAAGGAAGGGGATGACATTAACAAGTGGTTTGCTGCACTTGAGAGGGCCTGTGCTGTACAGGATGTCCCTCAAAGGCAGTGGGCTGCTATCCTATGGCTATCATTTAGTGGAAAAGGTAGGGATAGGCTCCTTACTGTAAAAGAAAATGAAGCTAATGATTACAAAGTTCTTAAGAATGCACTCCTGGATGGTTATGGCTTAACCACTGAACAATACAGGATAAAGTTCAGAGAGACCAACAAGGAGTCTTCACAAGACTGGGTTGATTTCATTGACCATTCAGTGAAGGCCTTGGAGGGGTGGTTACATGGCAGTAAAGTTACTGATTATGACAGCCTGTATAACTTGATCCTGAGAGAGCATATTCTTAATAATTGTGTGTCTGATTTGTTGCACCAGTACTTGGTGGACTCTGATCTGACCTCTCCCCAAGAATTGGGAAAGAAGGCAGACAAATGGGTCAGAACAAGGGTGAACAGAAAAGTTCATACAGGGGGTGACAAAGAGAACTCTAAGAAGAAAGATGGTGAAAAATCTCAAGATAAGCATGGGGACAAGGGTAAAACCAAAGATCCCACTTCAAATCTTAAACACTCTTCAGAGGGTGGGGATAAAACAAATTCTTCCTCTTCTTCTCAACCTACACAATTTAAAAAGCCTTGGTGCTTTGTGTGTAAAAATAGAGGCCATAGGCCAGGGGATAAGTCCTGTCCAGGTAAACCCCCTGAGCCTACCACCACTAATACATCAAGCTCTAGTGCCCCTAGCAGTAGTGGTACTAGTGGTGGGACTGCTGGCAACAGTCAAGCAAAGGGTGTAGTTAGGTTCACTTATGGGTCCATCATAGAAACTGGGGTAGTCAGTCCCAAGACAGTTTCTGTCACACCTAGTGGCATTGGCCTTGCCACACTGGCTGCTTGTCCCCTTACAATGGATAAGTACAGGCAGACAGTTTCAATAAATGGTGTTGAGGCCTTGGCCTACAGGGACACAGGTGCCAGTATCACTTTGGTGACTGAAAACCTAGTGCACCCTGATCAACACATCATTGGACAACAGTATAAGATTATTGATGTCCATAACTCCACTAAGTTTCTTCCCTTAGCTATAATTCAGTTTAGTTGGGGTGGAGTTACTGGCCCTAAGCAGGTGGTGGTATCACCTAGCTTACCTGTAGACTGTCTCTTAGGTAATGACCTAGATGCCTCAGGTTGGGCTGATGTAGAGTTTTATGCCCATGCAGCCATGCTGGGCATCCCAGAGGAATTGTTCCCTCTCATTTCTAGTGAAATGAAAAAGCAAAGGAGAGAAGGCCTGAAAACTCAGGATCCCTCTCCATCAACAGGTAAAAAGGGTATCACAGTATCCCCTAACCACCCTACCATTCAGGATACCATTCCTGTGGTGGGAGAAACCTCTCCTGGGGTGGCACCTGTTCCAAGGGAATCATCAGCTGGCAAAGCTGGACTCCCTGAGGTAGAAGTACCTCTCTGTGGGATAACTAACATTGGTGACAAAAAGAGCACCATTTTAGTTAACATGGAGCATCCCTCCGACCCTCCCAGAGAAACTTTAGTGCAGAAACTCTGCACTGCCTCACAACACTTAGGACAGCATCCCTGCCCTAGTGTGGAGCTCATAGGACAGCATCCCTGCCCTGCTCCAACTCAAGAGAAACAGCATCCCTGTTCTCTCTTCCAGCCATATGGACAAAGTTTTTGCCCAGCTATGGCTTTACTGAGACAGCATCCCTGTCTGGCATTTCCATCATTACAAATAGGTTCAGTGGATAATTCCCACTGCTCTAAACTAAAACTTACTGATAGAAACTCTGAAAATACATCTTTACATTGTTGCTTAGCTAAAAAACTTCAAACAGGGTGGTTTACATCCCCACAGGGAAGTAACCATATAGTGGATGATAAAGGGAGTAACCAGTCTATTGCAGAGCTACTCTCTACTTATCACCACTTAGACAATAAAGTCTCAACTGGCCAAGGTTAGCCTTATTGTCCTTCGTTTGGGGGGGGGGGGTTGTGTGAGAAAGTAGCCTCTTTCTAGCCTTGTTACCCCCACTTTTGGCCTGTTTGTGAGTGTATGTCAGGGTGTTTTCACTGTCTCACTGGGATCCTGCCAGCCAGGGCCCAGTGCTCATAGCGAAAACCCTATGTTTTCAGTATGTTTGTTATGTGTCACTGGGACCCTGCTAGTCAGGACCCCAGTGCTCATAAGTTTGTGGCCTATATGTATGTGTTCCCTGTGTGGTGCCTAACTGTCTCACTGAGGCTCTGCTAACCAGAACCTCAGTGGTTATGCTCTCTCATTTCTTTACAAATTGTCACTAACAGGCTAGTGACCAATTTTACCAATTTACATTGGCTTACTGGAACACCCTTATAATTCCCTAGTATATGGTACTGAGGTACCCAGGGTATTGGGGTTCCAGGAGATCCCTATGGGCTGCAGCATTTCTTTTGCCACCCATAGGGAGCTCTGACAATTCTTACACAGGCCTGCCACTGCAGCCTGAGTGAAATAACGTCCACGTTATTTCACAGCCATTTTACACTGCACTTAAGTAACTTATAAGTCACCTATATGTCTAACCTTTACCTGGTAAAGGTTAGGTGCAAAGTTACTTAGTGTGAGGGCACCCTGGCACTAGCCAAGGTGCCCCCACATTGTTCAGGGCCAATTCCCCGGACTTTGTGAGTGCGGGGACACCATTACACGCGTGCACTACATATAGGTCACTACCTATATGTAGCTTCACAATGGTAACTCCGAATATGGCCATGTAACATGTCTATGATCATGGAATTGCCCCCTCTATGCCATCCTGGCATAGTTGGCACAATCCCATGATCCCAGTGGTCTGTAGCACAGACCCTGGTACTGCCAAACTGCCCTTCCTGGGGTTTCACTGCAGCTGCTGCTGCTGCCAGCCCCTCAGACAGGCAGCTGCCCTCCTGGGGTCCAGCCAGGCCTGGCCCAGGATGGTAGAACAAAGGACTTCCTCTGAGAGAGGGTGTGACACCCTCTCCCTTTGGAAAATGGTGTGAAGGCAGGGGAGGAGTAGCCTCCCCCAGCCTCTAGAAATGCTTTCTTGGGCACAGATGTGCCCAATTCTGCATAAGCCAGTCTACACCGGTTCAGGGACCCCTTAGCCCTGCTCTGGCGCGAAACTGGACAAAGGAAAGGGGAGTGACCACTCCCCTGACCTGTACCTCCCCTGGGAGGTGCCCAGAGCTCCTCCAGTGTGCTCCAGACCTCTGCCATCTTGGAAACAGAGGTGCTGCTGGCACACTGGACTGCTCTGAGTGGCCAGTGCCACCAGGTGACGTCAGAGACTCCTTGTGATAGGCTCCTTCAGGTGTTGCTAGCCTATCCTCTCTCCTAGGTAGCCAAACCCTCTTTTCTGGCTATTTAGGGTCTCTGTCTCTTGGGATTCCTTAGATAACGAATGCAAGAGCTCATCCGAGTTCCTCTGCATCTCTCTCTTCACCTTCTGCCAAGGAATCGACTGCTGACCGCGCTGGAAGCCTGCAAACCTGCAACATAGTAGCAAAGACGACTACTGCAACTCTGTAACGCTGATCCTGCCGCCTTCTCGACTGTTTTCCTGGTGGTGCATGCTGTGGGGGTAGTCTGCCTCCTCTCTGCACTAGAAGCTCCGAAGAAATCTCCCGTGGGTCGACCGAATCTTCCCCCTGCAACCGCAGGCACCAAAAAGCTGCATTACCGGTCCCTTGGGTCTCCTCTCAGCACGACGAGCGAGGTCCCTCGAATCCAGAAACTCTGTCCAAGTGACCCCCACAGTCCAGTGACTCTTCAGTCCAAGTTTGGTGGAGGTAAGTCCTTGCCTCACCTCGCTGGGCTGCATTGCTGGGAACCGCGACTTTTGCAGCTACTCCGGCCCCTGTGCACTTCCGGCGGAAATCCTTTGTGCACAGCCAAGCCTGGGTCCACGGCACTCTAACCTGCATTGCACGACTTTCTAAGTTGGTCTCCGGCGACGTGGGACTCCTTTGTGTAACTTCGGGTGAGCACCGTTTCACGCATCCTCGTAGTGCCTGTTTCTGGCACTTCTCCGGGTGCTACCTGCTGCTAAGAGGGCTCCTTGTCTTGCTCGACATCCCCTCTACCTCCTGGTCCAATTTGCGACCTCCTGGTCCCTCCTGGGCCGCAGCAGCGTCCAAAAACGCTAACCGCACGATTTGCAGCTAGCAAGGCTTGTTGGCGTTCTTTCGGCGGGAAAACTTGAAGTGATGGAAATGCCAGACAGGGATGCTGTCTCAGAAAAGCCATAGCTGGGCAAAAACTTTGTCCATATGGCTGGAAGAGAGAACAGGGATGCTGTTTCTCTTGGGTTGGAGCAGGGCAGGGATGCTGTCCTATGAGCTCCACACTAGTGCAGGGATGCTGTCCTAAGTGTTGTGAGGCAGTGCAGAGTTTCTGCACTAAAGTTTCTCTGGGAGGGTTGGAGGGATGCTCCATGTTAACTAAAATGGTGCTCTTTTTGTCACCAATGTTAGTTATCCCACAGAGGGGTACTTCTACCTCAGGGAGTACAGCTTTGCCAGCTGATGATTCCCTTGGAACAGGTGCCACCCCAGGAGAGGTTTCTCCCACCACAGGAATGGTATCCTGAATGGCAGGGTGGTTAGGGGATACTGTGATACCCTTTTTACCTGTTGATGGAGAGGGATCCTGAGTTTTTAGGCCTTCTCTCCTTTGCTTTTTCATTTCAGTAGAAATGAGAGGGAACAATCCCTCTGGGATGCCCAGCATGGCTGCATGGGCATAAAACTCTACATCAGCCCAACCTGAGGCCTCTAGGTCATTACCTAAGAGACAGTCTACAGGTAAGCTAGGTGATACCACCACCTGCTTAGGGCCAGTAACTCCACCCCAACTAAACTGAATTATAGCTAAGGGAAGAAACTTAGTGGAGTTATGGACATCAATAATCTTATACTGTTGTCCAATGATGTGTTGATCAGGGTGCACTAGGTTTTCAGTCACCAAAGTGATACTGGCACCTGTGTCCCTGTAGGCCAAGGCCTCAACACCATTTATTGAAACTGTCTGCCTGTACTTATCCATTGTAAGGGGACAAGCAGCCAGTGTGGCAAGGCCAATGCCACTAGGTGTGACAGAAACTGTCTTGGGACTGACTACCCCAGTTTCTATGATGGACCCATAAGTGAACCCAACTACACCCTTTGCTTGACTGTTGCCAGCAGTCCCACCACTAGTACCACTACTGCTAGGGGCACTAGAGCTTGATGTATTAGTGGTGGTAGGCTCAGGGGGTTTACCTGGACAGGACTTATCCCCTGGCCTATAGCCTCTGTTTTTACACACAACGCACCAAGGCTTTTTAATGTGTGCAGGTTGAGAAGAAGAGGAAGAATTTGTTTTATCCCCACCCTCTGAAGAGTGTTTAAGATTTGAAGTGGGATCTTTGGTTTTACCCTTATCCCCATGCTTATCTTGAGATTTTTCACCATCTTTCTTCTTATTGCCATCTTTTTCACCCCCTGTATGAACTTTTCTGTTCACCCTTGTTCTGACCCATTTGTCTGCCTTCTTTCCTAATTCTTGGGGAGAGGTCAGATCAGAGTCTACCAGGTACTGGTGCAACAAATCAGACACACAATTATTAAGTATATGCTCTCTCAGGATTGTGTTATACAGGCTTTCATAATCAGTAACTTTACTGCCATGTAACCACCCCTCCAAGGCCTTCACTGAATGGTCAATGAAATCAACCCAGTCTTGTGAAGACTCCTTTTTGGTCTCTCTGAACTTTATCCTGTATTGTTCAGTGGTTAAGCCATAACCATCCAGGAGTGCATTCTTAAGAACTGTAAAATTATTGGCATCCCTTTCTTTCACAGTAAGGAGCCTATCCCTACCTTTTCCACTAAATGGTAGCCATAGGATAGCAGCCCACTGCCTTTGAGGGACATCCTGTACAGCACAGGCTTCTCAAGTGCAGCAAACCACTTGTTAATGTCATCCCCCTCCTTATAAGGGGGAACTATCTTGTGCAGATTCCTGGAATCATGCTCTTTTGCAGGATGACTATGGGGAATACTGCTGCTGCCACCATGGGTTTCTAAACCCAGTTTCTGTCTCTCCTTCTCTACTTCTAAAGTCTGTCTATCCAAATCCAGCTGTTGCTTCTTGAGCTTCAGTCTGGTTTGTTCCACTCTCAATCTATTGAGCTCCCTTTCTAACAATCTGTCATCAGGGTGGGTGGGAGGGACATGCCTTGAAACAGAAGTATGGTGAGAATGGACAGAAGGAGACCTGTCCCTTACAGAGGGCACCCTAACAGCTTGGCTAACAGAAACATCAGTACCACTGTGGTGTGAGTAAATGCTTTTGCTATGATGTGAGACAACACTATTTGTATGGTGTGGCTCTTCATCATTACCAACTATGCTAGACTGTCTAGTAATGGGCAGGCTAGGAAGTTTCTTTCCTGAATCTTTTCCTGGGGGAGTCCCTGGATCAGATTGGGAACCATTAGCTACTTTTTCAACAGATGGGGCACTTCTAGCCTTATCCTGTTCTCTAAGCATGTTAAGTAACAGTTCCAAGGAAGGATTCTTCCCTACACTCAAACCTCTCTCTATGCAGAGTCTCCTTGCTCCTTTCCAGCTAAGGTGATCATATGCAAGTTTGGACAGATCAACATTTTGGCCTGTGCCAGACATTTTTAGAGAGAGTTAAAGTGATAGAAAAAGAGAAAAAAAAGTTTGTCAGAGCTTTTAGAAAGACAGAGAAAAATGTTTTTTTTAACTTTTTAGAACTTTTTAGAAAGTTAGAAGTACTTTTCAGCACTTAGAAAAGAGTGAAAAGAGGAAATGCAAAACTTTTTGGCTATGTGTATATACACTGACCTTGTTTTGTATATTTTTCTCTTATGAAAAGTACAATGACAAGAGTGGTAAGTAGTCTCAAAGCACTTATCCCACCGCTGCACAACCAATGTAGGAGGCTGGACTGGCTTGTAGTGAGTACCAAGGGGTACTTGCACCTTGCACCAGGCCCAGTTATCCCTTATTAGAGTATAGGGTGTCTAGCAGCTTAGGCTGATAGATAATGGTAGCTTAGCAGAGCAGCTTAGGCTGAACTAGGAGACGTGTGAAGCTACTACAGTACCACCTAGTGTCATGCACAATATCATAAGAAAACACAATACACAGTTATACTAAAAGTAAAGGTACTTTATTTTTATGACAATATGCCAAAGTATCTTAGAGTGTACCCTCAGTGAGAGGATAGGAAATATACACAAGATATATATACACAATAGCAAAAATATGCAGTATAGTCTTAGAAAACATTGCAAACAATGTATAGTTACAATAGGATGCAATGGGGAACCATAGGGATAGGGGCAACACAAACCATATACTCCAAAAGTGGAATGCGAACCACGAATGGACCCCAAACCTATGTGACCTTGTAGAGGGTCGCTGGGACTATTAGAAAATAGTGAGAGTTAGAAACATACCCCTCCCCAAGACCCTGAAAAGTGAGTGCAAAGTGCACTAAAGTTCCCCTAAGGACAAAGAAGTCGTGTTAGAGGAATAATGCAGGAAAGACACAAACCAACAATGCAACAACTGTGGATTTCCAATCTAGGGTACCTGTGGAACAAGGGGACCAAGTCCAAAAGTCACAAGCAAGTCGGAGACGGGCAGATGCCCAGGAAATGCCAGCTGCGGGTGCAAAGAAGCTTCTACTGGACAGAAGAAGCTGCGGTTTCTGCAGGAACGCAAAGGGCTAGAGACTTCCCCTTTGGAGGACGGATCCCCCTCGCCTTGTAGAGTCGTGCAGAAGTGTTTTCTCGCCGAAAGAACGCCAACAAGCCTTGCTAGCTGCAAATCGTGCGGTTAGCGTTTTTGGATGCTGCTGTGGCCCAGGAGGGACCAGGAGGTCGCAAATTGGACCAGGAGGTAGAGGTGACGTCGAGCAAGACAAGGAGCCCTCTTAGCAGCAGGTAGCACCCGGAGAAGTGCCAGAAACAGGCACTACGAGGATGCGTGAAATGGTGCTCACCCGAAGTCGCACAAAGAAATCCCACGTCGCCGGAGAACAACTTAGGAGGTCGTGCAATGCAGGTTAGAGTGCCGTGGACCCAGGCTGGACTGTGCACAAAGGATTTCCGCCGGAAGTGCACGGAGGCCGGAGTAGCTGCAAAAGTCGCGGTTCCCAGCAATGCAGTCTAGCGAGGTGAGGCAAGGACTTACCTCCACCAAACTTGGACTGAAGAGTCACTGGACTGTGGGGGTCACTTGGACAGAGTTGCTGGATTCGAGGGACCTCGCTCGTCGTGCTGAGAGGAGACCCAAGGGACCGGTAATTCAGCTTTTTGGTGCCTGCGGTTGCAGGGGGAAGATTCGGTCGACCCACGGGAGATTTCTTCGGAGCTTCTAGTGCAGAGAGGAGGCAGACTACCCCCACAGCATGCACCACCAGGAAAACAGTCGAGAAGGTGGCAGGATCAGCGTTACAGAGTTGCAGTAGTCGTCTTTGCTACTATGTTGCAGGTTTGCAGGCTTCCAGCGCGGTCAGCAGTCGATTCCTTGGCAGAAGGTGAAGAGAGAGATGCAGAGGAACTCGGATGAGCTCTTGAATTCGTTATCTAAGGAATCCCAAGAGACAGAGACCCTAAATAGCCAGAAAGAGGGATTGGCTACCTAGGAGAGAGGATAGGCTAGCAACACCTGAAGGAGCCTATCACAAGGAGTCTCTGACGTCACCTGGTGGCACTGGCCACTCAGAGCAGTCCAGTGTGCCAGCAGCACCTCTATTTCCAAGATGGCAGAGGTCTGGAGCACACTGGAGGAGCTCCGGGCACCTCCCAGGGGAGGTACAGGTCAGGGGAGTGCTCACTCCCCTTTCCTTTGTCCAGTTTCGCGCCAGAGCAGGGCTAAGGGGTCCCCTGAACCGGTGTAGACTGGCTTATGCAGAATTGGGCACATCTGTGCCCAAGAAAGCATTTCCAGAGGCTGGGGGAGGCTACTCCTCCCCTGCCTTCACCCCATTTTCCAAAGGGAGAGGGTGTCACACCCTCTCTCAGAGGAAGTCCTTTGTTCTGCCATCCTGGGCCAGGCCTGGCTGGACCCCAGGAGGGCAGATGCCTGTCTGAGGGGTTGGCAGCAGCAGCAGCTGCAGTGAAACCCCGGGAAAGGCAGTTTGGCAGTACCAGGGTCTGTGCTACAGACCACTGGGATCATGGGATTGTGCCAACTATGCCAGGATGGTATAGAGGGGGCAATTCCATGATCATAGACATATTACATGGCCATATTCGGAGTTACCATTGTGAAGCTACATATAGGTAGTGACCTATATGTAGTGCACGCGTGTAATGGTGTCCCCGCACTCACAAAGTCCGGGGAATTGGCCCTGAACAATGTGGGGACACCTTGGCTAGTGCCAGGGTGCCCTCACACTAAGTAACTTAGCACCCAACCTTTACCAGGTAAAGGTTAGACATATAGGTGACTTATAAGTTACTTAAGTGCAGTGTAAAATGGCTGTGAAATAACGTGGACGTTATTTCACTCAGGCTGCAGTGGCAGGCCTGTGTAAGAATTGTCAGAGCTCCCTATGGGTGGCAAAAGGAATGCTGCAGCCCATAGGGATCTCCTGGAACCCCAATACCCTGGGTACCTCAGTACCATATACTAGGGAATTATAAGGGTGTTCCAGTAAGCCAATGTAAATTGGTAAAATTGGTCACTAGCCTGTTAGTGACAATTTGAAAGAAATGAGAGAGCATAACCACTGAGGTTCTGGTTAGCAGAGCCTCAGTGAGACAGTTAGGCACTACACAGGGAACACATACATATAGGCCACAAACTTATGAGCACTGGGGTCCTGACTAGCAGGGTCCCAGTGACACATAACAAACATACTGAAAACATAGGGTTTTCACTATGAGCACTGGGCCCTGGCTAGCAGGATACCAGTGAGACAGTGAAAACACCCTGACATACACTCACAAACAGGCCAAAAGTGGGGGTAACAAGGCTGGAAAGAGGCTACTTTCTCACACTGGCCTATTATCCATGCCCCTCCCCCCTTCAGTAAACACGGGTGTCCTGTAAATAATTTATGCCTAAACAGACTGCTGTGTTTTGTTTCAAGTGTTGTCTCACTCTTCCTGTGTCTCATTTCTCCTATTATCATACTTCACTGTCAGTGGCGGTTTTCTCGTTAGGGCTTCAGCCCCCTTGTTATACCACGAGTGAATAATAATCATTTATTCACTCTTGGTATTATAAAGAAAATGTTGTCTAGCAGCAGAGCGAGTCAGCTAATGAGAATGTCTGGTGCATTCGCACGAAGACACCTCCACTAATCATCAGAGATTACCCAGAGCTATTGAAACCCTCAGCCCTGGCATCAGACCCCTGGCACTTCCCTGTACTTCCCAATCTGTGGCATGGTAAAGTCTCACAGCTAAATGTAGCCATGGGCACTGCAGGCTCAATGCCTTCAGGACCCATGGCTATGCGTCAGTCAGCCTCTCCTAACTCATCACAGAGTTGGTAAGGTGTGCGGTGAATGAGTGTAGAGTAAAACCTAAAATCTGCAACAGTGAGAAAGGGCGTCTTTTGACATGGAAGCCCCCACTTTTTGCCTGGAAAATGATGTGGTTTCAAACTGCAACTGACCTGGGCCCCTGCTAAACAGGTTCCCAGGGCCAGATCTCTTTCCCCAAACTATACAATGTATTGGCACTTCTGTCACCCTTGTAAATCCCTAGTAAATGCTACCCCTGGTACCCAGGGCATGGGTACTGAAGAGGTTCCCTAAGAGCTGCAGCTCAAATTGTGCAACTAAGAGAAGCCCCACACCAACCTCATGCAGACTGCCAATGTCAAATGCATGACAAGGTGTATTTAAAAGTTGCAAACTCAACATGACACTCACCAAGAGTGTCCTGTCTACTAATACTGCATGCACTATAGACAAGTAACCGCTCTGGCAGGCCTTACAGCCTAAGGCAGGGTGCACTATAATGCATGTGAAGGCATGTGTTTGCATGAGCAAATATTCCGCTACTGTGTCTTTACAAAACCTTAAGACGTGGTAAGTGTACAGGGAAGCCATGGCAGATACATGTGTTGGACACTAGTCATTATGAGTTCCCCAGCTACATGATGGCATCTCTGAATACCTGGTTGTTTGGTATCAAACTACTCAGAATACTAAACCCACTGTCACACTGTCCTTTCCTCTGGATCTGCACATTGCTGACCAAAAGGCCCACCTCCCGGCGTCACCAACTCAGAAAGCTATTATAGCCCAGTTATGATGAAACCAGGCTGGGGGAAGGGAATTAGGGTAGGGAACTGGAGGGAGAGAGATATGAAAAGAGAAGGTTAGAACAAATATGCATATACTCTTGCAATAGCAATATAACTCATCAATAGACTCTTGACCAAAGGCGTCTCCGTGATATCAGATTGAGACCCCTTTTGAAATTAGGGCAAAGCCCCTTCTTTGAATCATGAAACAAGAACAAACTACAACCTCAGAACCAAGGGATGGCAAGAGCTTTGTACTATGATCATACTCTGAATATCAAATCTGTAACAACTATGCATTCACAACATAAACCTTTGATCACAGCCTAGAAATTCTCAAAGAATCAAATATGCCTTTCACATATCATCCTTTCCAAAAAACAATGAAATCTATAATTAGCTTACCTACAAAATGCTTTCACATTCACAACTATAGGCCGGAAAGTTTTACTCATTGAACTTGAAGCGCTTTGTTCTTTATGCCAGATAGCGCTTTCACTTGTTTCTTCTGAAGCAATACGCTCGTTATGCTAAGGGGTGCCTTACTCATGTGGCCTGAATCACTTTGAACGTTGTGCCAAAGACTTTTACTCATGTGGACTGAAGCGCTTTGATTACCACGCCATGAGCACTTTACTCATGTGGACTGAAGCGCTTTGATTGCCGTGCCAAGGGTGCTTTCCTCAAGTGGACTGAAGCGCTTTGATTGCCGTGCCAAGGGCGCTTTCCTCAAGTGGACTGAAGCACTTTGATTGCCGTGCCAAGGGCGCTTTCCTCAAGTGGACTGAAGCGCTTTGATTGCCGTGCCAAGGTCGCTTTACTCATGCGGACTGAAGTGCTTTCATTGCCGTGCCAAGGGCACTTTACTCATGCAGACTGAAGCCCTTTGATTGCCGTGCCCAGGGTGCTTTACTCATGCGGACTGAAGTGCTTTGATTGCCATGCCAAGGGCGCTTTACTAATGCGGACTGAAGCGATTAGATTGCCATGCCAATGGCGCTTTACTCATGCGGACTGAAGTGCTTTGATTGCTGTGCCAAGAGCACTTTACTCATGCGGACTGAAGCGCTTTGATTGCTGTGCCAAGAGCGCTTTACTCATGTGGACTGAAGCGTTTTGCTCGTTGTGCTAAGGGGTGCTTTACTTCTGTTCTCCGAAGCACTTTAATCGTCGCGCCAAGGCTGCTTCACTCTGAAAACTGAGAATGCTTTGCTCGTTGTGCTTAGGGGCGCGTTACCTTTTAGAAGTTACAACTCCCTTACCGCTACGAGTACGACCTACTCGTATCTGAATTCACCATGGAAACAAGGATACTCCGATTGCGTCCATCTGCCATGCAGGAACTCCGCTCTTCTTCAGAGGAACCCCCAAGAGGTCTGACTGCATCGAAGTCTTCAAAATAGTGAGCAACGAGCGTGGGTGTGGCTGGGCTTTATAGGCCTGCCACACCTCAAGATGGCTGCTGCCTCTAAAAACAATGGGAATTCTAGTCCCTTCATGGAATAGCACTGATAAGTGCATCTTGTCCACCAGTTTCCTGAACCTGCAGCTCTATGAGCTTTGCCACAAGGCAGGCGACATTGATGGCCACTTTTGGAACAAGAGGGGTTAACAAGTGGTGCGCATAAAGCGCCGCAAATCCGCGCAACGGAGTTTCAGGCAGGACCTGGACCGCACACAGCCTTATTCCTGATACCCACACTGATGCCAGTGTTGGATTTACTATAACATGTTCCCAGAGCGCACCTTAGAGGTGCCCCACTGCAAAACTGAACAGCCCTGGCATGGTTGCTGACTGGTTTTTACCAGCCTGCCACCACCAGACACAAATTTGGACTCCTATAGTGAGAGCCTCTGCTCTTAGGAGCCAGAACACAAAGGGGGTTATACAACTTTGGAGTAGGTGTTAATCCGTCCCAAATGTGACGGATATACCACCAGCCGTATTACGAGTTCCATAGGATAAAATGGACTCGTAATACGGCTGGTGGTATATCCGTCACTTTACCGTCACTTTTGGGACGGATTAACACCTCCTCCAAAGTTGTAATAACCCCTTAAGCCTTTCCTGAATGGAGGTGTTACACCTCCTACCCCAGACAGGCACCCCGGCCCAGAGGTCAGCTTCAATGGCTTTACTGCCTTTTAAATCTAAACCTCTGAATCTGCTACTAGCCGCAGATGGCTGTCCAATGGTTTTTCCCCCACTTTGAGCGGGGAAACTGGCTGGAAAACTTAGA
Source organism: Pleurodeles waltl (assembly GCF_031143425.1). Lineage (NCBI taxonomy): Eukaryota > Metazoa > Chordata > Amphibia > Caudata > Salamandridae > Pleurodeles > Pleurodeles waltl. The sequence goes on along the minus strand of NC_090448.1, from coordinate 2,281,730 downwards.
GTAGAAAGAGTGACCACCCCCAGCCTGCACCACCACCCAGGTGTGGCAGACGAGGTGAGTACTCATTTCATTTTCCTCCATCTTGGTTGACAGGAAACTAGCCAATCAGGGTTAGGGATGTGACCTCTTCCCACAGGAAGTGATCACATGGTGGGTGAAACCACCCTAAGGTAGGTGGCCCATTGGCCACTACCAGGTTCTCCCCTTAACGTCCACTAAATGCAGTATTTAGTGGGCATCCCTAGACCTGCAGATCAGATGCGACGGACACAAGAAGACCAGCGACAAAGAAGACCCGCGGCTTCGAGAACAGAAGTCCCGCTGCAAGAAGGAAAAGGCACCAAACCCTGCCTGATACACCCAGAACTCGACAGTCACTGATGAGGGGTCGACTGGACATCAGATGGACTCTAAAAATCCCCAGAGGACCTCCAGCCTTCTGAAAATCACCAAGAACCTCTCTGAGTGAAGGCATCACTCCATGCACTCTGCAGGCAAGAAACCAGTGGAGTTCAATTTACTGACTGGCTGCTGACCAACGAACTGGACACAGCAGGCAGACCGAATTCTACCCAACAGACAGGGAGGACAAACCCTGCCAGTGTGCCAAATATTGTGGTACTGCGACCTCCAGTGGCGGAGAAGTGCAATAGCATGGGGTACTGGACCCCCAACAACGATCACCCAAAAGAAAAGTCCACTCCGGTAACTCCTTGGACCAGAAGCAAGCTCCAGTTGAGGGACTTCAGGACACCCAAGAACCACCCCTCCACAGTGGTCCTGCTGACCGGCAATCCACACTCAAAGTGACCTGCACCTGGCTCAAAAAACTCCTTGATGCACGACGATTGGCTGACCTGTCTGTACTGCACCCGGCCTTCCTGGCCCCCGCATCGGAAAACCAGCTGTGCTCTAGCAGTCCCTAACTTCTTGCAACCTCTACACTCCATGGGGACCCACGGGACCTACCTTAAAGTCTTCTTGTGCAGTGTGCTTTCAAGTAGTCCCCTTCTCTGTTCTGCACCAGCTCCAAGACGGTCAGCTGCTGCTCCTGCTCAAACCGGGAACTGCCTGAACTTCTCTGACAGGCCCACAGGACATCTCGATCACCTGGCTTAAAAACAGAAGGTGACACTTACAGACCATTACCTGATTTTAAATGCGTTTTTAATGTTTTCTCCCATTGGTTCCTATGGTGCGTAATTATGCACAAAAGACTATTTTTTACTAAACTTTGAAAAATCATAACAAAAGCATTTACCCAATTTTGATTATCTTGGTCTTAAAACTTTTATAAAAATCTGAATTATTTTTGTAAACTGGACTCGAGTTATTCTTTTGAGTGTGCGTCCACATTTATTGATATTGTGAGTACAAGTGCTTAGCACATCTCCAAGATAAGTCGAACTGTTCGACCACACTACCTCAAACATAGAGCATTAAGTGGTCTGCTTTGTACCTCTGGATACCAAAGTGGGGTTGCTTGAACTTTCATACAGTGCATGTCTTTTCGTACAATATATAGAAAGCCAGCCTCCTACAGCAACTACAAAGGTTTGGGGTTTTAATTTCTAGCTGAAAGATGCAGCAGTTGTCCAAAAGGGGCTTGCACAGGCAGCAAGGTAAAGTAATAAATGTTTTTAAATTCTGTGTATGCGTGTATGAGAGTGTGTGTCCATGAGAGAGTGTGTGTATGTGGGTGCATGTCTGTGTGTCTATGTGTGTACGTGTGAGTGTTGGGGAAGGAGTGAGTCAAAGTGAGTGACAATGAGTGATAAGCAGAGTGAGTATAATTGAGAATGTGGGAGGGAGAATGACTGCTAGTTTCACTGAGTATTACTGTGTGTGAGACTGAGTGAATCAAGCCTGAGTGAGTCTTAGTGAGTCAGAGAATGAGTGAGAATGAGTGAGACTGACTGAGTCACACTGAGTGAGAATGATTGAGTCAGAGTGCGATTGAGTCAGAACAAGTGTGAATGAGTGAGCATTAGTGAGTCAGAGTGATATTGAGTGAATCAAAATGAGTATAAGAGAGAGAATCTGTCAGAATGCGTGAGAATGGCTGAGGCTGACTGTGAATGTGTGTCAGAGACTGAGTCAGCGTGAGATTAAATGAGTCAAAAAGAGTGAGAATGAGTGAGCCTGATTAATTATGAGTGAGTCACAGTAAGATTGAGTCAATGAGAATGAGTGGGACTGAATGAATCAGGGAGAACGAGTGAGTAATGGCAAGACTCAGGGAAAGTTATTGTGACCGAGTGGGAATTAGTGAGTCAGAGTGAGAAAATGAAACTGAGTGAGATTGAGTGAAGACAAGAAGTGAGAAGAAGTGGCAATGATTGAGAGCAACTGAGAATGAGTGAGACTGAGAGGGCCAGAGTGAGAATTAGTGAGACTACATGAGACTGAGTCAGAGTAAGCAAAAGTGACTGCATGTGCGAATGAGAGAAAGTGAATGAGACTAAGTGAGAATGTGTGAGAGATTACGACTGAGTGCAAGTGATTGTGAGCCAACCCTCCCAATCCTCCAAGTGAGTGAGTCAGTCTTGCTCACTGGTATTGAAGCGAAGAATTCTGCCACACCGCTTTCAGTGGTCACCGGCCGCCTCTGCCCACTGTCCAGCTGTGAAGATTCCTATGTGCCATTTGTACTTGTTTTCAATAACTATCATTCAGCTATTCATGCATATCCTAAGAACAATGCCTCCTTCACTAAACATAAAATGAATTACACCATAACATCTGCACGTGGGAGTTTTTACAGAAAGAGTCAGTGCAGAGCAGAACCTTCCGAAACCAGACTGCTGCCTGTAATGCTGGATTACACGCAGCCACTGGCTATTCAGCATCTCGGGTTCATCCAGCACCATGTTGAAATAGTACTAATATGACATAGCTACTGTAGAAACTGGAATAAATAGAATGATAGATTATGTGTAGCACTGGTTTTTGAATAGGGGTTATAACAAGAACAATACAAAGACAGCCAAGCAGGGAGTTTTTAATGTTAAAGAGCTTCACTGATCCGTCAAACGAAGGAGAAACCAGCAGAAGGCTGTCATCTCATTACAGGATATCATTCAGAGACTGTCCCTTTGGTAATTGTCATATTCTGAGACATGACCCACTCTGTGTTCATTGGTTCCTATGGAACAGGACATTCCTTTCAAGCGAGTGAAGGTGATGACAGTCCTAGTTTACTCCCACGAGTGAGGGAACCTACTCAATTCTGACTCAAGCACACCCTGGAGGGTTTCAATAAATGTAATTTTTGTACATTTGCTATTTGAAAATGTGGCGCTCCCTTGAGCGAGTGGGGCTTCTTGTCAAACAAACAATGCACAATTAATAACGCCAAACTGAAAATATTCCACCCTTTGTGACTAGCTCATTGCGCTGCAAATACACCTTTCCGTAAATATATATCAGTATTCACTGGAACATTGATTCTTAATTCCTTGCAGTGGATCTGCAATGCGGTTACCCAGGGGCTCATACTTTACCAAAACTGTCAACGTGATCATGCCAGGTCATTCTTCTGCCATTCAAGTATCAACATTATGGCAACCAAAATCTGGAATAGTTATAAGGGCTTCAAGGAAGCTCACCCATTCAGGATTAACCTGTGATATGAAGTCATTGCCCTGTCTGAAAGTTTTGGAACGTTGGTGGTGCATTCTGGCCCCTGGCTGGCCCCATTGTTGTGAGATTGTCCTTTTCCTGGAGCATGAACGCATTACTGTGTCCCTACAGTGCTTGTTTTCTTTGGTGCTACTTTTTCTTTTCAGTTAAGGACTCTACAAAACTGCATGTGTTTTTCAGTTGTCTTCCTCATGGGCTTCTCTGCCAACCCATCTCATGTTGCTTTGTCTCACAGTGTGCTCCTCACTCAGTTTCTTTGTTGCTGTTTCTCGCCGTGTGCGTCTCTGCCCCTGGCCCACAGTCTCCGTGTTATTCTCTCTTGCTATGTACGTCCCAGCCCCTGACACACAGTCTCCATGTTGCTCACCCTCGCCGTGTGCGTCTCTGACCCTGATCCACATTGTGTTGCTCTCTCGCTGTGTGCGTCTCTGCCCATGACCCACAGTCTCGTATTGCTCTCTCTCGCCGTATGCATCTCTGTCCCTGACCCACAGTCTCCGTGTTGCTCTCTCTCACCATGCACGTCTTTGCCCCTGACTCACAGTCTCTGTGTTGCTCTCTCTCACCATGCACGTCTTTGCCCCTGACCCACAGTCTCCGTGTTGCTCTCTCTCACCATGCACGTCTTTGCCCCTGACTCACAGTCTCTGTGTTGCTCTCCCTTGCCGTTTCATCTCTGCACCTGACCCACAGTCTCCGTGTAGCTCTCTCTCACTGTGTGCGTCTCTGCCCCTGACCCACAGTCTTTGTGTTGCTCTCACTCGCCGCGTGCGTCTCTGCCCCTGACCCACAGTCTCTGTGTTGTTCTCTCTCGCCGTGTGCATCTCTGTTTCTGACCCACAGTCTCTGTGTTGCTCTCACTCGCCGCGTGCGTCTCTGCCCCTGACCCACAGTCTCCGTGTTGTTCTCTCTCGCCGTGTACGTTTCTGCCCCTGACCCACAGTCTCCATGTTGCTCTCCCTCACCGTGTGCGTCTCTGACCCTGATCCACAGTCTCCGTGTTGCTCTCTCTCACCATGCGCGTTTTTGCCCCTGACTCACAGTCTCTGTGTTGCTCTCTCTTGCCATGTGCGCCATGACCCACAGTCTCGTATTGCTCTCTCTCGCGGTGTGCATCTCTGCCCCTGACCCACAATCTCCGTGTTGCTCTCTCTCACCATGCGCGTCTTTGCCCCTGACTCACAGTCTCTGTGTTGCTCTCTCTTGCCGTGTGCGTCTCTGCACTTGACCCAGAGTCTCTGTGTTGCTCTCTCTCACTGTGTGCGTCTCTGCCCCTGACCCACAGTCTTTGTGTTGCTCTCACTCGCCGAGTGCGTCTCTGCCACTGACCCACAGTCTCTGTGTTGTTCTCTCTCGCCGTGTGCATCTCTGTCCCTGAACCACAGTCTCTGTGTTGCTCTCACTCGCCGCGTGAGTCTCTGCCCCTGACCCACAGTCTCCGTGTTGTTCTCTCTCGCCGTGTGCATCTCTGCCCCTGACCCACAGTCTCCGTGTTGCTCTCTCTTGGCATGTGCATCTCTGCCCCTGACCCACAGTCTCTGTGTTGCTCTCACTCGCCGCGTGAGTCTCTGCCCCTGACCCACAGTCTCCGTGTTGTTCTCTCTCGCCGTGTGCGTCTCTGCCACTGACCCACAGTCTCCGTGTTGCTCTCTCTCGCTGTGTACATCTCTGCCCCTGACCCACAGTCTCTGTGTTGCTCTCTCTTGCCGTGTGCATCTCTGCCCCTTACCCACAGTCTCTGTGTTGCTTTCTCTCACCGTGCACATCTCTGCCCCTAACCTACAGTCTCTGTGTTGCTTTCTCTCACCGTGTGCGTCTCTGCCCTTGACCCACAGTCTCCCTGTTGCTCTCTCTCACCGCGTGCGTCTCTGCCCCTGACCCACAGTCTCTGTGTTGCTGCTTCTCGCCGCATGCATCTCTGCTCCTGACCCACAGTCTCTGTGTTGCTCTCACTCTGTGCATCTCTGCACCTGACCTACAGTCTCGTGTTGCTCTCCCTCACTCTAAGCTTCTCTGCCCCTGACCCACAGTCTCCGTGTTGCTCTCTCTCACATGTGCGTCTCTGCGCCTGACCCACAGTCTCTGTGTTGCTCTCACTCTGTGCATCTCTGCACCTGACCTACAGTCTCGTGTTGCTCTCCCTCACTCTAAGCTTCTCTGCCCCTGACCCACAGTCTCCGTGTTGCTCTCTCTCACATGTGCGTCTCTGCGCCTGACCCACAGTCTCTGTGTTGCTCTCTCTCGCCGTGTGCATCTCTGCTCCTGAAACACAGTCTCTGTGTTGCTCTCTCTCATTCTATGCATCTCTGCCCTTGACTCACAGTCTCCGTGTTGCGCTCTCTCGCTGTATGCGTCTCTGACCCACAGTCTCCGTGTTGCTCTCTCTTGCCGTGCGCGTCTCTGCCCCTGACCCACAGTCTCCGTGTTGCTCTCTCTCACTGTCTGCATCTCTACCCCTAACCCAGAGTCTCTGTGTTGCTTTCTCGCTGTATGCATCTCTGTGCCTGACCCACAGTCTCTGTGTTGCTTTCTCGCTGTGTGCATCTGTGCCCCTGACCCACAGTCTCCGTGTTGCTCTCTCTTGCTGTGCGCGTCTCTGCCCCTGACCCACAGTCTCTGTGTTGCTCTCTCTCACTGTCTGCATCTCTACCCCTAACCCACAGTCTCTGTGTTGCTTTCTCGCTGTATGCATCTCTGTGCCTGACCCACAGTCTCTGTGTTGCTTTCTCTCTGTGTGCATCTGTGCCCCTGACCCACAGTCTCTGTGTTGCTTTCTCACTGTGTGCGTCTGTGCCCCTGACCCACAGTCTCTGTGTTGCTCTCTCTCGCAGTGTGTGTCTCTGCCCCTGACCCACGGTCTCCGTGTTGCAGCCTCTCGCCCTGTAACATATGTTTTCTTAACGTCATAGGAGTCTGAATGGTAGATACTGTCTGCATTATACATCTTGTGGCCTTATATTTTCCTTTAAAAAAAAAATGTAAAACAAATTGTGGTTAATTGTGTGCAAGTTGATGTATATACCAATGGTGTACGACCTGTATAAAAAGACACCATTTTGAATATGTCCAACCTTTTCGCGCAGGCGCCGGCTACCTTCCACGACCCATCTGCCTGTTTCTCTGAGGATGAGTGGAAGCTTCTGCAGGAGTGGCAGAAGGAACTGTGCAGGAAGGTGATGAAGGAAATTCACCAGGCTCTGATCTCACTTGGTAAGTCACTCCCTTGGCTTATGTCTCAGGTTGTAAACTCCATCAGGGGAGGTGGCTAGATTGCTGTTCCAGGAGGCCAAGCAGTGCTTTGGAGGTTCTGCTGTTGGGGTACCCTGAAATGAGCCGGTGAGCGCATTCACAAGGAGCACTTTACGGCAAACCTCCTCTCGGTGGTGAAATCATATTACAGTTGTATCAAACTTGTTTCGATCTTACAGATTCATCCTCCCAACACTATTGATGTTAGTGTGTGCATATGGATCTGAAGCCCCCCTTTACAGACTGCGAGGGACATAGGCAGTGTTGGAAATGTGGGGTACATGAGAGGAGCGGATGCTAGCGGTTGGGGCAGCTCTGGGACCTGCTGGCTGGGATCTGTGGACGTGTCTGGTGGTCACTGCCCTGGTGGAGCTAACAAAATGCTGTGCTGTGTAAAATGTTACAGGACTCATCTGCCGCCCACGTCAATCAGATATTGTAGTCAGATAGGCGCGGGAAAAGGCTGAATGGACTGGAGAAATTGTCAAGCAAAATATCCAAGGGAATGTCACGTGTGTCCAGTATCCTGCCACATGTTTCGTACGGGCACTAAGTTTAGAAGTATGTGTCACTTCGGTTTCAGGGGTGTTTAGTGGGAGGTACAGCACATTCATTGAGTACATTCAGAACTGAGCCCTTCACCTCCATTGAAGCTGAGGAGTAATCACGATACAAGTCTCATTGAGAGAAATACCACCTCAAGGCCGACTGAGAAGCCCTCCTCAAACCAGACTTAGAAAGGGGAAGAAAACTAGAGGAAGAGGAGAATCCGTATGGTGCACCCCTGAGAGAAAGAAAACATCCATGATTCCGGGCAATGTCTATCGCCCTCAGATGGAATGTAGGGGACGTCTTGAGTCCAGCAAGTGAGATCTGTAGGGAGTCGTCTCTGGGCTCTGCCGCCAGCGTGGATTAGCCACGTAGACCTTGGTGCCCACCACAGTCGGAGATGCCTCAACAGTTTCCACCTGGATGCGGACATGCACGTCCCACCTGGATGGGCGCCACGAGGATGCTGCCGGAAAGTCCTTCATCACCTGCTGTAGTTTTTCTTTTCCAGGTGGGTATGGGGGGAACATTAGGACACTTAGGCCCTCATTACGACCCTGGCGGTGTAACACCGCCAGGGCCGCTGTAGGCGGGAGCACCGCCGACAGCCTGGCGGTGCCCCGCGAGGCATTCTGACCGCGGCGCTTTGGCCGCGGTCAGAAAGGGAAAACCGGCGGTCTCCCGCCGGTTTTCCACTGCCCCTTAGAATCCTCCATGGCGGCGCAGCTCGCTGCGCCGCCGAGGGGATTCTGACAATCCCTACCGCCATCCTGTTCCTGGCGGCTCGCCCGCCAGGAACAGGATGGCGGTAGGGATTGTCGTGGGGCCCCTGGGGGCCCCTGCAGTGCCCATGCCAATGGCATGGGCACTGCAGGGGCCCCCTTAAGAGGGCCCCTAAAAGTATTTCACTGTCTGCTTGGCAGACAGTGAAATACGCGACGGGTGCAACTGCACCCGTCGCACCTTCCCACTCCGCCGGCTCGATTACGAGCCGGCATCCTCGTGGGAAGGTCGTTTTCCCCTGGGCTGGCGAGCGGCCTTTTGGCGGCCGCCCGCCAGCCCAGGGGAAAACTCAGAATACCCGCCGCGGTCTTTTGACCGCGGCGCGGTATTTTAGAGGGGGGAATTCTGGCGGGCGGCCTCCGCCGCCCGCCAGAATTGGAATGAGGGCCTTAGGCCCTCATTACGAGCCTGGCGGTCTGTGACCGCCAGGCTTGCGGTTGACGGGAGCACCGCCGACAGCCCGGCGGTGCCCCGCAGGGCATTCTGACCGCGGCGCTTTGGCCGCGGTCAGTGCAGGAAAACCGGCGGTCTCCCGCCGGTTTTCCGCTGCCTGTTGGAATCCTCCAAGGCGGCGCAGCTTGCTGCGCCGCCGAGGGGATTCCGACCCCCCCTACCGCCATCCAGTTCCCGGCGGTCCGCCCTCCGGGAACCGGATGGCGGTAGGGGGGGTCGCGGGGCCCCTGGGGGCCCCTGCAGTGCCCATGCCACTGGCATGGGCACTGCAGGGGCCCCCGTAAGAGGGCTCCTAAATGTATTTCACTGTCTGCTTCGCAGACAGTGAAATACGCGACGGGTGCAACTGCACCCGTCGCACAGCTTCCACTCCGCCGGCTCGATTCCGAGCCGGCTTCATCGTGGAAGCCTCTTTCCCGCTGGGCTGGCGGGCGGCCTGAAGGCGGCCGCCCGCCAGCCCAGCGGGAAAGTCAGAATCACCGCCGCGGTCTTTCGACCGCGGAACGGTATTCTGGCGGCCCCCGACAGGCCGGCGGCGACCGCCGCCGGCCAATGTCGGAATGAGGGCCTTAACTCTGCTCTGTGAAGACATCCTGACACTTCCCCGCAGTTTCCGTCATGGCCTTCCTCCTCTGGGATCTCCCAGATTGCTATCACTGCTCCCTTCAGCTCTGGGTGGGCAGCCGGGAGACTTCATGTACCTGAAGCCGAACAGGAGAACGAGGGGTTGGAATGACCCAGCCAAGGAATTACTGGACCACAACCTGAAGGGAGGGTCCCTCTTCCAGTGCTGCACGTCTGGGTCGCTCCGTCCCGTTGGTGCCTTTGACATTCTTGAGGCTGTCACTTAGGATGGTCTCTCATTGCCTCTCTTCATGTTCTTTCTAGAATGCTGAATGTTTAGGGTCAAGCGAAGGGTCAGTTGGTCCTCCAAGCAGCAGCTCTTCCATATACGAATAATTTCAATAAAACATATTCGATTACCTCCACAACCTTCTGGGTATCTTTCAAGATACGTCACAGCATCCCTGCTGTCCGCAAGTTAGCAGACCTCAGTCCACCCTCTGAAGCTACCACCTGGGTTTCCATCCTGGATGCTTCTTCGCTGTCACAAAGCTCCTGCATGGAGCCCCCTCCGCTGACAGGTCGGCCACTGTGGCTTCCAAACCACCTGCCCTGGTTCATGTCGGGCAGATACGGTGGCAGCGTGCCACCTGTCCCGAGCTAGGAGTGTTTCATTGAGGTATGTAGCTTTCTCCTCAATGTTTCTCCTTGTCTATTGGCAGAAATGAAGGGCTTCTAGGGTCTGTAGCTCCTCGCCGCTTGTTCAGACTGTCCCACTGAACGTGAGCCCTCAGACGCTTCAAGTGCTCCATAGCTCCAGCTGGGGAGGGAGTGCATTGCTACTCTCCTCCTTGTTCTAGCTTCTGTCAGCATCCTTGCTATGCTTCAGGTCTGTAGGAGACTGTTTCCAAACTCGGCTTGCTTCAGCCAATCCAGACTCTACTGGAATGATGCTAAGGACGACGTTACATCTCACCTGCTGCTCCCTCCTTAGATGAAGGACCATGACCAGGCCCGCTGAGCAGGACATCTTCTTTACACTAAGTGCTTTGGGTAGATATAACTTTCTGGGAGCAGCCACACCGCACAAGTTGACTGGATCTACAGAGCACAGTCATGAACCCCTTCCCAAGCTAAAGGATACCCATTACTAATATGCTATTTCCCTCATCAGTAATACTTTTCGAACCTTTGCTAGTTTTACTGCTCCTATTTTTACCAATTAATTCATTTCAAATTATCTTATATTTTAGTATCTTTAGTATTTTGCAATCAATTGTGATGCTTTGCGTGATGTTCATTCAGACCGAATTTATTAATCTTTACTGTTATTCTTCTCATGTACTGTATTTTATAACTTTACAATACAATTTATAAAGACAACAAAATAATTACAATTGTTTGCCAAAGGAGAATCGAGGGAGAAGAACATGTGTGGACAAATTCACCTTTACAGAGCCTTCAGGGGCAGCGGTGATGGCACTTCAAGGGTCAACCCTGTCATTGTATCTCTAAGGAAGTGTCTGGAAATTGACTGAAAAGGCATTTTGGGAGTTGTCCATCTGCCTGACCTCAATATGGCTGACTAGCATAGAGAGTGTTGTTTGTGGACAGTTAGTACAAGAAGTACCTGTCAGCTTATACTGGTGGAAAAATACACAGAAAACATGGGAATAGTAATTGTTCATTGGAACGTCTGTAGTTTTCAGGAAAATAATGATTGTTGCAGGAACTTAACCGTGGGCGGAATGTAAGCATAGCTGTGCGAGCCTTTTACAATTATTGCCTGTAGCAGGGACCTAACCTCGACTACACTGTAAGAAAATCTATGGTAGCCTTTGGTAATTAATGACTATTGCAGGAATCCACCCTTAGGCACACCCCAAGCATAGCTGTGCCAGCCTTTTACGATTAATGACTGTTGCGGGAATGTAACCCTGGGTAAACCGCAAGCATAGCTATGCCAGTCTTTGACGATTAATGACTGTTGCGGGAATGTAACCCTGGGTAAACCGCAAGCATAGCTATGCCAGTCTTTGACGATTAATGACTGTTGCGGGAATGTAACCCTGGGTTCACCGCAAGCATAGCTCTGCCAGCCTTTTACGATTAATGACTGTTGCGGGAATGTAACCCTGGGTAAACCGCAAGCATAGCTATGCCAGTCTTTGACGATTAATGACTGTTGCGGGAATGTAACCCTGGGTTCACCGCAAGCATAGCTCTGCCAGCCTTTTACGATTAATGACTGTTGCAGGAATGTAACCCTGGGTACACCGCAAGCATAGCTATGCCAGCCTTTGACGATTAATGACTGTTGCGGGAATGTAACCTTGGGCACACTGTAAGTATAGCTATGCCAACCTCTTCAATTAATGACTGTTGAAGGAAAGTGAACTTGGGTACCCTGTACGCATACCTGTGCCAACATTTTAGAATTAATGACTGTTGGAGGAACGTAACATTGGGCACACTGTAAGCATAGCTGTGCCAACCTTTTACAATTAATGATTGTTGCAGGAACCTAACCTTGGGCACACCGTAAGCATAGCTGTGCCAACCTTTTACAATTAATAACTGTTACAGGAACACGACCTTGAACACACCGTAAGCATAGCTATTCCAACCTTTTACAATTAAAAACTGTTGCAGGAACCTAACCTTGGGCACACCGTACGCATAGATATGTCAGCCTTTTACAATTAATGACTGTTGCAGGAACATAACCTTTAGCACACTGCAAGCATAGCTATGTCAGCCTTTTAAAATTAATGACTGTTGCAGGAATGTACCCATGGCCACACTGTAAGCATAGCTATACCAACCTTTTAAAGTTAATGATTTTTACAGGAGCCTAAACTTGGGCACACCGTAAGCATAGCTATGCCAGCCTTTTCAATTAATGACTGTTGCAGAAACGTAACTTTGGGCACACCGTAAGCATAGCTATGCCAGCCTTTTCAATTAATGACTGTTGCAGAAACGTAACTTTGGGCACACCGTAAGCATAGCTATGCCAGCCTTTTCAATTAATGACTGTTGCAGAAACGTAACTTTGGGCACACCGTAAGCATAGCTATGCCAGCCTTTTCAATTAATGACTGTGCAGGAAAGTAAACTTTGGTACCCTGTATGCATACCTGTGCCAACATTTTTGAATTAATGACTGTTGGAGGAATGTAACATTGGGCACAGTGTCAGCATAGCTATGCCAGCCTTTTCCAAATAATGACTGTTGCAGGAATGTAACCTTTGGCACTCTGTAAGCATAGCTATGCCAACCTTTTACACTTAATGACTGTTGCAGGAATGTAACCCTGGGCACACCGCAAGCATAGCTATGCCAGTCTTTTACAATTAATGACTGTTGCGGGAATGTAACCTTGGGCACACTGTAAGTATAGCTATGCCAACCTCTTCAATTAATGACTGTTGAAGGAAAGTAAACTTGGGTACCCTGTACGCATACCTGTGCCAACATTTTAGAATTAATGACTGTTGGAGGAACGTAACATTGGGCACACTGTAAGCATAGCTGTGCCAACCTTTTACAATTAATGATTGTTGCAGGAACCTAACCTTGGGCACACCGTAAGCATAGCTATGCCAACCTTTTACAATTAAGGACTGTTGCAGAAACGTAAACTTGAGAACATAGTTGTGTGAGCCTTTTACAATTAATGACTGTTGCAGGAACGTAACCTTGGGCACAGTGTAAGCATAGCTATGCCAACCGTTTACAATTAATGACTGTTGCAATAATGTAACCTTGAGCACACTCTACGCAATGATGTGCCAGCCTTTTTTACAATCAATGACCAGCAGTAGCCCCTAGGCTGTTATATGCGTCTCTGCGCCCTTCCAGCTGTGTACAGGCAGTGATATTCATCAGAAGGCCCTAGACTTTTATATGCATCTCTGACCCTATCAGCTGTGTACTGACAATGATATTTATCAGTAGCCCAAGGCTGTTATATGCGTCTCTGTGCCCTACCAGCTGTGTACAGGCAGTAATGTTCATCAGTAACCCTAGACTGTTATATGCGTCTCTGCGCCCTTCCAGCTGTGTACAGGCAGTGATAGTCATCATAGGGCCCTAGGCTGTTATGTGTATCTTCGCACCCTACCAGCTGTGTACAGGCAGTGATGTTCATCATAGGGCCCTAACTGTTATGTGTATCTTCGCACCCTACCAGCTGTGGACTGACAATGATATGTATCAGTAGCCCAAGGCTGTTGTATGCGTCTCTGACCCTATCAGCTGTGTACTGGCAGTGATATTCATTCATGGCCCCTCTCGCCAACATCGCACAAACACACCACATTAACATAATATCATACGCAGATGACACCCAGCTGATCCTCTCCCACACGAACGACTCTACTACTGCTAAAAACAACCTCCACAATGGACTTCTCGCCATTTCCAACTAGATGGAATCAAGCCGCCTCAAGCTCAACACCGACAAAACTGAGGTCCTCATTTTCGGCCCCAACCCTTCAGCTTGGAATGACTCCTGGTGGCCCAAGGCTCTAGGCACCGCACTCTCGCCCACCACCCACGCTCACAACCTAGCCTTCATCTTGGACCCCACTCTCAGCATGACTCAGCAGGTCAACGCAATCTCCTCTTCCTGCTACAACACCCTCCGCATGCTCTGTAAGATCTTCAAGTGGATCCCCATCGAGGCCAGAACGACCTACACCCACGCCCTGGTCAGCGGTAGACTGGACTACGGCAACGCCCTCTATGCTGGAACAACAGACAAACTGCAATAAAAGCAACAGCGAATCCAGAATACAGCCGCACGCCTCATCCTTGACGTACCTCGCCACAATCACATCTCCCCCAGCTCAAAGACCTGCACTGGCTAACCATACCAAAGAGGATCACCTTCAAGCTCCTGACCCACGCTCACAAAGCCCTCTATAAAACATGACCCGCCTATCTCAACAACAGACTCACCTTCCACGCCCCCACACGCCATCTCCGCTCTGCTTTCTCGCCCTTGCCACCATCCCCCGTGTCCGACGCACCACTGCTGGAGGAAGATCCTTCTCACACCTCGCCTTCGCCACCAAGACTTGGAACTCGCTACCACTCCAGTTACACCAGCCCTAGGACCTCCTGACGTTCAGGAAACGCCTCAAAACATGGCTTTTCGACCAGTAGCCCCCCCCCAGCGCCTTGAGACCCTAACGGGTGAGTAGCGCACTTTATAAATAAACTGATTGATTGATCGATTGATCAGTAGCCCTAGGCTGTTATATTTGTTTTTGCACCCTACCAGCTATGTACAGGCAGTGATATTCATCATTAGCCCTAGGCTGTTATATGCGTCTCTGCACCCTACCAGCTGTGTACACGCAGTGATGTTCATCAGTAACCTTAGACTGTTATATGCCTCTCTGCGCTCTACCAGCTGTGGACAGGCAGTGTTATTCATCAGTAGGTCCTAGGCTGTTATATGTATCTCGGCACCCTACCAGCTGTGGACAGGCAGTGATGTTCATCAGTAACCCTAGACTGTTATGTGTATCTCCGCACCCTACCAGCTGTGTTCAGGCAGTGATAGTCATCAGTAGCCCAAGACTTTTATATGTGTCTCTGCACCCTACCAGCTGTGTACAGGCAGTGATGTTCATCAGTAGCCATAGGCTCTTTTATGTGTCTCTGCGCCCTACCAGCTGTGCACTGGCAGTGATAGTCATCAGTAGCCCTAGACTTTTAAATGTGTCTCTGCACCCTACCAGCTGTGGACAGGCAGTGATATTCATCAGCAGGTCCTAGACTTTTATATGTGTCTCTAACTCTATCAACTGTGTACTGGCAGTGGTATTCATCAGTACGCCCTAGACTGTTATTTTTTTTTTCATCAGTAGGTCGTAGGCTGTTATATGCGTGTCTGCACCCTACCAGCTGTGTGCACGCAGTGATGTTCATCAGTAGCCCTATACTGTTATATGTGTCTCTGCGCCCTACCAGCTGTGTACAGGCAGTGATGTTCATCAGAGGCCCCTAGACTGTTATGTGTATCTTCGCACCCTACCAGCTGTGGACTGACAATGATATTTATCAGTAACCCTCGGATGTTATATGTATATCTGCACCCTACCAGCTGTGCACTGGCGGTGATGTTCATCAGTAGGTCGTAGGCTGTTATATGTGTCTCTGCGCCCGACCAGCTGTGTACAGGCAGTGATAGTCATCAGTAACCCTAGGCTGTTATATGTGTCTCTGCGCCCGACCAGCTGTGTACAGGCAGTGATAGTCATCAGTAACCCTAGGCTGGTATATGTGTCTCTGCACCCTACCAGCTGTGTACAGGCAGTGATGTTCATCAGTAGGTCCTAGGCTGTTATATGTGTCTCTGCACCCTACCAGCTGTGTACAGGCAGTGATGTTCATCATAGGGCCCTAGACTGTTATGTGTATCTCCACACCCTACCAGCTGTGGACTGACAGTGATATTTATCAGTAACCCTAGGCTGTTATATGTATCTCTGCACCCTACCAGCTGTGTACTAGCAGTGATGTTCATCAGAAGGTCCTAGGCTGTTATATGTGTCTCTTCACCCTACCAGCTATGGACAGGCAGTGATATTCATCAGTAGGTCCTAGGCTGTTATATGTGTCTCTGCACCCTACCAGCTGTGTACAGGCAGTGATGTTCATCAGTAACCCTAGACTGTTATATGTGTCTCTGCACCCTACCAGCTATGGACAGGCAGTGATATTCATCAGTAGGTCCTAGGCTGTTATATGTGTCTCTGCACCCCACCAGCTGTGTACAGGCAGTGATATTCATCAGTAACCCTAGACTGTTATATGCCTCTCTGCGCCCTACCAGCTGTGTACAGGCAGTGATGTTCATCAGTAGCCCTAGGCTGTTATATGCGTCTCTGCACCCTACCAGCTGTGTACAGGCAATGATATTCATCAGTAGCCCTAGGCTGTTATATGCGTCTCTGCACCCTACTGTAGTGTGGTTAGGTATAGGTATCCTTTACGCGGTTTGCTTCAGGCGTTAGGCCTTTGTGCACTTAGCCCTGGGTGTACTTTTATTTCCTTGCTTGCAGCATTGAGCCCCGTGCCCTTTGCTCTAAATGCATTTTATTCAGCTTCGTACTGTTATTTTTCAATAGCCAGTTCTACAGTCTTGTTTTATTTTCCAGTATCATACTGTTTAGCCTATTTCTGCGCTGGAGTTCTCAATAACACATTCTTGCTCACTCTGTGCTCCAGTTAAGGATACAGTCTGGTACATTGCCGATAGAAGTGGTAGGAGTTTAGTCTTTGAATACATTCTTGCGTAGGGACATTTTGTGATCACACTGACATGTTAGTTATAAAAACACTTCCTTGTCCCAATACACGCAAGAGGGAGATTCCGACCAGGGAACCACAACTAGACGCTGACTGCCTCGTTGCAGATGCTGAACCAGATCGCAGGCCTTTGCTCAGATATGAGGGTTGATGGCTTCCCAGGGAATCTGAAAGGCAAGCTAATAGCTTAACATGCTGTGCTCTAAATATAATCTATTGAGAGAGAATAGAATCTATTAACACCATGATAGCGTTGTTTTTATCTTTCACTCTCATAGTGACTATTTCAATCCTACTGTGTTGTATGGTTCTGGTTATTGCGGCTCATGCCTTAATATCTAAAATACAGTTGTTTTATTAAAAACAATCTATAAAACTTAAACTGCTTTTGTCATTTGTATATGAGATCATGCTGTAAATGAGAGAGCTGGTTGGGACCTGAGTGACCACGACTTCCCTGAGAAGTTCTATAGATGTCATGCGCTCGGTTGCCTAATCATCCCTTCCCCTTGGGAGAGATGAGGCACTGCTAGTTAGCCGGAGCAAAACCGGATTGAAGGTAACAAAGGTCCTTCTAAGTGGGTAAGACTCAGTCTCCCACACCAGGAACAACCTTGCTACCCTGAAATCCAGTAGTCTCATTTAGGATAATGAGAGCCCACGCGACATGGCGCCGCCAACGATTGGTCAGGCTCTAATTTTCGGGTCTGGCTGACTCTCTCGGTCTCATATATATTTTGACTCCTCGGTTCCATTAACGGAGACGTCCGTGGCACTGAGGATTTCCGCCACCACAATATAGGTACATCCTATTTTTTTTGGTTGGTTGTTCAAGCTTGAACTCTGAAAGGAAAACCCCGATATTGGTGTGCCTTCTCTGACCCAGTGCTGTTTTTATAATGGCGAATCCTCAAGCAGTAAACATCGCGCTTAATATGCGACAACCGCTCACAGGACATCTGATAGCACATGGTCTGACGAACCAGGGGGATCCAATCACTTTTGTGGTGGACGCCCATGCAGCCTATAGAACAGAACTTTTTTATTCTTGGGTCGTATTTCCAGCCGTTGATGGGGGTACAAATACTTTTCATGAATACGCTATTGCGAACATCCCTGGACAGTACAGGGTGTATGCATATTTAGAGATACCTTTATCTTATCAAGAACGCAATAATTGGCTTGATGGCGCCCTCCCACACACTGTAGCACAAGTTAGGTTAGGTCCGCTGAGTAATGATGGTCCTACCTGGCCTTTATTGGCCACATATACACCTTATCCTGCGGTTGCTAACTTAGCGGTGTAGGAAAGTACCATCTTGCCTGGCATGTTACCCCCATATTTCACTGTATATATGTTGTTTTAGTTGTATGTGTCACTGGGACCCTGCCAGCCAGGGCCCCAGTGCTCATAAGTGTGCCCTGTATGTGTTACCTGTGTTATGACTAACTGTCTCACTGAGGCTCTGCTATTCAGAACCTCAGTGGTTATGCTCTCTCATTTCTTTCCAAATTGTCACTAACAGGCTAGTGACCAATTTCACCAATTTACATTGGCATACTGGAACACCCTTATAATTCCCTAGTATATGGTACTGAGGTACCTAGGGTATTGGGGTTCCAGAAGATCCCTATGGGCTGCAGCATTTCTTGTGCCACCCATAGGGAGAGCTGACAATTCTTACACAGGCCTGGCAGTGCAGCCTGAGTGAAATAACGTCCACGTTCTTTCACAGCCATTTACCACTGCACTTAAGTAACTTATAAGTCACCTATATGTCTAACCTTTACCTGGTAAAGGTTGTGTGCTAAGGTACTTAGTGTGTGGGCACCCTGGCACTAGCCAAGGTGCTCCCACATTGTTCAGGGCAAATTCCCCGGACTTTGTGAGTGCGGGGACACCATTACACGCGTGCACTATACATATGTCACGACATATGTATAGCGTCACAATGGTAACTCCGAACATGGCCATGTAACATGTCTAGGATCATGGAATTGTCACCCCAATGCCATTATGGCATTGGGGAGACAATTCCATGATCCCCCGAGTCTTTAGCTCAGACCTGGGTACTGCCAAACTACCTTTCCCGGGGTTTCACTGCAGCTGCTGCTGCTGCCAACCCCTCAGACAGGTGTCTGCCCTCCTGGGGTCCAGCCAGGCTTGGCCCAGGATGGCAGAACAAAGGACTTCCTCAGAGAGAGGGTGTTACACCCTCTCCCTTTGGAAAAAGGTGTCAGGGCTGGGGAGGAGTAGCCTCCCCCAGCCTCTGGAAATGCTTTGATGGGCACAGATGGTGCCCATCTCTGCATAAGCCAGTCTGCACCGGTTCAGGGATCCCTCAGCCCTGCTCTGGCGCGAAACTGGACAAAGGAAAGGGGAGTGACCACTCCCCTGACCTGCACCTCCCCTAGGAGGTGCCCAGAGCTCCTCCAGTGTGCTCCAGACCTCTGCCATCTTGGAAACAGAGGTGCTGCTGGCACACTGGACTGCTCTGAGTGGCCAGTGCCAGCAGGTGACGTCAGAGACTCCTTCTGATAGGCTCCTTCAAGTGTTGCTAGCCTATCCTCCCTCCTAAGTAGCCAAACCCCCTTTTCTGGCTATTTAGGGTCTCTGCTTTGGGGAATTCCTTAGATAACGAATGCAAGAGCTCATCAGAGTTCCTCTGCATCTCTCTCTTCACCTTCTGCCAAGGAATCGACTGCTGACTGCGCTGGAATTCTGCAAAACTGCAACAAAGTAGCAATGACGACTACTGCGACCTTGTAACGCTGATCCTGCCGCCTTCTCGACTGTTTTCCTGGTGGTGCATGCTGTGGGGGTAGTCTGCATCCTCTCTGCACTAGAAGCTCTGAAGAAATCTCCCGTGGGTCGACGGAATCTTCCCCCTGCAACCGCAGGCACCAAAGAACTGCATCACCGGTCCTCTGGGTCTCCTCTCAGCACGACGAGCGAGGTCCCTTGAACTCAGCAACTCTGTCCAAGTGACTCCCACAGTCCAGTGACTCTTCAGTCCATGTTTGGTGGAGGTAAGTCCTTGCCTCCCCACGCTAGACTGCATTGCTGGGAACCGCGTGTTTTGCAGCTACTCCGGCTCCTGTGCACTCCCCGAGGATTTCCTTTGTGCACAGCCAAGCCTGGGTCCCCGGCACTCTAACCTGCATTGCACAACGTCCTGAGTTGTCCTCCGGCGTCGTGGGACTCTCTTGTGCAACTTCGGGTGAGCACTGATTCACTCCACTTCGTAGTGCCTGTTCCGGCACTTCTCCGGGTGCTGCTTGCTTCTGAGTGGGCTCCTTGTCTTGCTGGACGCCCCCTCTGTCTCCTCACGCAATTGGTGACATCCTGGTCCCTCCTGGGCCACAGCAGCATCCAAAAACCCTAACTGCGACCCTTGCAGGTAGCAAGGCTTGTTTGTGGTCTTTCTGTGGGAAAACACTTCACGACGTGGGACATCTATCCTCCAAAGGGGAAGTTTCTAGCCCTTGTCGTTCTTGCAGAATCCATAGCTTCTACCATCCGGTGGCAGCTTCTTTGCACCCACAGCTGGCATTTCCTGGGCATCTGCCCACTCCCGACTTGATCGTGACTTTTGGACTTAGTCCCCTTGTTCCACAGGTACTCTCGTCTGGAAATCCATTGTTGTTGCATTGCTGGTGTTGGTCTTTCCTGCAGAATTCCCCTATCACGACTTCTGTGCTCTTTGGGAACTTAGGTGCAATTTGCAACCACTTTTCAGGGTCTTGGGGTGGGCTATTTTTCTAACCCTCACTGTTTTCTTACAGTCCCAGCGACCCTCTACAAGGTCACATAGGTTTGGGGTCTATTCGTGGTTCGCATTCCACTTCTAGAGTATATGGTTTGTGTTGCCCCTATCCCTATGTGCCCCCATTGCATTATATTATGACTATACATTGTTTGCACTGTTTTCTATTGCTATTACTGCATATTTTGGTATTGTGTACATATATCTTGTGTATATTTGCTATCCTCATACTGAGGGTACTCACTGAGATACTTTTGGCATATTGTCATAAAAATAAAGTACCTTTATTTTTAGTATATCTGTGTATTGTGTTTTCTTATGATATTGTGCATATGACACTAGTAGTACTGTAGGAGCTTCACTCGTCTCCTAGTTCAGCCTAAGCTGCTCTGCTAAGCTACCTTTTCTATCAGCTTAAGCTGCTAGACACCCCTCTACACTAATAAGGGATACCTGGGCCTGGTGCAAGGTGTAAGTACCTCTTGGTACTCACTACAAGCCAGTCCAGCCTCCTACAAGCGGTGGCTGAAGTTCGTTGTTTATATATAGATTTGGCGACTATATATAGTAGATTAGTCCAGTTTGTGATGCAGACATTAAATACGGACGCAGCGCGTGCTGCTCCGGCACAACCACATGCAGTGGTACCGGGGATAAATCCGGCCACTGTACACTCAGTTATGGGTAAAGTACCAGCAAAACTAGAGGAGACTCCATTTTGGCTGGCGCTAAATATTAATACGCTGGAAGCAGTATTTCCCCATACGGGACCTCAGGATAAACATAGAATATTAACGATGTGTTTGCCGTATGGAATGGTTCCTACTGTGGAACATTGTAATACTTGGGGCACAGTGTTTGCCGCGCTCAACACTACAGCACACGGTACACCGACTTTAGCTAATCTACCGGAAGTGCTAAAACAAATTCAGGATGAATATGGGGCTGCCCCAGCCTTAGATTTAGGGATGCAGCTGATGGGCAACTTTGCCGCAGTTTCTTCTATTATATTGAGTAATCTCAAAGGGGAGGCAGTGGCATTGGCGGTGCGTATGCGTCTTCGAGACGTCCCGCAGCTTAATCAAGAGCGGGAGCTGCCGAGAATAATAGCGGAAACATATTCGAGTATCAGTCGTGATAGCCTAGGGGCTCGACCACAGAAACCACAGTTGCAGGGTAAACAGAGTAAGGATTCTACTAAACAACAGCAACCTGAGGGTAATAAGAAGCGCTGGGAGAAAAAACAGCAAACACCTAAAAAAGAAAGGGGAGAATCTCCACGACCGGAGACTCCACAGACTAGGTATAATCTCAGGAATAGGGATAATTTGAAGACGCCTGATAGATATCAATACACTGATACACGCCAATCTCGTTCCTTTCAGGACTCATCGGAAAAGAGAAATGAGAGAGGTGGGCGGTCAGAGCGGAGAACAGAGTACGTGAAACCAAGATAGGAATCACAATGCTCTTCAGAGGTTTCTGTCAAGAAGGAAGAGAAACCGATACAACAAAAATAACAGTTTAAAAAGAAGAAGGTGGCAGCAGTCTCAGTTAGAGATGCCACACAGGAAGAGAGTTCTCTTGAAGAACAAGACATGGGCACTAGCACTGTTAGACAGCGCGGCAGAGGTCACAATAGTTCGCCGGAATCTTCTAGAGCATCTGGAGGTGAAAGCATCTGATGACTTCATACACGTTGAAACAGCAGATATGCGTGTCTCTGATCCCGATAGAGTTTATACAGTAACTTTGCAAATAGAAGGGGACATTGAGCGCACTATAAACGCCATCTTTTGGGATCGTGTAGTCAAATTATATGACATCCTGCTGGCTGAACAGGATTGGC
Source organism: Pleurodeles waltl (assembly GCF_031143425.1). NCBI lineage: Eukaryota > Metazoa > Chordata > Amphibia > Caudata > Salamandridae > Pleurodeles > Pleurodeles waltl. The sequence continues at coordinate 2,259,547 of NC_090448.1, read as the reverse complement.
CCCCACACTTTGTTCGCGACTGTCCAGTTGGGGAGGAGGTCATTTCACCTTCATTCTCACCATTTGTTCCGTGAGATCTCGCAGAGTCCTATAGTATAAAATGGGCTCTGGCACAAGCACCTGCCTTATACAGAAATCATGTGGGGTGGGAGTCACTTTATCATGTAATTCCCATAAAGGGCAAACCTCAGCCGCAACTGCAATATCCTATAAAATTTGAGGCAAGGGCATCGGTAAGGAAAATACTAACAGAGTTGGAGTACCAGGGAGTTATTGCGCCCTGTGTCTCGCCGATGAATAATCCCTTATTTCCTGTAGCTAAACCGGATCATTCTTATAGGATAGTGGTGGATTACAGACATTTAAATGGACATACACGCACATATGCAATACAGAATTCACACAGAGCAGCGCTCATGAATAATATTGTGCGTAAAAAATACAAAACAACTTTAGATATCTCGAATGGATTCTTCTGCCAAAATATAGCGCCCGAAAGTAGGGATTTTACAAGCTTTAGTGCATTTGGCTCTCAGAAATTTTTTTGTCGTCTGCCTGAGGGGTATAAGAATAGCCCAGGACTGTTCTCGGCTCGTGTGACTGAAATTTTACACGAGTTGGACCCTGAGGCTTTGTCATATGTTGATGATATTTATCTGACAGATGATGAGTTGCTACAACATTTAAGACGGGTAGCCCGCATTGTTGTGGGTTTTGCCGATATAGGCTACAAATTCAATTTAAAAAAATCAAAAATTGCCTTCCTCAGTGTCATTTTCCTGGGGTATGAGCTGTTGAATGAGGGCAAGAGTTTAGCGCCGCACTTTTTGGAAAAATGTGCACAGTTGCAACCTCCTAATACGATTCGAAAACTCCAGTTGTTATTGGGATTTCTAAATTTTGGCAGAACATACATTCCAGATTATGCTACACGTACAAAACCATTATACGAATTGATTCGTCCCAATTTTTCGAGTAGGTTTTGGACAATTGAGCATACACATATTCTTTGAGATTTACAAACTGATCTCTTAGCGGTAAAGCATTTACACACACAGGACAATAAGACACATTTGGTCATCAGGGTTATACCTGGGGCAATTGGATTTACATATGTCACCTTCAATGAGGGTGAGACAGTCCCGATAGCATACAAGTCTCACTTGTATTCTGCTGCAGAACAACGATTTGCACAGACTGAGAAAATTCTCACTGCTGTACAGATGGCTGTGATTAAAGAACGACCTCTTGCCCAGGGACAACGCATCATTGTTGTTTCCCCGGTTCCGGCCTTGGAGGCTGTTACTAAAGCGAGTGTTCCTAATTCAAAAGCATTACACCCGCGATGGATACAATGGGCAACGTCTTTGACAGCCACTGATGTACACTACATATTTGACCCTAAACTGCAAACTCAAGAATTTCTTCAATATGAAATGGAGTACCCAGGCCCTGCTGGCACATTGCCTATTGACCAATATCAGGTGGTCATGTACACCGATGACTCCGCGCAGCCAGCGGTTGGGACTAAACAACAGTATTCTGCTGCATGTGCGGTGGTGAGCGGACATATGGAGGGGGAGAAGTTCTGCCCCCAACATACTTATACACAAACATTGGGAGACTGTACAGCACAGTTGGCTGAGCTGAAAGCTCTGTTGTTAGCACTAGAACATGTGGATCCAGCGGTATTAACTTTACTGGTTTGTGAATCCTATTACTGTGTTCAGTCTTTCAATGAATATTTACATTACTGGAGGTTGAATGGGTACAGAGATTCTAAGGGTAACACCATTAAACACAAATTGCTGTGGGGGAAGGTTGCGGATCTGAAGGAAATGCTTCCTAAAGTCCATGTTGTGCATACACTTGGACACCAGCGCGTTGGAATACACGTTGCTGGCATACTTTGGCTGATGAAGCCGCAAAGTCGGCGGTGGCAGTTGCCACTGTGGAAGCAGTAACTCGCTCGAGTTCCAGACCAGACACAGATATTTTGGCTGCCATTAAGGCTACGGCTGATGGCACGCCATTTCCTAAAGGATTCCCTTCTAAATATGATTACTGCATGGGTGGTGTGCTTAACGCTGTAGTTAAAATCCCAGGCCTTGGTGTACGTGAAATGCCCAATAAAATTGAACGACCTCGATTAATTACTGCAGCACATGAGGGGGCGGCATCTGCCCATGCCGGTGTGGCTGCCACGATTTCACTCTTACAGGCTTGTTATTGGTGGCCTGGTCTCTATAAAGAGGCAAAGCAGTATGTCCTTTGTTGTGACATCTGTCAATAAATTAAAGTTTCCACGGCTAGACGCCTGCAGCAGACGCCCCTTCTGATTTCCAATAAACCTTTACAGTGTGTGTACTTGAATCATTGTGGTCCACTGACACCAGATAGTGCATACAAATATATATTGGTAGCTGTAGATTCGTGCTCCAGATTTGTGTGGGTCTGGCCACAGCGCTCGGCTGATGCTCGGACTGTTATTAAAGATTTACGTATCTTTGTCGTTACATATGCAGTTGCGGCTTTTCATTCGGACCAGGGCCCTGCTTTTGCCTCTAAGGCATTCAGGGACACCATGGCTTTGTTGGGGGTCCAGCTCCAGTTCTCGTCTCCATTTCATCCCGAGGGAAATTCTGTCGTGGAGCTTTTAAATCACGATTTAAAGCAATCCTTAACGGCCAGAGTTATAGGTACGGGTCGTAGCTGGCTAGCCCACCTTTATGGAGTACAGAGAACAGTGAATAACTTGCCTAGAAGGTCTCTGGGGGGTCGTACTTCATATGAGTGCCTGTTTGGAACACGTATGTTTGTTCCTGATCTACATGGTCCTGGTGTGGAGGCGGTGGAAACGCCCTTTGACATAAGTGATCGTGTCACTGTTTTGCAGGATTTACAACAATTTAGTGACGATAACTCCTCTGCCAGTGCTGCCTCCACAGGAATTACGGATGAACCAGTAACGCCTACTGGTTGGATTCCCAGAGTTGGGGATCTTGTGCGTGAAAAGGTCGCGGTGAAGAAAGAATTTGGCCCTTCATATCGAGCACCAGTCCCTGTACTAGGTATTCATGGCACAAGAACTGTGATTTTGCCCCCGCTGCAAGGGGCCAAAGGTCTCCATCGACAATGTCAAGTTACAACATGTGGCCGATTCTGCACTGCAGACCAAAAGGAACGCCCAGTAGTTCCCGAATCCCTCTCAATACTGGGGATGATGTTCCGCTGCAGGTGATTTGCACCGATACTGTTTCCTCTCCGAACTTGGGGAGGGTGGAAGATGATCTTGCGGTTGTTCCACTTACAGCGAATAATTTGGATTCTTTTGATCAAGTTGCTGTGACTACTGATGTTTCTGAAAGTATTGTCTACAGCATCCCACGGAGGGAGACTCAATCTGCTCCTTTGTTTACGGTTGCACCTTTTGCGAGAACTGCCTCCGGCTGCTTTAATAACAATGAAGACACTGTGTTGGACTCTTCGTCCTCTTCAACACCAGCCCTGGGTCCACGTAAGCTGTTGTATAGGCTCAAAAGTATCTATTTTGTGTCTCCTTGGAACTATCTTTGGCTTTTGATGACTGTGATGGTTTTTTTTCTGTGGCTGGGGTTTGTTGTTTCCTTTTTTCTGGTAATACATGGTCATTTTCTTCCTGAACGATCTGATGTTCAGCACGTGGAGAAGGTGTTGAAACCACATTTTTCATCACACGTGGTTCGAAGAGACTTGTCCTTTGTGAACATTTCTGCCGTACCGATTCCGGATGGGATTGTGTGGGATAGAGTAATGTTTGATATATATGGTCCCACTGAGACAATTCAAATACCATATGTTCTAAAGTTATCGATGAATGATATAGTTATACCAGGCATTGTATCTGATGATTGGGATGTGAAGACAGTTGATTCTATGTTAACTGAACTGCAGTATTATACTGTCTTTGAAAATGAAGATGCTTACCAGTTTAGGGACAATTATGGTGACATGTTTTGTTACAATTATTATGGACACCACTTTATTCATAAAGCCAGTAGCCCTAAATCAATATTTGAGTATATGCAATGGGAACATTGCCCAACTCCTCCACAGGGGAGTTCTAAAACTTGTTATGATAAATTTGCGTATTTTTCTGGGCATCATCAACAAAATGCCAAGTCATATTATTTTAGGGTAACTCCGCATGATAATAAGCAAATGTTATTGACTGATACTAAATTATTGTATTCGAATTTGTTTGTGTCAAAATTATCAATTGAAGGTTATGAATATTGGTCCAAGACAATTGATTTGAAAAGTGTTTGGGGAACAAAAAATTGGCAAATGCAGGGTAGGGACACATTGTTTAGGGCATGTATTATTCCTGTCCAGATTATTTTTTTAAATGACACTGTACAACAGACTAGCTGTTTAGGTTTAGCGATGATTAAGGAGTTAAATGTGCCTGGCATACCTGTCCCTTCCAAATTGAAAGATTGGCAACATTATATTAATGCCACGTTTAGTGAACTTACAGACTGGGTCCAGAATGGTACGCTTTATACTTCATTGACACGTCCTGGCGGGTGGTTATTGTAGCCCATAGACACTAAAGGGTGTCATCAACGTTTTGTCACCTCTTCGGGGGGTTTCAGGACTAGTAGGGCAGACCCTCGCTACATATCACCAGAACATGCTGATATCATTACTACATATAGCGTGGGGAAGCTTTGTCAACAATGGTTAAAGTCATCCACGCTAGATGCAGTTAAGACACATCTTACTTTACTGTCTAATTATACTGACTTGCAAGATTTTTTTGTCAGGCCCAAGAGTGCCCCGGAGAAAACGTTTTTTGTATGAAGTGTACAATGAGATATGGAAACTTTCACAACAGGAGGCAGCGGCCCGGTTGAGGCAGATAGATCAGGAGAATTTGAAACAGGCATTGTCTGTTGTGGATAATGGAATGCATACCCTGTCTGACCGTGTATATACGATTGATAATATTGTTTCCTCTGCTATCGACATTATTAGATCAGATATGTCTTCTTTATATCATGGGCAGAGTCAGACGCGGTTCATTATGCAGTTGGGTTGGACTCTACAGACATTGAAGGCGGGTCGCGTTCCATGGCAACACATCAGAGTCAGGGAGATATTTTTTCCCTTTAATTTGACACGTCAACAGCAGCTGATGGCTAAAAAGGAAGCGACATATGTCATGTTGAATATTGAAAAGTTGGAAAAGTTGCCTTTTACTGTGGCTGAGATTCCGTCGGCTGAATGGTTAATACACAGGGTTATCAATTTGCCTATTTCTACTTTGCAATTCACTTCTTGTTTGAGGCATATTTCGTTGGGCAGATATGAGAAATTGGGAGACAGTTACATACATGAGGTGTGGGAGCTTCCCTTTTTATACAGATGTCTTAATGGGATGAGGGAGGTTTTTCTTAGTGGCAGCGAATGTGAAACTTCTGTCAGCCATTCGATGGTTTGTAAGCAGCTGTCCTTGCATGGGGCGTGTAATGCCTCAGTTGCGAATTTAGCTTGCTATCTAAAGGGAGTTCCAGTCCCCGTGATTAAAAACACGTTCCAGGTGCTTTCAAACGGCAGCTACGTCCTTCTTAACAGTGCAGCTTGTTGTGGAATGCGTGCCGGAATAGTTTACGTGGTCGTTGTCACCAAGGCCGTTACGTGCTGCGGGAATGTGTTGTTTCCCCCCACTCAATTTAGGGAGATAGCAGACATCTGGCCTCACATTGCTACTTCAAAGATTAACTTTGACAAGTTGAGTCGACTGAAGGCTCTATTGTTTCAAAAGCATGTGGCCCTTACATCTGCACGCGAGACCTACGCACTTCAGGTGGCGAGGTCATCGGCGGAAATACAGTCTCTTTTAAATACTAACTTTCCGAGCCACTTTGGTGAACTCGTGGGATGTATATTTAATGCGTCCAGCACTGCTGGGGTTGCACATTTTTTCAAAGCCGTTGGTGTTGGGTTTGCTCATGCCTTCTCTTCTATATTCGGTTTAATACCTTCGGCTATTCATTCTATTTTCGGAAGCATCTTTGGGTGATTTCCGATCACTTTGGCTTTATTGGCTGGTGTTTTGCTGTTGCTGTTGTTCTTCCGCAATGGCTGTCCCGCTACGTCAAGATCCAATATGGGCGCTCCCATCGGCGCAGCTGTGTCGTGAACTCATGATGCAGCATTTTGGAGCAACACTCCTGGAACAATTGGAGTGTGACTGGTCTTTGTCATTCCGGCCAGTTCTGGATTGTGTGCAACCCGTGTTTCAGTGCCTATGGTGTTCGTTTGAACATGTATTGACTCTCTGTCTCTCACTGCAGCGCCCCCCAGTGGTTGATGCTTCTCTGTTGATGTTCCCGATTAGGGCTCATTCCCAGACATGTGCACTGCGGTTGCATTTGCTTCGTGAGGCAGTTTACGAGATTCCCTTCCTTGAGGAAGATGCTATTGTCTCGTTCATAAGCCCTACACGGGGTGCCACCTTGGATGGTTCTGGGGCTTTGGAACACACCTGCTCCGTGATACTATTTGGCGTGGATTTTCCGGTGTTGACGTCTGCCGAAGTGGAGGATATCCTACTTTCCGTGGCTTCCCTTTGACATTGGGTTTTTGTCTAAATTTACATTTTTTGATTTGGCTTTTCGTCACATGCTTCAAATTTAAATACGATTCTGTGCTTTGCTGTCCTCTGGACTTGTTGAAATATGTACTATGTATATTTTTTATCCGAGGCATATTAATGTTTGATTAGAACCACTTACTACCGACAAGGGGAGGGTGTAGTGTGGTTAGGTATAGGTATCCTTTACGCGGTTTGCTTCAGGCGTTGGGCCTTTGTGCACTTTGCCCTGGGTGTACTTTTATTTCCTTGCTTGCAGCATTGAGCCCCGTGCCCTTTGCTCTAAATGCATTTTATCTAGCTTTGTACTGTTATTTTTCAATAGCCAGTTCTACGGTCTTGTTTTATTTTCCAGTATCATACTGTTTAACCTATTTCTGCGCTGGAGTTCTCAATAACACATTCTTGCTCACTCTGGGCTCCAGTCAAGGATACAGTCTGGTACATTGCCGATAGAAGTGGTAGGAGTTTAGTCTTTGAATACATTCTTGCGTAGGGACATTTTGTGATCACACTGACATGTTAGTTATAAAAACACTTCCTTGTCTCAATACACTCAAGAGGGAGATTCCGACCAGGGAACCACAACTAGACGCTGACTGCCTCGTTGCAGATGCTGAACCAGATCGCAGGCCTTTGCTCAGGTATGAGGGTTGATGGCTTCCCAGGGAATCTGAAAGGGAAGCTAATAGCTTAACATGCTGTGCTCTAAATATAATCTATTGAGAGAGAATAGAATCTATTAGCACCATGATAGCGTTGTTTTTATGTTTCACTCTCATAGTGACTATTTCAATCCTACTGTGTTGTATGGTTCTGGTTATTGCGGCTCATGCCTTAATATCTAAAATACAGTTGTTTTATTAAAAACAATCTATAAAACTTAAACTGCCTTTGTCATTTGTATAGGAGATCATGCTGTAAATAAGAGAGCTGGATGGGACCTGAATGACCACGACTTCCCTGAGAAGTTCTATAGATGTCATGCGCTCGGTTGCCTAATCATCCGTTCCCCTTGGGAGAGATGAGGGACTGCTAGTTAGCCGGAGCAAAACCGGATTGAAGGTAACAAAGGTCCTTCTAAGTGGGTAAGACTTAGTCCCCCACACCAGGAACAACCTTGCTACCCTGAAATCCAGTAGTCTCATTTAGGATAATGAGAGCCCACGCGACACTACCAGCTGTGTACAGGCAGTGATGTTCATCAGTAGCCCTAGGCTGTTATATGTGTCTCTGCACCCTACCAGCTGTGTACAGGCAGTGATATTCATCAGTAGCCCTAGGCTGTTATATGCGTCTCTGCGCCCTACCAGCTGTGCACTGGCAGTGATAGTCATCAGTAGCCCTAGACTGTTATATGTGTCTCTGCGCCCTACCAGCTGTGTACAGGCAGTGATATTCATCAGTAGCCCTAGGCTGTTATATGCGTCTCTGCGCCCTACCAGCTGTGCACTGGCAGTGATATTCATCAGTAGCCCTAGACTGTTATATGCGTCTCTGCACCGTACCGGCTGTGTACAGGCAGTGATATTCATCAGTAGCCCTAGACTGTTATATGTGTCTCTGCACCCTACCAGCTATGGACAGGCAGTAATATTCATCAGTAGGTCCTAGGCTGTTATATGTGTCTCTGCACCCCACCAGCTGTGTACAGGCAGTGATATTCATCAGTAGCCCTAGGCTGTTATATTTGTTTTTGCACCCTACCAGCTGTGTACAGGCAGTGATGTTCATCAGTAGCCCTAGGCTGTTATATGCGTCTCTGCACCCTACCAGCTGTGTACAGGCAATGATATTCATCATTAGCCCAAACTGTAGAGAGCATCATTGGCATCAAATAGTACATACATTACTGGCCAGAGACTTTGATGAATCTCGCTGGCCTCGGGCCATTAATGCATGAATGGAATAAGATAGCACATAGCAACACAGTTGGCGTCAGTAACCCCCAGGCAGGACATACACCAGTGGCCCCAGATGGGTTAAAATATCAGTGACCTCTGACAGTCTGAAGAACAGTAGGTCCTGGCAGTGACAAGGTCACTGGCCCCATCTAATATGATCATCAATGACCTCAGGAAGGACATAAATATGTACCCCGGACTCTGCAAGTTAGTGGTTGTAGGTAGTATATACATAAATAATGATGAATGAATCTGTCAAGCAGGCAGAGGTTCTCCTGGTTCTGTACAGTTCTTATGTACCTCAGTGGCATGAGGGAGGCAGTACATTCAGCAGTGACCCCAGGCAGAAAGAAGCACAATGGCCACAGGCACTAATGAGCATTAGTGGCACTATGCAGTAATGAGCTACAGGCAGTGAATACATCACCAGCTCCAGGCAGTGTGTACAGCAGTGACCCTAGGCAGAAAGAAGCACAATGGCCACAGGCACTAATGAGCATTAGTGGCACTATGCAGTAATGAGCTACAGGCAGTGAATACATCCCCTGCTCCAGGCAGTGCGTACAGCAGTGATCCCAGGCAGAAAGAAGCACAATGGCCACAGGCACTAATGAGCATTAGTGGCACTATGCAGTAATGAGCTACAGGCAGTGAATACATCACCAGCTCCAGGCAGTGTGTACAGCAGTGACCCCAGGCAGAAAGAAGCACAATGGCCACAGGCACTAATGAGCATTAGTGGCACTATGCAGTAATGAGCTACAGGCAGTGAATACATCCCCTACTCCAGGCAGTGCGTACAGCAGTGACCCCAGGCAGAAAGAAGCACAATGGCCACAGGCACTAATGAACATTAGTGGCACTATGCAGTAATGAGCTACAGGCAGTGAATACATCCCCTGCTCCAGGCAGTGCGTACAGCAGTGACCCTAGGCAGAAAGAAGCACAATGGCCCCAGGCACTAATGAGCATTAGTGGCACTATGCAGTAATGAGCTATAGGCAGTGAATACATCACCAGCTTCAGGCAGTGTGTACAGCAGTGACCCCAGGAAGAAAGAAGCACAATGGCCACAGGCACTAATGAGCATTAGTGGCACTATGCAGTAATGAGCTACAGGCAGTGAATACATCCCCTGCTCCAGGCAATGCGTACAGCAGTGGCCCCAGGCAGAAAGAAGCACAATGGCCACAGGCACTAATGAGCATTAGTGGCACTATGCAGTAATGAGCTACAGGCAGTGAATACATCACCAGCTCCAGGCAATGCGTACAGCAGTGGCCCCAGGCAGAAAGAAGCACAATGGCCCGAGGCAGCAATGAGCATTAGTTGCACTACGTACTAATGAGCTACAGACAGTGAATACTGTAGGAGGCTGGACTGGCTTGTAGTGAGTACCAAGGGGTACTTGCACCTTGCACCAGGCCCAGTTATCCCTTATTAGTGTATAGGGTGTCTAGCAGCATAGGCTGATAGATAATGGTAGCTTAGCAGAGCAGCTTAGGCTGAACTAGGAGACGTGTGAAGCTACCACAGTACCACCTAGTGTCATATGCACAATATCATAAGAAAACACAATACACAGTTATACTAAAAATAAAGGTACTTTATTTTTATGACAATATGCCAAAGTATCTTAGAGTGTACCCTCAGTGAGAGGATAGGAAATATACACAAGATATATATACACAATAGCAAAAATATGCAGTATAGTCTTAGAAAACAGTGCAAACAATGTATAGTTACAATAGGATGCAATGGGGAAACATAGGGATAGGGGCAACACAAACCACATACTCCAAAAGTGGAATGCGAACCACGAATGGACCCCAAACCTATGTGACCTTGTAGAGGGTCGCTGGGACTATTAGAAAATAGTGAGAGTTAGAAAGATAACCCTCCCCAAGACCCTGAAAAGTGAGTGCAAAGTGCACTAAAGTTCCCCTAAGGACAAAATAGTCGTGTTAGGGGGAAAATGCAAGGAAAACACAAATCAGCAATGCAACAACGATGGATTCCTGACTGAGGGTACCTGTGGAACAAGGGGACCAAGTCCAAAAGTCACAAGCAACTCGGAGATGGGCAGATGCCCAAGAAATGCCAGCGGTTGGTGCAAAGAAGCTCTTACTAGGCTGAAGAACTGTGAATACTGCAGGAACGACAAGGGCTAGAGACTTCCCCTTTGGAGGATGGATCCCCCACGCCTTGGAGAGTCGTGCAGAAGTGTTTTCCCGCCGGATGGACGCCAACAAGCCTTGCTACACGCAAATCGTGCGTTTGGCGTTTTTGGACGCTGCTGGGGCCCAGGAGGGACCAGGAGGTCGCAAATTGGACCTGCAGAGAGAGGGGACGTCGAGCAAGACAAAGAGCCCTCACTGAAGCAGGTAGCACCCGGAGAAGTGCCAGAAACAGGCACTACGAGGATGCGTGAAACGGTGCTCGCCGAAGTTGCACAAAGGAGTCCCACGTCGCCGGAGACCAACTTAGAAAGTCGTGCAATGCAGGTTAGAGTGCCGTGGACCCAGGCTTGGCTGTGCACGAAGGATTTCCGCCGGAAGTGCACAGGGGCCGGAGTAGCTTGCAAAGTCGCGGTTCCCAGCAATGCAGCCCAGCGAGGTGAGGCAAGTACTTACCTCCACCAAACTTGGGCTGAAGAGTCACTGGACTGTGGGGGTCACTTGGACGGTGTCGCTGAATTCGAGGGACCTCGCTCGTCGTGCTGAGAGGAGACCCAAGGGACCGGTAATGCAGCTTTTTGGTGCCTGCGGTTGCAGGGGGAAGATTCCGTCGACCCACGGGAGATTTCTTCGGAGCTTCTGGTGCAGAGAGGAGGCAGACTACCCCCACAGCATGCACAAGCAGGAAAACAGTCGAGAAGGCGGCAGGATCAGCGTTACAGAGTTGCAGTAGTCGTCTTTGCTACTATGTTGCAGGTTTGCAGGCTTCCAGCGCGGTCAGCGGTCGATTCCTTATCAGAAGGTGAAGAGGGAGATGCAGAGGAACTCGGCTGAGCTCATGCATTCGTTATCTAAAGTTTCCCCAGAGACAGAGACCCTAAATAGCCAGAAAAGAGGGTTTGGCTACCTAGGAGAGAGGAAAGGCTACTAACACCTGAAGGAGCCTATCAGCAGGAGTCTCTGACGTCACCTGGTGGCACTGGCCACTCAGAGCAGTCCAGTGTGCCAGCAGCACCTCTGTTTCCAAGATGGCAGAGGTCTGGAGCACACTGGAGGAGCTCTGGACACCTCCCAGGGGAGGTGCAGGTCAGGGGAGTGGTCACTCCCCTTTCTTTTGTCCAGTTTCACGCCAGAGCAGGGGCTAAGGGGTCCCTGAACCGGTGTAGACTGGCTTATGCAGAATTGGGCACATCTGTGCCCAACAAAGCATTTCCAGAGGCTGGGGGAGGCTACTCCTCCCCTGCCTTCACACCATTTTCCAAAGGGAGAGGGTGTCACACCCTCTCTCAGAGGAAGTTCTCTGTTCTGCCATCCTGGGCCAGGCCTGGCTGGACCCCAGGAGGGCAGCTGCCTGTCTGAGGGGTTGGCAGCAGCAGCAGCTGCAGTGAAACCCCAGGAAGGGCAGTTTGGCAGTACCAGGGTCTGTGCTACAGACCACTGGGATCATGGGATTGTGCCAACAATGCCAGGATGGCATAGAGGGGGCAATTCCATGATCTTAGACATGTTACATGGCCATATTCGGAGTTACCATGGTGAAGCTACATATAGGTAGTGACCTATATGTAGTGCACGCGTGTAATGGTGTCCCCGCACTCACAGAGTTCAGGGAATTGGCTCTGAACAATGTGGGGGCACCTTGGCTAGTGCCAGGGTGCCCTCACACTAAGTAACTTTGCACCTAACCTTTACCAGGTAAAGGTTAGACATATAGGTGACTTATAAGTTACTTAAGTGCAGTGTAAAATGGCTGTGAAATAACGTGGACGTTATTTCACTCAGGCTGCAGTGGCAGGCCTGTGTAAGAATTGTCAGAGCTCCCTATGGGTGGCAAAAGAAATGCTGCAGCCCATAGGGATCTCCTGGAACCCCAATACCCTGGGTACCTTAGTACCATATGCTAGGGAATTATAAGGGTGTTCCAGTAAACCAATGTGAATTGGTAAAATTGGTCACTAGCCTGTTAGTGACAATTTAAAAGTAATGAGAGAGCATAACCACTGAGGTTCTGGTTAGCAGAGCCTCAGTGAGACAGTTAGGCACCACACATGGAACATATACATGCACACCTATGAGCACTGGGACCCTGTGTGACAGGGTCCCAGTGACACATACATATAGGCCACAAACCTATGAGCACTGGGGTCCTGACCAGCAGGATCCCAGTGACACATAACAACCATACTGAAAACATGGTGTTTTCACTATGAGCACTAAGGCCTGGCTATCAGGATCCCAGTGAGACAGTGAAAACAGTGACAAACACCCTGACATACACTCCCAAACAGGCCAAAAGTGGGGGTAACAAGGCTAGAAAGAGGCTACCTTCTCACACAACCCCCCCCCAAACGAAGGACAATAAGGCTAACCTTGGCCAGTTGAGACTTTATTGTCTAAGTGGTGATAAGTAGAGAGTAGCTCTGCAATAGACTGGTTACTCCCTTTATCATCCACTATATGGTTACTTCCCTGTGGGGATGTAAACCACCCTGTTTGAAGTTTTTTAGCTAAGCAACAATGTGAAGATGTATTTTCAGAGTTTCTATCAGTAAGTTTTAGTTTAGAGCAGTGGGAATTGTCCACTGAACCTATTTGTAGTGATGGAAATGCCAGACAGGGATGCTGTCTCAGAAAAGCCATAGCTGGGCAAAAACTTTGTCCATCTGGCTGGAAGAGAGAACAGGGATGCTGTTTCTCTTGAGTTGGAGCAGGGCAGGGATGCTGTCCTATGAGCTCCACACTAGGGCAGGGATGCTGTCCTAAGTGTTGTGAGGTAGTGCAGGGTTTCTGCACTAAAGTTTCTCTGGGAGGGTTGGAGGGATGCTCCATGTTAACTAAAATGGTGCTGTTTTTCTCACCAATGTTAGTTATCCCACAGAGAGGTACTTCCACCTCAGGGAGTCCAGCTTTGCCAGCTGATGATTCCCTTGGAACAGGTGCCACCCCAGGAGAGGTTTCTCCCACCACAGGAATAGTATCCTGAATGGTAGGGTGGTTAGGGGATACTGTGATACCCTTTTTACCTGTTGATGGAGAGGGATCCTGAGTTTTCAGGCCTTCTCTCCTTTGCTTTTTCATTTCACTTGAAATGAGAGGGAACAATTCCTCAGGGATGCCCAGCATGGCTGCATGGGCATAAAACTCTACATCAGCCCAACCTGAGGCCTCTAGGTCATTACCTAAGAGACAGTCTACAGGTAAGCTAGGTGATACCACCACCTGCTTAGGGCCAGTAACTCCACCCCAACTAAACTGAATTATAGCTAAGGGAAGAAACTTAGTGGAGTTATGGACATCAATAATCTTATACTGTTGTCCAATGATGTGTTGTTCAGGAGGCACTAGGTTTTCAGTCACCAAAGTGAAACTGGCACCTGTGTCCCTGTAGGCCAAGGCCTCAACACCATTTATTGAAACTGTCTGCCTGTACTTATCCATTGTAAGGGGACAAGCAGCCAGTGTGGCAAGGCCAATGCCACTAGGTGTGACAGAAACTGTCTTGGGACTGATGACATCAGTTTCCACTATGGACCCATAAGTGAACCCAACTACACCCTTTGCTTGACTGTTGCCAGCAGTCCCACCACTAGTACCACTACTGCTAGGGGCACTAGAGCTTGATGTATTAGTGGTGGTAGGCTCAGGGGGTTTACCTGGACAGGACTTATCCCCTGGCCTATGGCCTCTATTTTTACACACAAAGCACCAAGGCTTTTTAATGTGTGCAGGTTGGGAAGAAGAGGAAGAATTTGTTTTATCCCCACCCTCTGAAGAGTGTTTAAGATTTGAAGTGGGATCTTTGGTTTTACCCTTATCCCCATGCTTATCTTGAGATTTTTCACCATCTTTCTTCTTATTGCCATCTTTGTCACCCCCTGTATGAACTTTTCTGTTCACCCTTGTTCTGACCCATTTGTCTGCCTTCTTTCCCAATTCTTGGGGAGAGGTCAGATCAGAGTCTACCAGGTACTGGTGCAACAAATCAGACACACAATTATTAAGTATATGCTCTCTCAGGATTGTGTTATACAGGCTTTCATAATCAGTAACTTTACTGCCATGTAACCACCCCTCCAAGGCCTTCACTGAATGGTCAATGAAATCAACCCAGTCTTGTGAAGACTCCTTTTTGGTCTCTCTGAACTTTATCCTGTACTGTTCAGTGGTTAAGCCATAACCATCCAGGAGTGCATTCTTAAGAACTGTAAAATTATTGGCATCATTTTGTTTCACAGTAAGGAGCCTATCCCTACCTTTTCCACTAAATGATAGCCATAGGATAGCAGCCCACTGCTTTTGAGGGACATCCTGTACAGCACAGGCCCTCTCAAGTGCAGCAAACCACTTGTTAATGTCATCCCCCTCCTTATAAGGGGGAACTATCTTGTGCAGATTCCTGGAATCATGCTCTTTTGCAGGATGACTATGGGGAATACTGCTGCTGCCACCATGGGTATCTAAACCCAACTTCTGTCTTTCCTTCTCTAATTCTAAAGACTGTCTATCCAAATCCAGCTGTTGCTTCTTGAGCTTCAGTCTGGTTTGTTCCACTCTCAATCTATTGAGCTCCCTTTCTAACAATCTGTCATCAGGGTGGGTGGGAGGGACATTTCTAGATACAGAGGTATGATGGGAATGAACAGAAGGAGACCTGTCCCTTACAGAGGGCACCCTAACAGCTTGGCTACCAGCATAATGTGAGAGCACACCATCAGTATGGTGTGATTCAACCTCTGTACCAACTATGCTAGACTGTCTAGTAATGGGCAGGCTGAGAAGTTTCTTTCCTGAACCTTTTCCTGGGGGAGTCCCTGGATCAGATTGAGAACCATTAGCTACTTTTTCACCAGATTGGGCACTTATGGCCTTATCCTGTACTCTAAGCATATTAATTAACAGTTCTAAGGAAGGATTCTTCCCTACACTCAAACCTCTCTCTATGCATAGACTCCTTGCACCTTTCCAGCTAAGGTGATCATATGCAAGTTTGGACAGTTCAACATTTTTGCCTGTGCCAGACATTTTTTAGAGAGAGTTAAAGTGATAGAAAAAGAGAAAAAAGTTTTCAGAACTTTTTGGAAAGACAGAAAAAAACTTTTTAAACTTTTAAGAACTTTTTGAAAGTTTTAGAAGTACTTTTCAGCACTTAGAAAAGAGTGATAAGAGGAAATGCAAAACTTTTTGGCTATGTGTATATACACTGACCTTGTTTTGTATATTTTTCTCTTATGAAAAGTACAATGACAAGAGTGGTAAGTAGTCTCAAGCACTTATCCCACCACTGCACAACCAATGTAGGAGGCTGGACTGGTTTGTAGTGAGTACCAAGGGGTACTTGCACCTTGCACCAGGCCCAGTTATCCCTTATTAGTGTATAGGGTGTCTAGCAGCTTAGGCTGATAGATAATGGTAGCTTAGCAGAGCAGCTTAGGCTGAACTAGGAGACGTGTGAAGCTACTACAGTACCACTTAGTGTCATATGCACAATATCATAAGAAAACACAATACACAGTTATACTAAAAATAAAGGTACTTTATTTTTATGACAATATGCCAAAGTATCTTAGAGTGTACCCTCAGTGAGAGGATAGGAAATATACACAAGATATATATACACAATAGCAAAAATATGCAGTATAGTCTTAGAAAACAGTGCAAACAATGTATAGTTACAATAGGATGCAATGGGGAAACATAGGGATAGGGGCAACACAAACCATATACTCCAAAAGTGGAATGCGAACCACGAATGGACCCCAAACCTATGTGACCTTGTAGAGGGTCGCTGGGACTATTAGATAATAGTGAGAGTTAGAAAGATAACCCTCCCCAAGACCCTGAAAAGTGAGTGCAAAGTGCACTAAAGTTCCCCTAAGGACAAAATAGTCGTGTTAGAGGGAAAATGCAAGGAAAACACAAATCAGCAATGCAACAACGATGGATTCCTGACTGAGGGTACCTGTGGAACAAGGGGACCAAGTCCAAAAGTCACAAGCAACTCGGAGATGGGCAGATGCCCAAGAAATGCCAGCGGTTGGTGCAAAGAAGCTCTTACTAGGCTGAAGAACTGTGAATACTGCAGGAACGACAAGGGCTAGAGACTTCCCCTTTGGAGGATGGATCCCCCACGCCTTGGAGAGTCGTGCAGAAGTGTTTTCCCGCCGGATGGACGCCAACAAGCCTTGCTACACGCAAATCGTGCGTTTGGCGTTTTTGGACGCTGCTGGGGCCCAGGAGGGACCAGGAGGTCGCAAATTGGACCTGCAGAGAGAGGGGACGTCGAGCAAGACAAAGAGCCCTTACTGAAGCAGGTAGCACCCGGAGAAGTGCCAGAAACAGGCACTACGAGGATGCGTGAAACGGTGCTCGCCGAAGTTGCACAAAGGAGTCCCACGTCGCCGGAGACCAACTTAGAAAGTCGTGCAATGCAGGTTAGAGTGCCGTGGACCCAGGCTTGGCTGTGCACGAAGGATTTCCGCCGGAAGTGCACAGGGGCCGGAGTAGCTTGCAAAGTCGCGGTTCCCAGCAATGCAGCCCAGCGAGGTGAGGCAAGGACTTACCTCCACCAAACTTGGGCTGAAGAGTCACTGGACTGTGGGGGTCACTTGGACGGTGTCGCTGGATTCGAGGGACCTCGCTCGTCGTGCTGAGAGGAGACCCAAGGGACCGGTAATGCAGCTTTTTGGTGCCTGCGGTTGCAGGGGGAAGATTCCGTCGACCCACGGGAGATTTCTTCGGAGCTTCTGGTGCAGAGAGGAGGCAGACTACCCCCACAGCATGCACAAGCAGGAAAACAGTCGAGAAGGCGGCAGGATCAGCGTTACAGAGTTGCAGTAGTCGTCTTTGCTACTATGTTGCAGGTTTGCAGGCTTCCAGCGCGGTCAGCGGTCGATTCCTTATCAGAAGGTGAAGAGGGAGATGCAGAGGAACTCGGCTGAGCTCATGCATTCGTTATCTAAAGTTTCCCCAGAGACAGAGACCCTAAATAGCCAGAAAAGAGGGTTTGGCTACCTAGGAGAGAGGAAAGGCTACTAACACCTGAAGGAGCCTATCAGCAGGAGTCTCTGACGTCACCTGGTGGCACTGGCCACTCAGAGCAGTCCAGTGTGCCAGCAGCACCTCTGTTTCCAAGATGGCAGAGGTCTGGAGCACACTGGAGGAGCTCTGGACACCTCCCAGGGGAGGTGCAGGTCAGAGGAGTGGTCACTCCCCTTTCCTTTGTCCAGTTTCGCGCCAGAGCAGGGGCTAAGGGGTCCCTGAACCGGTGTAGACTGGCTTATGCAGAATTGGGCACATCTGTGCCCAACAAAGCATTTCCAGAGGCTGGGGGAGGCTACTCCTCCCCTGCCTTCACACCATTTTCCAAAGGGAGAGGGTGTCACACCCTCTCTCAGAGGAAGTTCTTTGTTCTGCCATCCTGGGCCAGGCCTGGCTGGACCCCAGGAGGGCAGCTGCCTGTCTGAGGGGTTGGCAGCAGCAGCAGCTGCAGTGAAACCCCAGGAAGGGCAGTTTGGCAGTACCAGGGTCTGTGCTACAGACCACTGGGATCATGGGATTGTGCCAACAATGCCAGGATGGCATAGAGGGGGCAATTCCATGATCTTAGACATGTTACATGGCCATATTCGGAGTTACCATGGTGAAGCTACATATAGGTAGTGACCTATATGTAGTGCACGCGTGTAATGGTGTCCCCGCACTCACAGAGTTCAGGGAATTGGCTCTGAACAATGTGGGGGCACCTTGGCTAGTGCCAGGGTGCCCTCACACTAAGTAACTTTGCACCTAACCTTTACCAGGTAAAGGTTAGACATATAGGTGACTTATAAGTTACTTAAGTGCAGTGTAAAATGGCTGTGAAATAACGTGGACGTTATTTCACTCAGGCTGCAGTGGCAGGCCTGTGTAAGAATTGTCAGAGCTCCCTATGGGTGGCAAAAGAAATGCTGCAGCCCATAGGGATCTCCTGGAACCCCAATACCCTGGGTACCTTAGTACCATATACTAGGGAATTATAAGGGTGTTCCAGTAAACCAATGTGAATTGGTAAAATTGGTCACTAGCCTGTTAGTGACAATTTAAAAGTAATGAGAGAGCATAACCACTGAGGTTCTGGTTAGCAGAGCCTCAGTGAGACAGTTAGGCACCACACAGGGAACATATACATGCACACCTATGAGCACTGGGGCCCTGTGTGACAGGGTCCCAGTGACACATACATATAGGCCACAAACCTATGAGCACTGGGGTCCTGACCAGCAGGATCCCAGTGACACATAACAACCATACTGAAAACATGGTGTTTTCACTATGAGCACTGAGGCCTGGCTATCAGGATCCCAGTGAGACAGTGAAAACAGTGACAAACACCCTGACATACACTCCCAAACAGGCCAAAAGTGGGGGTAACAAGGCTAGAAAGAGGCTACCTTCTCACAAATACATCACCAGCTCCAGGCAGCGTATACATTAGTGACCCCAGGCAGAAAGAAGCACAATGGGCCCAGGCAGTAATGAGCATTAGCGGCACTATGCAGTAATGAGCTACAGGCAGTGAATACATCCCCTGCTCCAAGCGTGCTCCATCAACGGTCCCATGCAGCACATATACTAATGGCTCTTGGCTTTGCATCCATCAGTGGCCCCAGGCAGTAAATGGGTCTGCCATTTCAGGCAGTATATAGATAAAAGATTGAAGCTGTAGATACACCAATAGGGCCCAGACAATTCAAACAGCAATGTGCCAAGGCATTTGATAGTATTAGTGGTTGTAGGAAGCTGTCCAGGTGTGCGGTGGACACCTATGGTGTTAACACCCTATACCAGGTCTGGGTATCCCCTGCTAGTAAATTAAGACAGTGTCTAGGAAGCCAGGGCTCTCTAGAGGTAGCTGTGGATGAGCAGCCAAGGTTTATCTAGGAGTGCAAAGCACTTGCAATACCGCAGTAGTCAACTTATGACACCTGAAAGGAACCACCGATTGTTGCAAAAATCAAGGTACTTTATTATAGTAACAATGAACTAGAATACTTGTAGGCAGTCCCTCAAACTGGAGGTAAGTACACACTATATATATATATATAATAATCATTAGAAATTAACATAGGAAACAGCAAGTATTGGCAAGAATTGTAGAAAATAGCTAGGGCCATAGGGGAGGGCCATAGGGGAGGGACAAACCATATACCAAAATAGTGGAATGTGAAGTGAAGCCCCTCCCCTCCCAAGGATGTGGAGTAGTTAGAGGGGAGTTGGGAGAACTCGGGACCCCACGTGTTGAGTACCTTAGTGAGCTCCAGCGACCAGGATAGCAGAGATAAGTACCTGGTCTCCCCAAGACCTAACAGGAGGACTTAGAAAATGGATTGTGCAAGAACAGGACCAGACCAGAGGAACCCAAAGGTGAATTCTGGAAAAAGAGGACCTGCAAAAGAAGGGGGCACAGTCTAGTCCACAATGGAGTGTCCAGACAGGAAGGAGCCAGTACCCACCCTTCTGTGGAATAAGATCCGAGTCGACAGAGGAAGAAGATCAGCTGTGGAGCTCAAGAGCTGCAGGGAAGTCCTTCGAGCTGTGCAGATGATATCCAACGTCAGTCACCAGGTCGCAGATGGTCAGTAGTTAGGCAAGCCACCAACAAGCCTTGGCAAATGCAAGAGGAAGCAAAAAGGAGAGTTGCAAGGCTGAAGAGGACCAGAAAGGTCCAGAGGAATCGACCCTTGGAGGGGAGTCCAGGCTGGCCCTCAGCCATCGGGAGAGTCAGCAGAAGCAGTCACATCCCCCACAAGCAACCCACTGGCAGCAGGCACAGTAGGTTTCAGTGAGGCCCAATCAGCACACCTGGAAAGGAGTCCCAGATCGCTAGAGCACAAGAGGAGAGGCCGTCCTTGCAAGGGTGAAGTGCTGGAGGCCCGGGACTACTTGGAGACGGAAAATCCCTTGCAGGAGGAGACAACAAGCCTTGATTTCTGAAAGAGTCGCAGTGGACAGGGGTACTGTCCTGCCAGGAGATGCAAGGGTTCACCGTCTTCCAAAGTAGACAGAGGGCCAAGACAAGCAAGGGGACCACCACCTGTGTTGCAGGATCCACGCAGTTCCAGAGGAGAGCAGATACACGCAGCCGGTCGTCCTTGCAATTGGTGCCTGCAGATGCAGGGGAGTGACGCCTTCACTCCAAGGTAGATTCATTCTTACTTCTTGGTGCAGCTAAAGTCTTGCCAACCCCAGAGGATGCACAGCTGTGGAAATGTTGCAATTTCTTGAAGGAGCCGGAGAAACAATGTTGCAAAGTGAAGTTGTCTCTGGAGTTGCAGTCGGTTCCTGCAGTGTTCAGTTGCGGTTCCGGTGGCCAGGAGCAGAATTAGATGATGCAGAGGAGTCCTGGTGGAGTCTTGCACACCGAATCTGGGGACCCACATGCAAGGGAGTCCCTAAATAGCCCTAAAAGGGGGTTTGGTCACTTTGCACAGTGACGACTTATCAGAGGGGGTCACTGGTGTTGCCTGCCTGACCTGGCCACTCTGATGCTCCCATGGGCCTCTGCACATCTTGGTTTCAAGATGGTAGAATCAAATGGCCACCTAGAGGAGCTCTGGGCACCACCCCTGTGGTGGTGATGGACGGGGGCGTGGTCACTCCCTTTTCCTTTTTACAGTTTCTCACCAGAGCAGGGACCAGGGTTCCCTGGACTGGTGCAAACCAGTTTATGCGACGAGGGCACCAAATGTGCCCTTCAAAGCAACTGGGTAGCTTGGGGAGGAGGCTACTCCTCCCGAGGATGTTGCCTCCCTCTCCCACAGGAAATCCTTTGTTCTGCCTTCCCCTGCCTGAGCTGGTCAAACAGCAGGAGGGCAGAATCCTGTCTGAAGGGCAGCAGCAGCATGGGCAAAACCCTGGAAGGCTCTGAGGAGCCCTCAGAGTGCATGGAATCATGCAACCACTACTGGCATTAGTATTGGGGTATGATTCTGACATGTTTGACACCGGACATGCCCAGGTCTGGAGATATCATTATGTAGCTGGACCTGTGGACAGTACACAAGTAAAATGACTTCCCCACACTTACCAAGTCCAGTGCATTGGGACTGGAGTTCATAGGGGCACCTCTGCTCATGCAGGGGTGGTCTCACACACAGGGACCTCACCCTGCCCTCTGGGGTAGAAGGGCCTACCATAAGGATGATTTGCAGTGACCTGGTGTAGTGACCTGTGGTGAAAGGGTGCATGCACTTTTTCACGCAGGCTGCAATGGCAGGCCTTAAGACACATTTTGCATGGGTTCCCCTGGGTGGCACAATACATGCTGCAGCCCACGGGGGACCCCTGGTGTCCCAATGCCCTGGGTACCTAAGTACCATATACTGGGGATTTATAAGGGGACACCAGTATGCCAATTGTGGAGTTCACAAAGGTCCTAGGTAACCAAATTTGGAGGGAGAGAACACATTACTAGGGTCCTGGTTAGCAGGATCCCAGTGAAAACAGTCTAAGCACACTGATAGGATGCAAAAAGTGGGGGTAACCATGCCAAAAAGTGGGTACTTTCCTACACATGCAATTTGTCTCAGGCAGGAACAGGCATTTGTGGCCAGGCAGTGCATAATCAGATGGCGCCAGTTACCTAGCGCTGTTCTCTTTCTAATCCATTTCTTAATTGTTGTTCTGCCATTCACTGTTTATTTTAAGTGCTCTTTACAGTGAATGGTCTGGTTCACATTACATAAAACTGCAAATAAATTAAAGTTCATGCCCAGTGGTTTAAATGTGCACATTTTCCAATGGGACTGGGAAGTAACAGTCATTAATAGCTCTATGTAGTTGTAAGCAGTGTGTACTCCACTGTCGTTGACAGTACCCAGAATAAGCAGCCCCATACACCAGTGATCCTATAAGTCCAGTGGCCCCATGCAGTATTCAGTGGCCCCAGGCAGTAACAAGTTTCAGGGTCCCCAGAGCAACGTACTGCATAGGTCCTGATGGTCAGTGATCGTGTGACATACATGGTGGTCGTTGATTGTGTGACATACATGATGGTTATTGATGGTGTATCACGCAAGATAGTCATTGATGGTGTTACATTCATGATGGTCATTATTTTTGTAACATTTATCGTGATCACTAATTGTGTAACATTCATGACGGTCATTGATCGTAACATTCAAGATGGTCATTGATCATGTGACATACGTGATGGTCATTGATCGTGTAGCATTCAAAATCATCATTGACAGTCATTGATCGTGTAAAATTCATGATGGTCATTGATGGTCATTGATGGTGTAACATTCATGATGGTTATTGATGATCATTGATCTTTTAACATTCAAGATGGTTGTTGATCGTGTAATATTCATGATGGTCATTGATCGTGTAACATTCAAGATGGTTATTGATGGGAACTGATTGCAATACGTTCAAGATGGTCACTGATTGTGTAACATTCATGATGGTTGCTGATCGTATAACATTCAAGATGGTCAGTGATTGTGTAACATTCAAGATGGTCATTGATTGTGTGGCTTACGTGATGTTCATTGATCGTGTAACATTCATGATGGTCACTGATTCAGTAACATGCATGATGGTTATTTATGGTTGTTAATCGTATAACATTCAAGATGGTCATTGATCGTGTGACATACGTGCTGGCCATTGATCATGTACCATTCAAGATGGTCACTGATTCACTGATTGTGTAACATTCATGATGGTCATTGGTCATTGATCATATAACGTTCAAGATGGTCATTAATCGTGTAACATTCAGTATGGTCATTGGTTGTGTGGCATATGTGATGGTCATTGATCGTGTAACATTCATGATGGTCACTGATTCTGTAACATTTATGATGGGTACATATAGACATTAATCGTGTGACATACCTGATGGTCATTGATCTTGTGACATGTGTGATGGTCATTGATCGTGTAACATCCAAGATGGTCACTGATTGTGTAACATTCAAGATAAACACTGATTCACTGTTTGTGTAACATTCATGATGGTCATTGCATTCATGATAGTCATTGTTGGTCATTGATCGTGTAACATTCATGATGCTCATTGATCGTGGAACATTCATGATGGTCATTGATTATGTAACATTCATTATGTTCATTGATCATGTTACATAAATGTTGCTTATTGATCGTGTAACATTCATGATGGTCATTGATCGTGTAACATTCAGGATGGTCATTGACATGAAACATTCATGATCGTCATTGGTCACGTAACATTCAAAATGGTCATTGATCGTGTGACATACATGATGGTAATTGATCGTGTAACATTCATGATGGTCATTGATCGTGTAACATTCAAGATGGTTATTGATGGTAATTGATTGCAATACGTTCAAGAAGGTCACTGATTGTGTGACTTTCATGATGGTTGCTGATCGTATAACATTCAAGATGGTCAGTGATCATGTAACATTCAAGATGGTCATTGTTTGTATGGCTTACGTGATGTTCATTGATCGTGTAACATTCATGATGATCACTGATTCAGTAATATTTATGATGGTTATTTATGGTTGTTAATCGTATAACATTGAAGATGGTCATTGATCGTGTGACATTCAATATGGTCATTGGTTGTGTGGCATATGTGATGGTCATTGATCGTGTAACATTCATGATGGTCACTGATTCTGTAACATTTATGATGGTTACATATAGACATTTATCGTGTGACATACCTGAATGTCATTGATCTTGTGACATGTGTGATGGTCATTGACATGAAACATTCATGATCGTCATTTGTCACGTAACATTCAAAATGGTCATAGATCGTGTGACATACATGATGGTAATTGATCGTGTAAGATTCATGATGGTCATTGATGGTCATTGATCATGTAACATTCATGATGATCATTGATCGTGTAACAGTCATGGTGGTCACTGATCGTGTAACATTCATGATGGTCGTTGATCGTGCAACATTCATGATGGTCATTGACATGAAACATTCATGATCGTCATTTGTCACATAACATTCAAAATGGTCATTGATCGTGTGACATAAATGATGGTAATTGATCGTGTAAGAATCATGATGGTCATTGATGGTCATTGATCATGTAACATTCATGAAGGTCATTGATTGTGTAACATTCATGATGATCATTGATCGTGTAACAGTAATGGTGGTCACTGATCGTGTGACATTCATGATGGTCGTTGATCGTGCAACATTCATGATGGTCACTGATTGTGTAATATTCATGATGGTTGTTGATCGTGTAACATTCATGATGGTCATTGATTGTGTAACATTCGTGGTGGTCATTAATCATGTAACATTCATGATGGCCATTGGTGGTGTAACATTCATGACAGTCATTGATGGTGTAATATTCATGATGGTTATTGATCGTGTAACATTCATGATGGTCATTGGTGGTCATTGATCATGTAACAATCATGATGGTCAGTGATCGTGTAACATTCATGAAGGTCAGTGATGATCATTGATCATGTAATATTCATGATGCTCATTAATCGTGTAACACTCATGATGGTCACTGATTGTGTAACATTCATGATGGTCATTGATCATGTAACATTCATGATGGTCATTGATCATGTAACATTCATGATGGTCATTGACATGAAACATTCATGATGGTCATTGGTCATGTAACATTCAAAATGGTCATTGATCGTGTGACATACATGATGGTAATTGATCGTGTAACATTCATAATGGTCATTGATGGTCATTGATCATGTAATATTCATGAAGGTTATTGATTGTGTAACATTAATGATAATCATTGATCGTGTAACAGTCATGGTGGTCAACGATCGTGGTCATTCATGATGGTCGTTGATCGTGTATCATTCATGATGGTCATTGTGTAACATTCATGGTGGTCATTAATCATGTAACATTC
This sequence comes from Pleurodeles waltl, assembly GCF_031143425.1. Taxonomy (NCBI): domain Eukaryota; kingdom Metazoa; phylum Chordata; class Amphibia; order Caudata; family Salamandridae; genus Pleurodeles; species Pleurodeles waltl. Next base: position 2,233,920 of record NC_090448.1, on the reverse strand, counting down.
ATGATGGTCATTGATGGTGTATCATTCATGATGGTTATTGATCGTGTAACATTCATGATGGTCATTGGTGGTCATTGATCATGTAACAATCATGATGGTCATTGATTGTGTAACATTCATGATGGTCAGTGATGATCATTGATCATGTAATATTCATGATGCTCACTAATCGTATAACACTCATGATGGTAACTGATTGTGTAACATTCATGATGGTCATTGATCATGTGACATACATGATGCTCATTGATTGTGTAACACTCATGATGACCATTGATGGCCATTGATCGTATAACATTCATGATAGCCATTGATCATGTAAAGTCAAAAATGTCATTGATGGTCATTGATCGTGTAACATTCATGATGGTTATTGATCGTGTAAAATTCAAGTTGGTCATTAATAATCATTGATGGTGTAACAGTCATGATGGTCATTGATGGTGTAACATTCATGATGATCACTGATCGTGTAACATTCATGATGGTCACTGATTGTGTAATATTCATGATGGTCGTTGATTGTGTAACATTCATGATGGTCATGGATTGTGTAACATTAACGGTGGTCATTAATCATGTAACATTCATGATGGTCATTGGTGGTGTAACATTCATGATAGTCATTGATGGTGTAATATTCATAATGGTTATTGATCATGTAACATTCATGATGGTCATTGGTGGTCATTGATCATATAACAATCATGATGGTCATTGATCGTGTAACATTCATGATGGTCAGTGATGATCATTGATCATGTAATATTCATGATGCTCACTAATCGTGTAACACTCATGATCGTCACTGATTGTGTAACATTCATGATGGCCATTGATCATGTGACATACATGATGCTCATTGATTGTGTAACACTCATGATGGCCATTGATTGTGTAACATTCATGATAGTCACTGATCATGTAAAGTCAAAAATGTCATTGATGGTCATTGGTTGTGTAACATTCATGATGGTTATTGATTGTGTGATATACGTGATGGTTATTGATCATGTCAAATTCAAAATGGTCATTAATAATCATTGATGGTGTAACATTCATAATGGACATTGATGGTGTAACATTCATGATGGTCGTTGATTGTATAACATTCATGTTGGTCATTAATCATGTTACATTCATGATGGTCATTGATAGTCATTGATGGTGTAACATTCATGATAGTTATTGATGGTGTAATATTCATGATGGTCATTGATCGTTTAACATTCATGATGGTCATTGATGGTCACTGATCATGTAACAACCATGATGGTCATTGATCTTGTAACATTAATTATGGTCAGTGATGACCATTGATTTAGAAAAGTACCATCTTTCTTGGCATGTTACCCCCAATTCTACTCCAAATTGGCATACTGGACCCCCCTTATACGTCCCTAGTATATGGTACCTAGGTACCAAGGGCATTGGGGTTCCAGGAGACCCTTATGGGCTGCTGCAATTCTTTTGCCACCCATAGGGAGCTCATACAAACACTGCAGCCTGAGTGAAATAGTGCAAGCAATACTTCACTGCCATTTTCACTGCACCAGGTCACTTATAAGTCATCTATATATCTAACCTTCAGACCCTGAAGGCTAGGTGCAGTTACTGTGTGTGAGGGCACCCCTGCACTAGCAGAGGTACCCCCACGTTGCCCAGGCCCATTTCCCCGGACTTTGTGAGGGTGGGGACGCCATTATATGTGTGCACTACATATAGGTCAAGACAAATATGTAGCTTCACAATGGTAACCCCGAATATGGTCATGTGAGGTGTCTAACAACTGGGAATTGTACCCCAATACTGATTCCAGTATTGGTTGCACAGTCCCATGTACTCTGGGGGCTCCACCATGGCCCCCCAGTACTGCCATACCAGCCTTCTGAGGTTTCCACTGCAGACCCAGCTACTTTTACCTCACAGACAGGCTTCTGCCCTCCTGGGTCTTGAGCAGCTCAATCCCAGGAAGGCAGAACAAAGCATTTCCTTTAGGAGAGGGGTGTTAAACTCTCTCCCTTTGGGAATAGGCGTTACAGGCATGGGAGCGGTATCCTCCCAGAGCCTCTGGAAATGCTTTGAAGTGCACAGATGGTGCCCTCCTTGCATAATCCAGTCTACACTGGTTCAGGGACCCCGAGTCCCTGCTCTGGCGAGCAACTGGACAAAGGAAAGGGGAGTGACCACTCCCCTGTCCATCACCACCCCAGGGGTGGTGCCCAGAGCTCCTCCAGAGTGTCCCTGGGTTCTGCCATCTTGTTTTCAGGATGGTCAGGGAACTCTGGGAGCATCTTAGTGGCCAGTGCCAGCAGGTGACATCAGAGACCCCTCCTGATAGTTACTTACCTGGTTAGGTGACCAATCACCCTCTCAGGGCTATTTAAGGTCTTTCCTCTGGGTGTTTCCTCAGATGCATATTGCAAGACTCCAGCAGGACTCCTCTGCATCCCTTGCTTCACCTTCTACCATCGGATCAACCGCAGAACTGCTCCAGGAACTCTACAACTGCAACAAAGTATCCAAGATGGCTACTGCAACTCTGTAACTCCAGCTCCTGCCAGCAACGGCAACAGTTTCCAGGTTGTGCACAATCTGAGGGCCGCCTGTCTTCATCCTGCACCAGAAGGACCAAAGGAATCTCCAGTGGAGTGACGGAGTCACTTCCCTGCTTTAGCAGGCACCTCTCTGCAGCGACAACCGGTACTCTGGGTCCCCTCTCCTGATGACAAGCATGGATCCTGGAGCACAGGTAGTGGACCGAAGTGACCCTCACTGTCCAAAGGTCCAACTGTCCAAATTTAGTGGAAGTCAGAGCTTGCCGTGCTAGACAGTACCCCTGTGGACCGTGTGTTTTGCAGCTCCTGTGCACTTCTCCAAGAAATCCTTCGTGCACAGCCTAGCCCGGATCCCCAGCACTCTATCCTGCAACGCTCAGCTCCCTGAGTTGTTCTCCGGCGGTGTGGGATCCCTTTGTGTAGTGCCGCGATGACCACGATTAGCACCTCCTTTTTCCCCGTGTCCCGGAACTCCTGTGGGTACTGCCTGGTCTTCTGAGGGCTCTCTGAAGTGCTGAGAGCCCCCTCTGTCTCCTCAGTCTGAGTTGAGACCCCCAGGTCCTTTCTGGGTCAGGGTAGCGCCCTTTCCCGCCAAATGCATCTCTTGCATGAACCAAGGCTTGTTGGCGGAATCTAATGACGAAAACCAGCCTGCATTCATCTACTCGACGTGGGACAGACATCTCTTGCACCAAGCACAAACCCGCAGCTGTCTTTTTGCTGTATCTCTGACTTTTTCTTCCAACCGGAGGTTTCACTTTGCACCTTCATCCGGGTTATCAGGGGCTCCTGTTCTTCCTGGAGTCTTCAGCAGCTCTTGGACTTGGTCTCCTCTCTCCGCAGGTCTTCAGGTCTAGGAATCCATCGATGGTGTCTGGCAGTCTTGCTTGGTTTTTGCATAATCCTTTATCACAACTTCTAGTGTGTTCTGAGGAAACTTGCTGTACTTCACTCCTTCTTTCCTGGGCTCTGGGGTCCTTTACTTTCCTTTGGTGTTTTCTTACACTGCCAGCACCCCTCTACACACTACTCTTGCCTAGGTGGGAAACCGACATTCGAATTCCACTATTTTAGTATATGGTTTGTGTCCCCTAGTCCCATTGTAACCTATGGTGATTTGCACTACTTTCACTATTTGATGACTGTTTCCTTACCTGATTTTGGTTACTAGTGTATATTTTATGTATAATACTTAACTCCAAAGGGAGTATAGCCTCTAAGATATATTTGGCCTTGTGTCACTAAAATAAAGTACCTTTATTTTTGTACAACTGAGTGTTTTCTTTCATGTGTGTGAGTACTGTGTGACTACAGTGGTATTGCATGAGCTTTGCATGTCTCCTAGATAAGCCTTGGCTGCTCACCTACAGCTACCTCTAGACAGCCTGGCTTCTAGGCACTGCCCACACTACACTAATAAGGGATAACTGGCCCTGGTATAAGGTGTGGGTACCTGTGGTAACCATTACAAACTAGGTCAGCCTCCTACATTAATCATCTAATATTCATGATGCTCCTTGATCGTGTAACACTCATTATGGTCACTGATTGGTAACATTCATGATGGTCATTGATCATGTGACATACATGTTGCTCATTGACCGTGTAACATTCATGATGGTCATTGATCATGTAGCGTTCATAATGTCATTGATGGTCACTGATCGTGATAGTTATTGATCGTGTAACATTCAAGATGGTCATTGATCATTTGACATACATGATGCTCATTGATTGTGTAACATTCATGATGGTCATTGATCGTGTAACATTTATGATGGTAATTGATGGTCATTGATCATGTAACATTTATGATGGTAATTGATGGTCATTGATCCTGTAGCATTTATGATGGCCATTGATGGTCATTGATCATGATGTGACATACATGCTGCTCATTGATTGTGTGACATTCATGATGGTCATTGATCGTGTAACATACATGATGGTAATTGATGGTCATTGATCGTGTGAGATTCACGATGGTCATTGATCCTGTAGCATTTATGGTGGTCATTGATGGTCATTGATCATAATGTGACATACATGATGCTCATTGATTGTGTAACATTCATGATGGTCATTGGTTGTGTAACTTTTTTGATGGTCATTGATGGTGTAACATTCAATATGGGCATTGATGGTTATTGATGTTGTAACATGCTGCCTCATCTTGACACTTCTAGCCATTTTTTCAGGTGTCCAGGGGCATTGTGGCTCAATTCAGGTCTGTCAAACCACATCTGCCCAGTGGTAAAACTCTGATAGTGCACAGAATTTAAAAAACTCGAATTCTTTCTGTTCGCTTCTGCTCGCAGGTCCTCTCATCGCTACCACGGTCTCTTCATTAAGAGCAAGAGAGAAAGCTGAGCTGTGCCCGACGGAGAACCAGTTCTGTGAGGGCAAACACAGGATGCACCAGCCATCGAGTGAGTAGGACAAGAATGAACTGTGACCTGACCATAGCGTTTGAACATAACTTTATCCCAGGCTGTGCTTGTGTACACACACCCACACACAGTCTTGGAAAGAGACACATCGGCACTTAAATAGAAATGCACATATGTGTTGTAAAGTGAGTAAGGCTTGAAATAAGAATGGCCTGACTAGCGAATGGATATATCTTCTCTGCAGGCAGCGAGCTTGCGCATGCACACATACACACCCACCCCTACACACACACACACACACACACACTCACACACATACACACACACACCTACACACACACACACCCTACACACACACACACACACCCCTACACACACAAACACACAAACACACACACATACACACCCATCCACACACACACAAACACACACACACGCACGCGCACACACACACAAACACACAAACATTCATACAAAAGAACAGACATACAGAAACTCATACACACCCACAAAGTAGCATACATACAGGCACACACATACTCAGAATTACCCAAGAACAAACACAATCACACATTCACACACAAACATGTGGGGACAATCAGACAGTAGATGAACCTACAAAGAACCTCACACACTCAGACAAGGTCACACAGGTTACCACACGCTGACTCAGCACAAGCAGATACACATAAATAGAAGCACACATGTAAAAACTCATGCACAATTACAGTACAGATACAGAAATAAAAATCAGGCATACAGGAACACACATGCAAAGGAACACAGCACACAGAAAGACAGGAACAAACATACTGCCACAGACAGACACACTCAAAGACAGCCACTTCTATCAGATAGCTATGGAACAATTCATGCTGAAGCCAGAATCATTGGGGTCTACTCTTTTCTAAGGGGTCACCCGTGTTCAGGGGGCCATTGATCAGCCATAATGATCTCAATAAAGTGTCTCTGTGTTTATATTTATTTTATTTAGATTTATTAAAATATGTGTGGAGGGGCCTCCTAGCTTTTACTTAGATTCTTTCTGAGATGTCACTCATATTCCATCAAAGATAAGAACCCTGCACGAGGGTCTTTCATTCTAGTCCAGCACGAGCTCACTGGATAATGTCCATGCAGAGCAGAGGTGCCTCCCAAGCCGGTGCTTGGGCTAAGATGTACAGGACTGATAGCAATGCGGGCAGCATGAAGCCTGGCACAGGGGCACCACCCTACCTGAACTATCTGCAGGACTCAGGGGGGAAGGAAAGAACCCTCTCTACAGGTGCAGACACCGTGCAGTGCCTGCAAGTGCCCACCCCCTTGGAATAAATGATGTACAGCATTGCTGGTAGCAGCCGTGCAAAGATACAAATGCACCTCGCCAAGCACCAAGCCGCCTATCAAACAAGGGGTTCTGTAAAATAACCAATCCAAGGACAAAACCTGTGACAGCATTTCAGTGCATTGTTTCTGAGCGCGCAAAAAGCGCTCATGAGAGTCAGAGCCCTGAAAGGGGGCTGCACACAATTCACTTTCAGAACTTAAATATCCATGTTTTATTTTAATAGTGTCTCTAAGGCAGTATATATGTACATAACTTGATTCATAGCCTTAACGGAGACGTGTTGAACCTTCCTAGGAAGCGTAGAAGACGTAGGAGCCGGCCGGTCCAGGCCTCCCAGCTAGTGAGGAGCTAGGTCTGGGGTTTCTTGCAAGCGAGCCCTCCTTTAAGTGCATTCATTCCGAGTACCTTTCAAGCTTGGAGGACAAAACCACCAGAGAAAACATGTTCGAGTCAGCGTTTCCTTCAGACTTGAGATTTTGCAGAACATGTGGAACGAAGCACTAATGTCTCCCAGGGTCCTGAGTGAGACACATGTGAATGTTTCAATTTGTGATGTTTATACTGGTTGCTAAGCAACCTCTACTTAAAACTTGGTGTGCTTCGCAGCACAAAGAAAAGATATACTGATTATTCATTAAACATTGCATCAAGAAAGGACAAATGAGTACAACATCAAATCTAATTTTTTTAATTGTGTTCGCGGATGACACAGTTTGACTGATAAAGTGGCCTCCTCCAGTGATTGATACTCGATTTGGAGGAAATATTTAGCCACTTACTGTATCTGTTATCAAAGTTCAAAGAGCTCAAAACCATGCAGCCTTCTTGGTGGCCTGAATCACCATCGTCATATTACATTCGCCCTAGAAGCCCTCACTCGCTCTTTGTAAAGACAAAAGCGCATTTCAAAGCGCCCTGGGTTCATTCCTCATCACCCTCCAGAGGGTTCAGGTCCATGAACCAAAATGTACTCTTGATCCGACCGGTCTGCCTCAAGAGGCTTGGAGCCGGATCACTTTACACCCTCGGATCTTCCCTTTGGAGTCTACTCCCATCACACCTAACACTGGAAAACAACTCTTAAAGATTTAGGAAACGTTTAAAAACCTGCCTTTTTCACGGCTCATAGCTAGAGTCTGGGCCACCGCCATCATTTTGCCTGGCGCCTGCTGGTACCTCAACTGCTGGACACTCTTTGACCTGGTTGTACCCCTAAAATCAGCCAAACCAGAGAAGCCCTTCCACTGACCCTTAACAAGGCTTTGACATCTTCTTCCCACATAATCTGCCATGTTTGATCTCCATTGCATCATTACATCCTATAGATTCTGTACCACGGATATCTGACGCATGGGGCTCTGAGGCGACTTCCATCTATGTGTGCTGAGGCACAGAGCCTCTTACATAAACACACATACAATTGCTTTCACTCTATGTGTATGCTCTAAGACAATAAATGTAAATGTTTTCCTAAATCAAGCATGGTTAATGTTGTATAAATACAAAAGAAAACTAGAGCGGGTAAAAAAAAGATTCTAACAGGCGTAAAGGAAGGCCCAGCTGTGCCCGTCCACCAACTGGCAGCAAGCGGGCTGTTTATGGAAGTTTGTTCACTGGGATAAAGTTCACATCTGTGTCAGTGATGCTCAGATGAACTTCTACTGCGTGGAGCCCATCGCGGTGATGCCATAGTCTTGGTAGAGCTGATACTGCGAATCCGTGAGCGGATTGTTGAAAAGTGCTTTGCTCGTAACTGCAACAAAAGTGAGTTAATATTAGTGGTGTTCAGAGCGTCTTTAAGGAAGTTGAAGGAATACATACTTCCGTTGGATCCCAGGTGATTGAGAAATGAGCATCTCTAGGGATGGTAAACCCCTGGTCGTGATGCTTGGTAGCATATTGACCCTGGAGCAGCAGGCCACCCAGCTGACCATGTCCTGGGGCTATTATTTCAATAACCGTTGTAGAGTCCAACCTCTGTTGTCAGACGTAGAGACCACAGAGCTGTAATTGGCTCAAGGCTACACTACTGGGAGCCATCTTTGGCTGCCTACAGAAATGTGGAATTCCACAGCCTGAGTTGTACCTGGTGTGAGTTGTTGAGCACATTTTAGGTCAGTTATGAAACATCGCCTGTGGTTCCCCATGAAAAAGAGGTTGAAGTTTTGAGATGTTTCCACAATTTTTTAAATCTTGCATTTAGATGAGTTGGTATATTGGGAAAGCACTGTGTCGCACTAAGGGGGCACAAGACCGTTCAACCTTCGGTGACATTATTGAAGGGGCTCGGTTCATCCAGACGCCCCCTAAGCAGCAGAGGAGGTGGCTGGCCACTCATCAAGCCACCCAGCCCTCCACCATTAGCCCTCGACCCCCACCATTCCTACAAAGCGATGGTCTACTTAATTCCATCGCATGCCACCACACACTCCCCCTTCCCACTAATTACAGAAGAAAAATATTGTTTACAGACTGCATGAAAATCAAATGGAAAGAGAATGAAAAAAGACTAATAGGCACAAAATAGGAAAATTACATTTAAATACAGTTCTTGTAACCCAGCCAAAACCCCTAAAGATCTACTCTTAAGTTGTTTGAGCTGTGTCTAATGTACCAAAAGTAGTGAAATACCTGGTAATGCTTTTAGTCATACTATCTCCAAAAAGGAGATCCAAAGATTCTGACCCAGGTGCTTTACAGTGACTTTGGTATTAACTATTTGGTATGAACTCATGGGAGATTCGGCCTCGAGGGTGGACGTAAAGATACAACTTGTAACAGCTTTCTGAATGCCAAAACACCATAAAGTTAGACTTTTACTCTAAACTTAGACCAAAAGGCTAACTTTACCTTTGTGAATCACGCCCATAATTTATAAATACCGAAAAGTAGTAAACTTGCTCAGAAGTGTAAACATACTCTCAAACGTAAGTTACCTTGGTGAATCAGGGCCTTATGTTTATCCGAGGCCCATATAAACTCTAAGTTCTTTTCGTAGCCTATCTGTTTTGCTTCTGGTATTTTCACTGTGAGAGCCTGAAATAAGCATAAGGAGTGAACAAATGTGCTCATTTGTATAACTTGCACACTCCTTCGCTAAGGAATGTATGGAGATTTACATTGATTCAGGGCTCTTTTTATCTGCTGTCATATTTTGGCCTGTTGGCTCCCACCCAATGCTTTAATCTGTTGGTCAGCGTTACCCAAAGTATTTATTGGACGTTGCTGTCCATGTACATGGGCCCAGTGACTTACTGAAGCTACCATTTCTTGTGAGAGTCTGACGTGTAACATTTTTAATTTTACAAGTCTTTATACCTGAGATGCCCTCACATTCTTTTAAGACCTGTATGATTTCTGGGAAAGAAGTTTCAGGTTTGGTGGGCAGGTTGTCATCCACAAAGTGGCACACCTTATGTTTTTTCATATAAATGAGCTCCTTCCTGAATTGGAATTCATACCTGTTAATTGCCAGAGGTTCTACCTCCTTGTGCCTCTTTGTAGGACACACCACTGTGATGTGTCCATTTACCTGGATTCTGGCCTCTGGATCTCTGTAGCTTGATACGATTCACCCCTTCATCTTAGGTCCTAAGACTGTCCCCAAGCGATTTCTACCTGGCAAATGATTTCTCTGCATCCAAGCTGACCATTGGTGCTAGTATTTGTTCTTGAGTGACTTTTCTACTACGAAGTGATTGCAGTACTGGCCGTCTTTAATAATGCCAACTTGGTCGACATCTTTGAGGTTTGGCATCAGCTTAGCAAGTCTTTACAAGGCATTTAGTAAACAATTTTGTATCACTCAAAGGTACTGAGGGGAGGCTTGGTGCACGACTCTGGGTTCTTCCCTGGTTTGTGGATCAATGTGATTTCAGCCTCTATTTGTTTGGGTTACTCCTGTTTCCTGCGTAAAAGAGTTAAATAGTGTTGTTCATGGATTTTGTCATAGACGCTTGAAGGTTTTTTAAAGTTCCATCGGGTCAGGTGATTTCCCGGGTTCATTTCATTAATTGCCTTCTGTAACATCTTTGAGGGTTCCCAGTTCACTATTACTGACAAAAGCCAGAACTTTGGCTTCTTTCTCTGGACCTTTTATGTAGTCCTTAAAGAAGTCTCTGAAGGGTCCCAGTTTGTCAAGGTCCTTTATGTCCTAGTTACCCCTTTACCTCTCGCCGTCCTGAAGTACTGCTTTGCCCAGCTCGGGTTTAGGTCGCCTGGACAGCTGTGTTCCTCAATGGATTCCTTTCTCATAGTTGGTTTCTGCTACTTTCATGAGAACCAGCTCTGCTTTTTTGTTCTAAGGGGATTTACTTGTCCCCTATCTGTTGCCACTTTACTCCTGGTTCTATGGGTGCTTCCTATTTTGTCCTCCCATCTCTTTTAAGAGCAGTCTCTTTTCTCCTTTAACTCCTGTCACAACTCCAAGAGTCGTCTCTTTAGCCTTATATGCTCCCATCTCTTTGCTTGCCTGGTATGCCTTCTTCATTGGGCTCAAAGTGTTCCTTGTTCTTAAGAGTGTCCGTGGCGACCTTCTCAGGTACCACACCTGGATGCATCCCTGCCTAGGTTGGCAGATACATGTTGGCTGTATCCGGTGAAAGGAGGTTCCTCACTAGACCCTGAGCCATGAGAGGGTCCTGGGGCACGAGAATACAAGGAGTGATCTTTCATATCTGGGTGGAATAGTCCTCATGAGCATCCGATCCCTGTCCGTTGAAACTGATACAAACTAATTTGCCATCCATATGTTGATTAATAAATGTGCATATTTATCATCGTGAGGCATCATCACCTTTGTACATAATCTATTGAACTCATTTTTATGCAAAGAAAGTTTTTTTCTTTTTTTACATCATTTACAACATTTTAGAAATGAAGGTGCCTTACAATGAATGATATGCACTTTTATTAACCAACATATGGATTGCAATGTCGTCAATTTGGTATATGTACTAATGACTGACATATGTGTATTTGATGCTTATTGCATGAACAAATTAATACAAGATTTACATAGAATAGTGCATCAGTAGCTGGCACATTATTAGCCATGCTTTGAAATAAGAAGCATACGGCTGGCGGGTTCTTCCTGTATTTGATTTGTTTGCTTCACCCCTTTCCTGTTTATTCATGGAGTAGGGTGCCTCCTATCTGTGTTACAATGGATCCTCTCATGTTCTAGCACATGTGGGTGTCATGAGGCATCTCTTCACTTCTAAGCTATGTCTCACTTTACCACAGTCCCTCAGTCTATACTCCATGGTCCTTCCTGATGTATACATTTATTGTTTCAACGCTGGTGTTGTGTTGGCTTCCTCTGGGGGATCCCCTTTTGCGCATCACCTGTATCACCCCGTTCTTCTCTCACACTTTGTTGCATTTATTGCTGCTGTTTTAATCAGGATTTTGCACTTCGTATGCTCCAGGCATGGTCGCTCTTCATAGCACCTCCACACTGCATGAGTAGTGGCGGCCACTATTGCTGGGTGGAGAGTCTGGTCCACCCATCAGCCGCTCCTCTCTGCTGGTGTCTAAGACCTGCCTCTCTCCGGAGTATATTCATGTCTACATCAAGGCCTTCTGGGCCTCCATCATCCACAGCCACCTACCTGCCCGACACTGTGCCTTCTCGTCTCTCTGGGCTCTGGCCCCAGCCCGCTCTTTCGCTTGGATGCCCCAGTGCGCAAAGTCGGCTCCACAGCATCAGCCACTGACAGCCGCCTTTTGGTGTTTGTGGACTTGTGGCGGCAGGGCGGGCTTCATCTTCAATCTGAATGTTTTTCATTGCTGGGATCTCCCTCAGCATCCTCTGGCGTGTCAGGGGGTGTCATTCGCGAGTCTCTTGCATGTTGCAGCCTGGCTGGTGGCTTGGAGCCGCGCAGGAGTGCTGTCACTGCGCGCCATCTTGGACAGAAGAGACACACATGTTTATAATTAGAAGCCTCAAGTCATGTATTTTATGATGTTTTATTACATCATTTTCTCATTTAGTTCTTGATATCCGTGTCTCTGGGGATCATGACGATTGCAGGTGCTCCCTGCAAAACATATCTCCGCGGGATATTGGTTGACTGTGTTTGATGGAGTGTTCTCTGAGTGGTAAGGGAGCTCCACTTTGTCGCTAACTATTAACCCTTTGGTTGTAGGGTTGTAAACTCCATCCATTCAATAATTCACACTGATTAACTGCTGTTATCCACCTGGAGTACACACTTAGCTCTACATGCGTATCAGCTGTGTATGGACACATTTGCTATTCCTTTATCTATTTGGGGAAATAGATTAAACTCATTTAAAGTTAAGAGAGTCTGAGAGCGGAGGTCTTACAGACGGAGACTCGCATCCGCCTCTGCGACATTGTCTCTTCCTCACTGAGAGTAAAAGATGATACGAGCAGATGAGAAGGGTTGAAGATGTCCAGGTGCCATGGCAACAAGCATCTCTTCTAAAGACCTTCCCTCGTTTCAAACGTGAATGCGTGAGTGTGTGTAAACACTACAGTGATTCACTGGGCAGAACCACGACCTTTGATTTGCTCCACAGGTTTTCCATTTTTCGAGGCTGACACATGTTCAAGGAAGGAAGAGCCCGTTTCCATCTGCGTGGATCATCTTGGTGCCGAGCTGAGGGGCCGCGCTGCGGAGCCGGACCACGGTAACACTCTTATATGTCGGCCTTGCCATCATTACCAGGGTGTCCCTGAGCGGTCAGGTGTAAAGTGTCTCTATTCACTCTCTCGCCTTAAAGACAACCTTCTGTCATACACAGGGGGTTCTACCCCCTCTGTCCTCGCCAGCCCTTGCAAGTGACACAAAAACATGATCCTCCAGCAATACCGTCCACTCCAAAACCGTTCATCGATGTGCATGTCAGCAGTGCATTTTTAACTCTTTTATGCTCTACTTACCTGTTTTTCTAATCGCAGGACTTGAAGTTGTTTCTTTCTGCATAAAGGAGGAGGAGGTCTGTAGTGTGAAGAGTCCGGGGCCTGACAGAATAAACCGCGCCAGGAGCCCTGCGAGTGAGTAGATAGCGCTTCACCTCAAAGTCAGAGTGCGCTGCACACACCACCACTGCAAGTAAACCCATTGTAAATTACACATCATTCCAGACCTCCATCCATGATCCATGATATGCTCCACCCATCCAGGTCACATTTTGGGGGGACAGCAGTAAGTACAGACTGTAAATACCACCTCTGCGGCGGGCATTGTTTGTTGGGGCACCAGTACCACACCGGTGGGGTTCCACACTGAAGGAGAAAGGGACAGACTGCCTGTTGCACGTCTTCCCACGGTCTGTGCTGCAAAAAGCAGAGGCCTGATTGCAAGTTGGTCGCTCTTTTTCAGCCCAGGGGTCAACCCCTGTCTATGCACGGGTCGCATTACGAGTCTGGCTTTATTGAACTTATCCAGAAATTATCGGATGTGTTAAATAGCGCACGCTTAGTTACATTTCGGCAGGCCTGACAACATTTAATGGGGGAAAGCATACAGTATTTACCATATCATGCGGATTTTGGTGCGTTAAACAACAAAATCTCCATGTTATTCGTCACAAACCTCTGATAGGTGCTTTATACTCCACCTGATAAGAAAAGTACCCCGTGGTAGCGTCATTTAGAAGGTGCGCTAAATAAACCTATTCGTGTAATCAGGGCCAGAGCCTGCAGTGTTTGCTTCTTCAAGTCCCACCACTTCTTACATTGTGAAATGTGTACGGGGAAAGGTGTGATATTACCTCACTAAATGCAGCCACAATTAGGGCACCAAGTCCAGTTTGTGTCCAAGGTAGGGTTTGTCTGGTAAGCGGAAGGAAGCCCATAGTCATAACATAATATTAACACATGCCACAATTTTGGTATAACACATTTTCACAAACAACACTTCATTGATCACAACATAATTACCTCTGAACACCTAAAAATCTAAATACAATAAAAATGAATTAAATTGAACACTGGATCTAACCTATAGAAGCTCTAAATTTGGTTGGTCACAGGAAAGAGGTTTCATTGCAAAACTCCACGGTGCACACGTCAGACAGTTACTTCAATTTCTGTAGCATCTGGGTCTGCCACTACTGCTATCTGCACTCTCATATTCTCTAGAAACCTGAAGTATTTCTAGTTATTTATGTGTATAACACAACATGTCATTATAAACGGTTCCTAAATGCCTTTGAATTACAACTGGCTTGTTAGAAATGGGCTCTCCAATTAGCAGTGGTTTACACCCTGTCCAAGTAGGGACCCTCACTCTAGTCAGGGTAAGGGAGTCCCACAGCTAAGATAACCCCTGCTCACCCCCTTAGTAGCTTGGCTCAAGCATTCAGGCTCATCTCAGAGGCAATGTGTAAAGTAGTTGTACAAACACACAGTAACACAGTAAAAATACCACAAAAGTACTCCACGCCAGTTTAGAAAAATAGCCAATATTTATCAGAGTGAAACAAGATCAAAAAGACAAAAATCCAACATACACAAATAAATATATCAGTTTTTGTAGGTTGAAATGAGTCTTAATCCATTGGAATCAATGGTTGTCTCCTTTTAATACACAGTACCTGGGATGTGTCAAAAACAAAGACAATGCGGGCCACAAAGGAGGTGAGACACTGGAAAAGCAAAGCGATGTGCCGGTTACTCACTGTCCAGGGCAGGTGATGCGCCGGTTCCTTACTGGCAGGGGGTGGTGATACGTTGATTCTCTCCTTGCAGGAGAGGCGGTACATCTCTTCCTTACTGGCAGGGGAGGTGATGCGCCGGTTCCTTACTGGCAGGGGGTGGTGATACGTTGATTCTCTCCTTGCAGGAGAGGCGGTGCATCTCTTCCTTACTGGCAGGGGAGGTGATGCGTTGGTTCCTTACTGGCAGGGGAGGTGATGCGCCGATTCTCTCCTTGCAGGAGAGGTGATGCATCAGTTTCCGGTCGCGCAGCCTTGGTTCCTTACTGCGGTGCGGCGTCAATGAGAAAGTGACACCCAGCAACGATGCGTGGAAAATCCAGACGAGCTGTGATGATTGAACCACAGTGCAACTGGCGCTGCATCCAGCATCCATCTCTTTTTCCTGGCAGAATGTCCTTGTTCCAGAAGTGTTCTAACTTTGTGGGGTCAGAAGTCCAGTACTTGTACCCATTTCTGTCTTTGAAGTAGACAAACTTCAAAGAGAAGTCTTTATAGTGTGCAAGACCCTGTCGTTCCTTGCTCTGGCCCCAGACACCCTCTGTGGGGTTGGAGGCTGTTTTGTGTGAAGACAGGCACAGCCTTATTCAGGTGTAGGTGTCAGCTCCTCCCACCACACTAGTTCAAGAAGACCCATCAGGATATGCAGGGCACACCTCAGCTCCCTTTGTGTAAGTGTCTGTAGTGAATTCACAAACAGCCCAACTGTCATCTTGACACAGACGTTTATTCCAGCAGACAGGCAAAGGCACAAATGGTTAAGCAAGAAAATGCCCACTTTCTAAACATGGCATTTTCAAACTTAAAATTCAAAAACTAACTTCACCAAAAGATGTATTTTTAAATTGTGAGTTCAGAGACCCCCAACTCCATATCTCTGTCTGCTTCCAATGGGAATTTACATGTAAAAGATATTTCAAGGTAATCCCCATTTTACCCTATGGGTGACATAGGCCTTGCAATAGCGAAAACTGAATTTAGCAGTATTTCACTATCAGGACACGTAAAACACACCAGTACATTCATACCTTTTAAATACATTGCACCCTGCCCCTGGGGCTGCCTTGGGCCCACCTTAGTGGTGACTTACGTATAGTAAAAGGGAAGGTTTGTGCCTGGCAAATGGGGACACTTGCCTGGTCGAAATGATAGTTTAAAGTTGCACACACAGACACTGCAGTGGCAGGTCTGAGTCATGTTTACAGGGCTACTCATATGGGTGGCACAATCAGTGCTGCAGGCCCACTAGTAGCATTTGATTTACAGGCCCTCGGCACACATAGTGCACTTTAGTAGGCATTTACTAGTAAATTTAATATGCCAATCATGGAGAAACCAATCACCAATACAATTTAGACAGAGAGCATATGAACTTTAGCACTGGTTTGCAGGGGTGAAGTGCCCAGAGTCCTAAAGCCAACAAACCAGTTCAGAAAAAGTAGGAGGAAAAAGGCAAAATGTTTGGGGATAATCGTGCAAAAAGGGCCAGGTCCAACATTGCGGTTAAACTATCAGATAGATAGTGCCATGGAAGGATGTATGGCAGAAAGCAAGGGCCCACAGGAGAAGGAACGGCCATCCCTAGATCTGTAGGAGCTCTCAGACATCAGTCTGTAAAGGAAAAAATAGTTGTCAAAATCTCTCTGCAGAGCTGGATATTAGAGGCTTCTTGAAATGTTTAAAGTCCCAGATGGTGCAGCTGTGCGTTGAATCAACATCCACAGCTCCAACCTTACCCCTTCCTCAGAATCTTGAGGAAGAGCATGAAGGTAACTTTTCTACCATGTATAGTGCTTAACCAGCACAAGCACACGACGCCAGCTCTGAACCCTCAGAAGGAGAGCAGCATACTAGGCTTTTGACTGGACAACTCTTGAACAAGTGTTGCCTTGAGTGAGTAGGTACTGCCAAAGTTAAGGTGAATTAAAACCAAAGCAGGGCTGACGATGATGCTGTTCACTATGGGCCTTATTATGACGTTGACGGAGGGGTTTCCTCCATCACAAATGTGAAGGATATCGTGCCTGCTGTATTACGATCCCCATAGAATATAATGGAATCCAGCAGGTGGCATATCCGGCACATTTGTGATGGAGGAATCCCCGCTGTCAAGGTTGTAATAAGGCCCTATGTGTCCAAGAGGACTCCCTGAAATCCATGGAGGATTTCAAGCACCAATTCTGCTGTTGGCTTCTGCACAAGGGCTGTGAAAGTGCTTCTTGGACACGTTTGTCAAAGCCTGTAAACCCCTCTGCACCCTGTGTTGCAAGTCTGTAGAACTGTAGCTCTAGAAACACAGAAGGCAAATTGCATATGCATGTTATTTTGCAGACAATATTACTATGACAAGTGAACGAAAGTCTCGCCAGGTAAAAACAAGATCGGATGGCTGTCATGCAGGGACATGTCCTGTTGTGGTTCTTTTTTAATGTTTCCATGAATTATGCACACATCATCTGTGATCTGCTTTGAGAAATGTGTAATTTTGAGATCTGTGTGGATGAAGGATCTGTGTGTTGGTTGGTGATTTTATTATGACACTTCTTACAATCAGACACACATATCATAAATAAATCCCCTAAAGCAACAAAGGACAAGGTACTAAACCTACATAATTACTGCTAACAATTTAATCTACAAGGTCAACAGTATACCTTCTATTTGTCACCCAGTAGAGAAAGGGAATGTGTAGATCGCTTTCTGAATTCAAGCCGCAACCTTCTTCAGTAATACCAGAATAAAAACTGTGATCTTTTCAACAGTGCAGTGATCACACTAGAAATGATATCACTTCTCACAAGGGGCTGCAAAAACCAGAGACAAATTCTGCACCCACTAATGTCTGTTAGAGCAGTGTTCACCTAGTTATAAGTTTGGGGTCATATTGTGAAACAAAAGCACCAATTTCACGATTGGTGTCTTCTATAGGTGTGGGCTATTGTGATAAGACCTCTCCTTAGGGTGCGGTCTGGTGAGATATCTGAAAGCTGGCAGCGAGTAGGCATTGTATTTACAAAGAAAAACAAAGACAGAACTACAGGTTCTCCTTATCTTTCTATTTTATTGTTCAGAATACTTTGCAAATTCTATGAACAAACTCCTAACCTCTGAACATTAGGGCTTTATTCTAGTAAGGGATATGATACCCTACACAAACGTATAACGAGCCCCTTTGCATACAGCCAAGCAGGAGATATGCCCCCTGGCTGTTGCCCAGCATGGAAAAGGCATTTGCAATTGTGAGATTTCCCATGGGCAGGTGTTAGAAATTGAGGTCTCTAGTTAGCAGACGTATGCATCCTGTCCAAGTAGGGACCACAATCCTAGTCAGGGTAAGTCACAACACAATCCAAATTATCCTGTGCTCACCCTCTGGTAGCTTGGCACAGAGCAGGCAGGCTTAACTTAGAAGGCAATGTGTAAAGTATTTGCGCAATAACTCATACAGTAACACAGTGAAAACACGACAAAAAGTGTTCCACACCAGGTTAGAAGAATAGATCATATTTATCTGAATAAAATAAGATCAAAAACGACAAAAATCCAATATGCTGATGTCGAGATGAGTCTCAATCCTTAAGAATCAGTGGTTATATCCTTGTAACACACAGTACCTGGGATGTGTCAAAATAACGATGCAAAGGGGCTGCAGAGGAGGAGGTGTATTGAAAAATAAGGCCCTGCGTTGGATTTTCCGGCGCGGCACAGACCGTGTATCGTTTCTTTCCACACTGCAGGGTGATGCGTTGATTTCAAGGAGAGCAGCCTTGGTTCCTCACTGTGATATGGGGATATTTTGACACCCAGAGACATTGTGTTGAACATCCTTGACACACCAATAGAAGGAGCAGGCACAGTGTTGATCTGGTAGGCAATGCATTGATTTTTCCAACGTGAGGCAGGCGTTGCATCAATTTTTGCTGGTGTTGCGTCGATTTTCCAACACAGGGGGATTTTCTTCTCTGGGGTAAAGCCTTTGTGGCCCGAGACTTCAGAACGGGAGGCAAGCTTAATCCAAGGCCTGGGAGAGCACTTATGTGGACGGCAGAGTCCTTCCAATAGAGTCAGAGGCCAGCAGGCAGCAGGGCAACAAGCAGGGCAGCAGCCCTTCTCAGCAAGTCCTCAGATGGGTCCTTTGGGCATCAAGGCAGTCCCTCTTGTGTAGAGCAAGAAGTGTCTGATTTAGTGGGGTCAGAGACCCAGTATATATATATATATATATATATACCCAAACATGCCTTTGAAGTGGAAGAAACTTCAAAGAGTTGGTTTTGAAGTGCCCAAGTTCCCATTTCAACCCAGTCCTGTCTGCCAGGAACCATGTGGGAGATTATCACTGGCCTTTGAAGTGTAAGAGAGCCCTCCACCCTCCCTGCCCAGGGAGACCCATTCAGTATGCAGATTAATCCAGATGTGACTGAGTGTCCTGTGTTTATGGCTGTCTGGGTGGAATGCACAAGGGAGATGTCAATCAGCACAGACCAGACATGGATTGGAGACAGGCTGTAAGGCACAGATGGCAGTAAGTGCAGAGAAATGACCACTTTCTAAAAGTGGCATTTCTAAAATAGTAATATTAAATCCAACTTCACCAGTAAGCAGGATTTTCTCTGACTATTCTGGCCATACTAACAATGACAGGGCTACTCCTTCCAGATCAGAATCTACTACTTAAAAGTATATGAGGGCAGTTCTAATGCTGGTCTATGACATGAGCAGGCCTCAAGGTAAAGGAAAATGAATTTGTGAGTTTTTCACTACCGGGACATGTAAAACACATAAGTACATGTCCTGCCTTTTACTTACATAGCGCCCTGCCCTATGGGTTACCTGGGGTCTACCTTAGGGGTGACTTATATGTGGGGAAAAAAAGAGGCGTCTAGGACATGGCAAGTCGTTTTAAATGCTAAGTCGAAGTGGCAGTGAAACTGCACACACTGCAATAGCAGGCCTGAGGCATTGTTAAGGGGCTACTTATGTGGGTGGCACAATCAGTGCTGCAGGCCCACTAGTAGCATTTAATGTACAGGCCTTGGGCACATCTAGTGCACTATACTAGGGACTTATAAGTGAATTAAATATACCAGTTGGGTAGGAACCAATGTTACCATGTTTAGGGGAGAGAGCACATGCACTTTAGCACTGGTCAACAGTGGTAAAGAGCACAAAGCCCTAAAACCAGCAAAAACAGGTTTGGAAAAATGGAGGGAGGCAGGCAAAAGGTTGGGGGGTGACCACCCTAAGGCTGTCAGGTCTAACAGCGGGTATGAATTAATTTAAATTTCCATCAAGATTTTCTAAGGCCTACTCACTGGACATATTGAGGAGCACTTGCTACCCTCTGCTGTTATATGCTTGCTTCCACATATTCTCTGATGGGCAGGGTTTTCATGTGCTTTATATTGCAAATCTTTTATCACTGAATTGAAAATAAATTGATATCAGCAGATGATAACTACAATACAGCAATGACAGGGCTAGCCTCATGTCTGAAGCAGAGCTAACAATGTCTAAAATTACACAATTGGCCAAATCATATGAACATTTTTAAGGAAGAGTCTAAATGTGGTTAGTACTCACATCTTTATCACAGTTGCCCGTAGTGAAATAATTAAGGGCAGAATTGACTTACCATGTTGATAATATTTGGAATATGCCAGAAACCACTATTATAGGTCTTAAAATGTGTGTCACAATAATTAGGTGCACCAGTATTTTTGCTAGTGCTTCACACATTTCTTATTTATATTTTGACTCACTTCTGTAAGAAATGTAATATCGTTATGACCTTGGTCGTTTGGGGAGCAAGTAAAACCTAGATGGGCTGCAAATGACAACCTCTGCACATATTGGGGTGGGCTTATGCAGTACTTTCTGTTTTATTATTGGTCTGCCATGATTGTCATTTGAAAATTTCGATAAATTCTAGGCGTGACTTTGCACTTTATGTGGATTTGAGCTTTAATTTGCAAACGAAAACAAATCTTAATATGAATGTAACCAACCTAATGCGTAGAAAAAAAGAAGACTGCACAAATAGTCTTGCCACTATAGTCTCATTTTCTCAATAAATGGCTTTTCACTAAGCTTTCTTCATCCAGTCTGTGTATTATCAAGCCATATTTTGGGGAGTATTGGTTGTGTGTGGGCACTTCTTGGGATTAATGTTCTTTAGAATGTGATGCACATTAATTGTTTATTGAGCTGCCAGGAAATCTGTGTCCAGTATAAAGTATCAAATATCAGTATGTAAATTTTTAAACTACTTACATGTGTAGAAAAGCCTCAATATTTGAGTAGAAATTCCCCAGGAAAGGTACTTCAGTTACTGACCTGTTTCTTACACTCTGGTTCATTGTTCAATATTATGATGTCACGAATAAGACAGAAGTGCAACACTACCATGAGTTACTTGTGCAATCACTTGCAGAAGAAATGTGACATCATCCTCCCTTTAGATATGTACATGAGATACAGGGTCAGCTCACTTCAGTCACTGGCTCACCTCTCTGTGTGTGACGGCATCCTGCCCTTGCATAATTTACTACCCACAAACATAGTCACCTTGTAAAGTTTTACTTTAAACATTCACAGGAAGGGGCAGAGGCAAAAGTTGGCTGCCAAAGTCAGACATATTAGCTCTGTTTATTCCTAGTCTTTTCCTTATCCTTGTTTTATTTTGTCTTATTTTTTCTTTCCTTTTCAGGCACTGTGCTGCCACAGTATCAGCAAGGACTTACAAGAAAGGTCGTAGATATGGTCCAGAATCTTGAGCCCGGTAAGGCAGTCCAAACAAAAATGCAATGTTTTGCTCGAGGCTATAACTCATCAGGAAGCTTGTGAAGCGAAGCGGGCCTTCCATAAGCATTTGTCTTAAAACTAGCTGCTTCCAAGATGACTGACTAAATCCCACAAAATTCTGCATTTTTCAAAGTCTCATAAGAAGCAGGGTCTTGCCTTTTCTTGCTCTTTGGTGGTTTCTAGTCTTC
This sequence comes from Pleurodeles waltl, assembly GCF_031143425.1. NCBI lineage: Eukaryota > Metazoa > Chordata > Amphibia > Caudata > Salamandridae > Pleurodeles > Pleurodeles waltl. The sequence goes on along the minus strand of NC_090448.1, from coordinate 2,211,947 downwards.
AGGAATTCCTGAACTGCCACGGTCTGCTCTCTGCTGATATCCCCTGGCTGTTTAAACTTTGGCCCATGTGAAAATGTACATTAGCAGCCTTAAGTATCTAATTGGATATGTTCTGTGTAATTTGAGTACCACTGATTCAGTGAATGAACCAAGACTACTGTTTTTTTTCAAGATTTATTAATTCGTTTTGTGAGACCTGTGCCCTGCCACACCTGTACAACATTATCTTGGCCTGGTTGTATATTTTGTCTGACCCTTTTCTGTTTTTAAAGATACCTGCAGTGTTTTTTGTATTAAACTCCTTTATATTGTTTTTCTGTAGATCTGTTGGTGCTGCAACATTCTAATTTTTCCACTGTCTAGTAAGATTATTATAGTCACTGCAGTGTTATTTTTACACTGCATTTTTTGATAATGTGCGCTGCAGTGTTTTCGTGAGTTCAATTCTAATGACCAACTCATTTCAATCAAACAGGTGATGAAAGGATGACCAGAAAAAAGAAAGTTGAAGACGGTTTAAAATATCCTGCAAAAAGACCGCCACCAAAAGCGATTTCAGGGAGAATCAGTATGATGGTTCTTCCGAGTTGTGATAAGGAAGCACACCCTAGAAATCTGAAATGGGGAGAAACCCATCCAGAAAGTATAGAGGAGAAAACTTCTCAGTGTGAAAGTAGTCTCAGCAATCCAGGGCATAATAAGTCACATCAAGGAACAGGTGGATCACACCAAGGAATAGGTAGATCAGAGCAATACATTAAAAGCAACAGCAGTCTGCGGAACTCACTTTTATGTAAAGAGCTACAAAACACTGAGCAAGGTCAGAAAACCTACACATGTTCTACTGATAAAAGTCTCTGTGCAAAGGAGGAATTTACAAGACATTTAAGAACACATTCAAGAGAGAGGCCTTACGCGTGTACTGAATGTAAGAAAAGATTTTTTCAGAAAACACATCTTATCGTACACTGTCGAATACACTCAGGTGAAAAGCCATACATGTGCACCTTCTGTTACAAAAGATTTAATCGGAAAGATTATTTGAATGAACACATAAGAATTCACACAGGGGAGAGACCATATAAATGTACTGAATGTGAAAAAAGCTTCATACAAAAAAGTCATCTTGTTTATCATCAAAGAAAGCACACTGAAAGCTTTAAAAACAGCAACTTAAGAGACTGACCAACCAATATAAAATAAAACTGAGAGGAACAGACCACACAGAAAATGGAAATTGAAGACCCAGTGTGGAAATCTTATTTTCATTGACATTATCCAGTAAGTGATTTAAAAAAAAGACTTCATGCTTAAATGAAAGATTCAACCTGTTATCATCAAATAAGTCATTGCATACCAAATGGTTTATTTATCATATTTGTGAAAAACAGACATCTGAAGACAAGCCATGTTTATTTGTCATTTGACTGGTTAACAAAGGTGACTGCTTAAAATTGGACATTAGAACACGGCCTCCTGGGATTAACTTGAGAATGTTCTTCTGGAAGCATGTGATAAAATGTGGCCTACAACGATTTTACATACTGTATGTTCCTTAGGGTTGCCACCTCTCCCAGAGGAAAATACAAGCCATCTATTCATGTTTTATGAGTCTGCAAAGGTTCAGGCATCAATCTTAAGGAACACTTTATATAAAATCATCTGTATTCATTTTGAATATGGCCTTTCTGTCTTTGTTCGCTTTAATTATACTGTACTATATGGTATGATTAACAATGGAATCACACTTGTCCATCCAGATTAAGGGCCAGATGAATGAATCTTTTTACCGATCGCCAATGGCCCACTGGCCCGTTTGCGACTGATAAAATGCTTTGTGGCATGTACCAACCCTATTTTGCAAGTCAGTAACCTATTACCAGCTCACAAAATAGGGTTTGCGACTCTGTATTAGGAATGGGCGTGCCAAGTGCGTCCCTTCCTCATAGCGAGTCACACTGGTATGCAGGAATGTTTTGCAACCGGGAATGTGATCAGGTTGGTGGTAAGCCATTTCCATACGGGAAGGGACCTCTTTCCCCGAGCGAATAGGGGTACTAACATTTTTTATGAGCCAAGGACCACTGCCTACTCTTAAAAAAGGAAATGAAAAACAGGCTGCATTAAAAAAAAAGCTTTATTTAAAAAGCTATGAAGACTGCTGGTCGCCTGAGCCCTGCAGGCCGCCGTCCCTGCGACAGCCCAGTTGGTTCGCATATTGCGACGGGCCTCATGAGTACCGATGAGGCAGGTCTCTTGTTACCCGTTTGAGAATCGCTAACAGTGTCTCGCGCGATGTTGTACATAGCCGTTTGCGATTTCCTAACAGCGACGCGCCAAAACGCGATATTAGGAAATCGCAAACGTAAAGCTACATACATCTAGCCCTAAATGCTCTGTTCTGTCTTTAAAAAAATAAACAAATTAAGAAACGCAGTATTCCGCTGTTTCCCCGAGTTTTCCTTTCTTTTCTCCTTCACACCCCGACTCTGCTGGTACAGAATCACACACCGTCGCTGCGTCTATTGCACTCTGCGCATGTGCATGGCGGAGACACTCACTCCTGGGCATGCGCACTGCACTCGGAGCATGCGCAGTACTGGGCATGCGCACTGCACTCGGAGCATGCGCAGTACTGGGCATGCGCAGTACTGGGCAAGGCACTGCACTCGGAGCATGCGCAGTACTGCCCATGGTGAACGCTTAGGCTGTTACGCCACGTGCACCTTTCATCCCGTGTTGTGAGTCTGCTCACTGCCAAGGCTAACACTCCGTGTTGCAATGGTGTTGCTTTTTCTACTCCTGTCATGGTGAGCTTTACCCTACATTGTGAGCATGTGAATTGAGAGGTTTTAAGTTTTCTTGGCGTTGTGGCATTGGCAGTACAAATCCACACAAACCTGGTGTTCCGAGCATGCGTATTGTGCTGACACTGTAATACTGGTATTCCGAGCATGCGCATTGAGCTGACTCCGGAACCCTGGTATTCCGAGCATGCGTATAGTGCTGACACTGTAATACTGGTATTCCGAGCATGCGCATTGAGCTGACTCCGGAACCCTGGTATTCCGAGCATGCGTATAGTGCTGACACAGGTATACTGGTATTCCGAGCATGCGCATTATGCTGACACCATTATTCTAGTATTCGGAGCATGCGTATTACGACACTGTATTGCTGTTCCGAGCATACTGAGTGTGTCAACACGACACTACTATTTTTTGTACATGCGCAGTGTGCTGACACCGCATGCTGGTGTTCCGAGCATGCGCAGTGAGGTGATCTCTGCCAGGGTGGTGTTGTGCGCATGCGCAAAGCTCCTCGCGTCTCCATGTTGAGAGAAGGGGCTCTGCTTGGGCTCCGCAGACACCGCCTCCTCCCTCCCCTCCCAGGCTCGCTGGTCACTGCCGGACACTAGTGAGAAGACGGGGGTCAGTGGTGATGTCTCGGCGGGATCTAGAGGAGGTGGGTGTCCCCCCCTCCCGTGAGCCTGGGGTTGGGGTGCAGCCCCCTTAATGACCCTTCACCCACCCCTGGACCCCCCTCCCTGTGTGTCTGCAGGCTGAGGGGTGCAGCTCCCCTTAATGACCCTTCACCCACCCCTGGACCCCCCTCCCTGTGTGTCTGCAGGCTGAGGGGTGCAGCTCCCCTTAATGACCCTTCACCCACCCCTGGACCCCCCTCCCTGTGCGCCTGCAGGCTGGGGGTGCAGCTCCCTTTATTGACTCTTCACACACCCCTGGACCCCCATCCCTGTGAGTCTGCAGGCTGGGGGTGCAGCTCCCTTTACTGACTCTTCACCCACCCCTGGACCCCCCTCCCTGTGCGCCTGCAGGCTGGGGGTGCAGCTCCCTTAATGACCCTTCACCCACCCCTGGACCCCCCTCCCTGTGTGTCTGCAGGCTGGGGGTGCAGCTCCCTTTACTGACTCTTCACACACCCCTGGACCCCCCTCCCTGTGCGCCTGCAGGCTGGGGGTGCAGCTCCCTTAATGACCCTTCACCCACCCCTGGACCCCCCTCCCTGTGCGCCTGCAGGCTGGGGGTGCAGCTCCCCTTAATGACCCTTCACCCACCCCTGGACCCCCCTCCCTGTGCGCCTGCAGGCTGGGGGTGCAGCTCCCCTTAATGACCCTTCACCCACCCCTGGACCCCCCTCCCTGTGCGCCTGCAGCCTGAGGGGTGCAGCTCCCCTTAATGACCCTTCACCCACCCCTGGACCCCCCTCCCTGTGCGCCTGCAGGCTGGGGGTGCAGCTCCCTTAATGACCCTTCACCCACCCCTGGACCCCCCTCCCTGTGTGTCTGCAGGCTGGGGGTGCAGCTCCCTTTACTGACTCTTCACACACCCCTGGACCCCCCTCCCTGTGCGCCTGCAGGCTGGGGGTGCAGCTCCCTTTACTGACTCTTCACACTCCCCTGGACCCCCCTCCCTGTGCGCCTGCAGGCTGAGGGGTGCAGCTCCCTTTACTGACTCTTCACACTCCCCTGGACCCCCCTCCCTGTGCGCCTGCAGGCTGGGGGTGCAGCTCCCTTAATGACCCTTCACACACCCCTGGACCCCCCTCCCTGTGCGCCTGCAGGCTGGGGGTGCAGCCCCCTTAATGACCCTTCACCCACCCCTGGACCCCCCTCCCTGTGCGCCTGCAGGCTGGGGGTGCAGCCCCCTTAATGACCCTTCACCCAGCCCTGGACCCCCCTCCCTGTGCGCCTGCAGGCTGGGGGTGCAGCTCCCTTTACTGACTCTTCACACACCCCTGGACCCCCCTCCCTGTGTGTCTGCAGGCTGGGGGTGCAGCTCCCTTTACTGACTCTTCACCCACCCCTGGACCCCCCTCCCTGTGCGTCTGCAGCCTGAGGGGTGCAGCTCCCCTTAATGACCCTTCACCCACCCCTGGACCCCCCTCCCTGTGTGTCTGCAGGCTGGGGGTGCAGCTCCCCTTAATGACCCTTCACCCACCCCTGGACCCCCCTCCCTGTGCGCCTGCAGGCTGAGGGGTGCAGCTCCCCTTAATGACCCTTCACCCACCCCTGGACCCCCCTCCCTGTGCGTCTGCAGGCTGGGGGTGCAGCTCCCTTTACTGACTCTTCACCCACCCCTGGACCCCCCTCCCTGTGCGCCTGCAGGCTGGGGGTGCAGCTCCCTTTACTGACTCTTCACCCACCCCTGGACCCCCCTCCCTGTGTGTCTGCAGGCTGGGGGTGCAGCTCCCTTAATGACCCTTCACCCACCCCTGGACCCCCCTCCCTGTGTGTCTGCAGGCTGGGGGTGCAGCTCCCTTAATGACCCTTCACCCACCCCTGGACCCCCCTCCCTGTGCGCCTGCAGGCTGGGGGTGCAGCTCCCTTAATGACCCTTCACCCACCCCTGGACCCCCCTCCCTGTGTGTCTGCAGGCTGGGGGTGCAGCTCCCTTTACTGACTCTTCACACACCCCTGGACCCCCCTCCCTGTGCGCCTGCAGGCTGGGGGTGCAGCTCCCTTTACTGACTCTTCACCCACCCCTGGACCCCCCTCCCTGTGTGTCTGCAGGCTGAGGGGTGCAGCTCCCCTTAATGACCCTTCACACACCCCTGGACCCCCCTCCCTGTGCGCCTGCAGGCTGGGGGTGCAGCTCCCTTTACTGACTCTTCACACACCCCTGGACCCCCCTCCCTGTGTGTCTGCAGCCTGAGGGGTGCAGCTCCCTTTACTGACCCTTCACCCACCCCTGGACCCCCATCCCTGTGTGTCTGCAGGCTGGGGGTGCAGCTCCCTTTACTGACTCTTCACACACCCCTGGACCCCCCTCCCTGTGTGTCTGCAGGCTGGGGGTGCAGCTCCCTTTACTGACTCTTCACCCACCCCTGGACCCCCCTCCCTGTGCGCCTGCAGGCTGGGGGTGCAGCTCCCTTAATGACCCTTCACCCACCCCTGGACCCCCCTCCCTGTGCGCCTGCAGGCTGGGGGTGCAGCTCCCTTAATGACCCTTCACCCACCCCTGGACCCCCCTCCCTGTGTGTCTGCAGGCTGGGGGTGCAGCTCCCTTTACTGACTCTTCACACACCCCTGGACCCCCCTCCCTGTGCGCCTGCAGGCTGGGGGTGCAGCTCCCTTTACTGACCCTTCACCCACCCCTGGACCCCCATCCCTGTGTGTCTGCAGGCTGGGGGTGCAGCTCCCTTTACTGACCCTTCACCCACCCCTGGACCCCCCTCCCTGTGCGCCTGCAGGCTGGGGGTGCAGCTCCCTTTACTGACTCTTCACACACCCCTGGACCCCCCTCCCTGTGTGCCTGCAGGCTGGGGGTGCAGCTCCCTTAATGACCCTTCACCCAGCCCTGGACCCCCCTCCCTGTGCGCCTGCAGGCTGGGGGTGCAGCTCCCCTTAATGACCCTTCACACACCCCTGGACCCCCCTCCCTGTGCGCCTGCAGGCTGGGGGTGCAGCCCCCTTAATGACCATTCACCCACCCCTGGACCCCCCTCCCTGTGCGCCTGCAGGCTGGGGGTGCAGCTCCCTTTACTGACTCTTCACACACCCCTGGACCCCCATCCCTGTGCGCCTGCAGGCTGGGGGTGCAGCTCCCTTAATGACCCTTCACCCACCCCTGGACCCCCCTCCCTGTGTGTCTGCAGGCTGGGGGTGCAGCTCCCTTTACTGACTCTTCACACACCCCTGGACCCCCCTCCCTGTGCGCCTGCAGGCTGGGGGTGCAGCTCCCTTTACTGACCCTTCACCCACCCCTGGACCCCCATCCCTGTGTGTCTGCAGGCTGGGGGTGCAGCTCCCTTTACTGACCCTTCACCCACCCCTGGACCCCCCTCCCTGTGCGCCTGCAGGCTGGGGGTGCAGCTCCCTTTACTGACTCTTCACACACCCCTGGACCCCCCTCCCTGTGTGCCTGCAGGCTGGGGGTGCAGCTTCCTTTACTGACTCTTCACCCACCCCTGGACCCCCCTCCCTGTGCGCCTGCAGGCTGGGGGTGCAGCTCCCTTAATGACCCTTCATCCACCCCTGGACCCCCCTCCCTGTGCGTCTGCAGGCTGGGGGTGCAGCTCCCTTTACTGACTCTTCACCCACCCCTGGACCCCCCTCCCTGTGCGCCTGCAGGCTGGGGGTGCAGCTCCCTTTACTGACTCTTCACCCACCCCTGGACCCCCCTCCCTGTGTGTCTGCAGGCTGGGGGTGCAGCTCCCTTTACTGACTCTTCACACACCCCTGGACCCCCCTCCCTGTGCGCCTGCAGGCTGGGGGTGCAGCTCCCTTAATGACCCTTCACCCACCCCTGGACCCCCCTCCCTGTGTGTCTGCAGGCTGAGGGGTGCAGCTCCCCTTAATGACCCTTCACCCACCCCTGGACCCCCCTCCCTGTGCGCCTGCAGGCTGGGGGTGCAGCTCCCTTTACTGACTCTTCACACACCCCTGGACCCCCCTCCCTGTGCGCCTGCAGGCTGGGGGTGCAGCTCCCTTAATGACCCTTCACCCACCCCTGGACCCCCCTCCCTGTGCGTCTGCAGGCTGGGGGTGCAGCTCCCTTTACTGACTCTTCACCCACCCCTGGACCCCCCTCCCTGTGTGTCTGCAGGCTGAGGGGTGCAGCTCCCTTTACTGACTCTTCACCCACCCCTGGACCCCCCTCCCTGTGTGTCTGCAGGCTGAGGGGTGCAGCTCCCCTTAATGACCCTTCACCCACACCTGGACCCCCCTCCCTGTGCGCCTGCAGGCTGGGGGTGCAGCTCCCTTTACTGACTCTTCACACACCCCTGGACCCCCATCCCTGTGAGTCTGCAGGCTGGGGGTGCAGCTCCCTTTACTGACTCTTCACACACCCCTGGACCCCCCTCCCTGTGCGCCTGCAGGCTGGGGGTGCAGCTCCCTTTACTGACTCTTCACACACCCCTGGACCCCCCTCCCTGTGCGCCTGCAGGCTGGGGGTGCAGCTCCCTTTACTGACTCTTCACCCACCCCTGGACCCCCCTCCCTGTGCGCCTGCAGGCTGGGGGTGCAGCTCCCTTTACTGACCCTTCACCCACCCCTGGACCCCCCTCCCTGTGCGTCTGCAGGCTGGGGGTGCAGCTCCCTTTACTGACTCTTCACCCACCCCTGGACCCCCCTCCCTGTGCGCCTGCAGGCTGGGGGTGCAGCTCCCTTTACTGACTCTTCACACACCCCTGGACCCCCCTCCCTGTGTGCCTGCAGGCTGGGGGTGCAGCTCCCTTTACTGACTCTTCACCCACCCCTGGACCCCCCTCCCTGTGCGCCTGCAGGCTGGGGGTGCAGCTCCCTTAATGACCCTTCACCCACCCCTGGACCCCCCTCCCTGTGCGTCTGCAGGCTGGGGGTGCAGCTCCCTTTACTGACTCTTCACCCACCCCTGGACCCCCCTCCCTGTGCGCCTGCAGGCTGGGGGTGCAGCTCCCTTTACTGACTCTTCACCCACCCCTGGACCCCCCTCCCTGTGTGTCTGCAGGCTGGGGGTGCAGCTCCCTTTACTGACTCTTCACACACCCCTGGACCCCCCTCCCTGTGCGCCTGCAGGCTGGGGGTGCAGCTCCCTTAATGACCCTTCACCCACCCCTGGACCCCCCTCCCTGTGCGCCTGCAGGCTGGGGGTGCAGCTCCCTTAATGACCCTTCACCCACCCCTGGACCCCCCTCCCTGTGTGTCTGCAGGCTGGGGGTGCAGCTCCCTTTACTGACTCTTCACCCACCCCTGGACCCCCCTCCCTGTGCGTCTGCAGCCTGAGGGGTGCAGCTCCCTTTACTGACCCTTCACCCACCCCTGGACCCCCATCCCTGTGTGTCTGCAGGCTGGGGGTGCAGCTCCCTTTACTGACTCTTCACACACCCCTGGACCCCCCTCCCTGTGTGTCTGCAGCTTGAGGGGTGCAGCTCCCTTTACTGACCCTTCACCCACCCCTGGACCCCCATCCCTGTGTGTCTGCAGGCTGGGGGTGCAGCTCCCTTTACTGACCCTTCACCCACCCCTGGACCCCCCTCCCTGTGTGTCTGCAGGCTGGGGGTGCAGCTCCCTTTACTGACTCTTCACCCACCCCTGGACCCCCCTCCCTGTGCGCCTGCAGGCTGGGGGTGCAGCTCCCTTAATGACCCTTCACCCACCCCTGGACCCCCCTCCCTGTGCGCCTGCAGGCTGGGGGTGCAGCTCCCTTAATGACCCTTCACCCACCCCTGGACCCCCCTCCCTGTGTGTCTGCAGGCTGGGGGTGCAGCTCCCTTTACTGACCCTTCACCCACCCCTGGACCCCCCTCCCTGTGCGCCTGCAGGCTGGGGGTGCAGCTCCCTTTACTGACCCTTCACCCACCCCTGGACCCCCATCCCTGTGTGTCTGCAGGCTGGGGGTGCAGCTCCCTTTACTGACCCTTCACCCACCCCTGGACCCCCCTCCCTGTGTGTCTGCAGGCTGGGGGTGCAGCTCCCTTAATGACCCTTCACCCAGCCCTGGACCCCCCTCCCTGTGCGCCTGCAGGCTGGGGGTGCAGCTCCCTTAATGACCCTTCACACACCCCTGGACCCCCCTCCCTGTGTGTCTGCAGGCTGGGGGTGCAGCTCCCTTAATGACCCTTCACCCACCCCTGGACCCCCCTCCCTGTGCGCCTGCAGGCTGGGGGTGCAGCTCCCTTTACTGACCCTTCACCCACCCCTGGACCCCCCTCCCTGTGTGTCTGCAGCCTGAGGGGTGCAGCTCCCTTTACTGACCCTTCACCCACCCCTGGACCCCCCTCCCTGTGCGCCTGCAGGCTGGGGGTGCAGCTCCCTTTACTGACCCTTCACCCACCCCTGGACCCCCATCCCTGTGTGTCTGCAGGCTGGGGGTGCAGCTCCCTTTACTGACCCTTCACCCACCCCTGGACCCCCATCCCTGTGTGTCTGCAGGCTGGGGGTGCAGCTCCCTTTACTGACCCTTCACCCACCCCTGGACCCCCCTCCCTGTGCGCCTGCAGGCTGGGGGTGCAGCTCCCTTAATGACCCTTCACCCACCCCTGGACCCCCCTCCCTGTGCGCCTGCAGGCTGGGGGTGCAGCTCCCCTTAATGACCCTTCACCCACCCCTGGACCCCCCTCCCTGTGTGTCTGCAGGCTGAGGGGTGCAGCTCCCCTTAATGACCCTTCACCCACCCCTGGACCCCCCTCCCTGTGTGTCTGCAGGCTGGGGGTGCAGCTCCCTTTACTGACTCTTCACACACCCCTGGACCCCCCTCCCTGTGCGCCTGCAGGCTGGGGGTGCAGCTCCCTTAATGACCCTTCACCCAGCCCTGGACCCCCCTCCCTGTGCGCCTGCAGGCTGGGGGTGCAGCTCCCTTTACTGACTCTTCACCCACCCCTGGACCCCCCTCCCTGTGCGCCTGCAGGCTGGGGGTGCAGCTCCCTTTACTGACCCTTCACCCACCCCTGGACCCCCATCCCTGTGTGTCTGCAGGCTGGGGGTGCAGCTCCCTTTACTGACCCTTCACCCACCCCTGGACCCCCCTCCCTGTGCGCCTGCAGGCTGGGGGTGCAGCTCCCTTTACTGACTCTTCACACACCCCTGGACCCCCCTCCCTGTGTGCCTGCAGGCTGGGGGTGCAGCTCCCTTAATGACCCTTCACCCACCCCTGGACCGCCCTCCCTGTGCGTCTGCAGGCTGGGGGTGCAGCTCCCTTTACTGACCCTTCACCCACCCCTGGACCCCCATCCCTGTGCGCCTGCAGGCTGGGGGTGCAGCTCCCTTTACTGACTCTTCACACACCCCTGGACCCCCCTCCCTGTGCGCCTGCAGGCTGGGGGTGCAGCTCCCTTAATGACCCTTCACACACCCCTGGACCCCCCTCCCTGTGCGCCTGCAGCCTGAGGGGTGCAGCTCCCTTTACTGACTCTTCACCCACCCCTGGACCCCCCTCCCTGTGCGCCTGCAGGCTGGGGGTGCAGCTCCCCTTAATGACCCTTCACCCACCCCTGGACCCCCCTCCCTGTGTGTCTGCAGCCTGAGGGGTGCAGCTCCCTTAATGACCCTTCACCCACCCCTGGACCCCCCTCCCTGTGTGCCTGCAGGCTGGGGGTGCAGCTCCCTTTACTGACTCTTCACCCACCCCTGGACCCCCCTCCCTGTGCGCCTGCAGGCTGGGGGTGCAGCTCCCCTTAATGACCCTTCACCCACCCCTGGACCCCCCTCCCTGTGTGTCTGCAGCCTGAGGGGTGCAGCTCCCTTAATGACCCTTCACCCACCCCTGGACCCCCATCCCTGTGCGCCTGCAGCCTGAGGGGTGCAGCTCCCTTAATGACCCTTCACCCACCCCTGGACCCCCCTCCCTGTGTGTCTGCAGGCTGAGGGGTGCAGCTCCCTTTACTGACTCTTCACCCACCCCTGGACCCCCCTCCCTGTGTGTCTGCAGGCTGAGGGGTGCAGCTCCCCTTAATGACCCTTCACACACCCCTGGACCCCCCTCCCTGTGCGCCTGCAGGCTGGGGGTGCAGCTCCCTTTACTGACTCTTCACACACCCCTGGACCCCCCTCCCTGTGTGTCTGCAGGCTGAGGGGTGCAGCTCCCTTTACTGACTCTTCACCCACCCCTGGACCCCCCTCCCTGTGTGTCTGCAGGCTGAGGGGTGCAGCTCCCCTTAATGACCCTTCACACACCCCTGGACCCCCCTCCCTGTGCGCCTGCAGGCTGGGGGTGCAGCTCCCTTTACTGACTCTTCACACACCCCTGGACCCCCCTCCCTGTGCGCCTGCAGGCTGGGGGTGCAGCTCCCTTTACTGACTCTTCACCCACCCCTGGACCCCCCTCCCTGTGCGCCTGCAGGCTGGGGGTGCAGCTCCCTTTACTGACTCTTCACACACCCCTGGACCCCCCTCCCTGTGCGCCTGCAGGCTGGGGGTGCAGCTCCCTTTACTGACTCTTCACACACCCCTGGACCCCCCTCCCTGTGCGCCTGCAGGCTGAGGGGTGCAGCTCCCCTTAATGACCCTTCACACACCCCTGGACCCCCCTCCCTGTGCGCCTGCAGCCTGAGGGGTGCAGCTCCCTTTACTGACTCTTCACCCACCCCTGGACCCCCCTCCCTGTGCGCCTGCAGGCTGGGGGTGCAGCTCCCCTTAATGACCCTTCACCCACCCCTGGACCCCCCTCCCTGTGTGTCTGCAGCCTGAGGGGTGCAGCTCCCTTAATGACCCTTCACCCACCCCTGGACCCCCATCCCTGTGCGCCTGCAGGCTGGGGGTGCAGCTCCCTTAATGACCCTTCACCCACCCCTGGACCCCCCTCCCTGTGTGTCTGCAGGCTGGGGGTGCAGCTCCCTTTACTGACTCTTCACACACCCCTGGACCCCCCTCCCTGTGTGTCTGCAGGCTGAGGGGTGCAGCTCCCTTTGCTGACTCTTCACACACCCCTGGACCCCCCTCCCTGTGCGCCTGCAGGCTGGGGGTGCAGCTCCCTTTACTGACTCTTCACACACCCCTGGACCCCCCTCCCTGTGCGCCTGCAGGCTGGGGGTGCAGCTCCCCTTAATGACCCTTCACCCACCCCTGGACCCCCCTCCCTGTGCGCCTGCAGGCTGGGGGTGCAGCTCCCCTTAATGACCCTTCACCCACCCCTGGACCCCCCTCCCTGTGTGTCTGCAGGCTGAGGGGTGCAGCTCCCTTTACTGACTCTTCACCCACCCCTGGACCCCCCTCCCTGTGTGTCTGCAGGCTGAGGGGTGCAGCTCCCTTTACTGACTCTTCACCCACCCCTGGACCCCCCTCCCTGTGTGTCTGCAGGCTGAGGGGTGCAGCTCCCCTTAATGACCCTTCACACACCCCTGGACCCCCCTCCCTGTGCGCCTGCAGGCTGGGGGTGCAGCTCCCTTTACTGACTCTTCACACACCCCTGGACCCCCCTCCCTGTGTGTCTGCAGGCTGAGGGGTGCAGCTCCCTTTACTGACTCTTCACCCACCCCTGGACCCCCCTCCCTGTGTGTCTGCAGGCTGAGGGGTGCAGCTCCCCTTAATGACCCTTCACACACCCCTGGACCCCCCTCCCTGTGCGCCTGCAGGCTGGGGGTGCAGCTCCCTTTACTGACTCTTCACACACCCCTGGACCCCCCTCCCTGTGCGCCTGCAGGCTGGGGGTGCAGCTCCCTTTACTGACTCTTCACCCACCCCTGGACCCCCCTCCCTGTGCGCCTGCAGGCTGGGGGTGCAGCTCCCTTTACTGACTCTTCACACACCCCTGGACCCCCCTCCCTGTGCGCCTGCAGGCTGGGGGTGCAGCTCCCTTTACTGACTCTTCACACACCCCTGGACCCCCCTCCCTGTGCGCCTGCAGGCTGAGGGGTGCAGCTCCCCTTAATGACCCTTCACACACCCCTGGACCCCCCTCCCTGTGCGCCTGCAGCCTGAGGGGTGCAGCTCCCTTTACTGACTCTTCACCCACCCCTGGACCCCCCTCCCTGTGCGCCTGCAGGCTGGGGGTGCAGCTCCCCTTAATGACCCTTCACCCACCCCTGGACCCCCCTCCCTGTGTGTCTGCAGCCTGAGGGGTGCAGCTCCCTTAATGACCCTTCACCCACCCCTGGACCCCCATCCCTGTGCGCCTGCAGGCTGGGGGTGCAGCTCCCTTAATGACCCTTCACCCACCCCTGGACCCCCCTCCCTGTGTGTCTGCAGGCTGGGGGTGCAGCTCCCTTTACTGACTCTTCACACACCCCTGGACCCCCCTCCCTGTGCGCCTGCAGGCTGGGGGTGCAGCTCCCTTTACTGACTCTTCACACACCCCTGGACCCCCCTCCCTGTGCGCCTGCAGGCTGGGGGTGCAGCTCCCTTTACTGACTCTTCACACACCCCTGGACCCCCCTCCCTGTGCGCCTGCAGGCTGGGGGTGCAGCTCCCTTTACTGACCCTTCACCCACCCCTGGACCCCCCTCCCTGTGCGCCTGCAGCCTGAGGGGTGCAGCTCCCTTTACTGACTCTTCACCCACCCCTGGACCCCCCTCCCTGTGTGTCTGCAGGCTGAGGGGTGCAGCTCCCTTAATGACCCTTCACCCACCCCTGGACCCCCCTCCCTGTGTGTCTGCAGCCTGAGGGGTGCAGCTCCCTTTACTGACTCTTCACACACCCCTGGACCCCCCTCCCTGTGCGCCTGCAGGCTGGGGGTGCAGCTCCCTTAATGACCCTTCACCCACCCCTGGACCCCCCTCCCGTGAGCCTGGGGTTGGGGTGCAGCTCCCCTTAATGACCCTTCACACACCCCTGGACCCCCCTCCCTGTGCGCCTGCAGGCTGGGGGTGCAGCTCCCTTAATGACCCTTCACCCACCCCTGGACCCCCCTCCCGTGAGCCTGGGGTTGGGGTGCAGCTCCCCTTAATGACCCTTCACACACCCCTAGACCCCCCTCCCTGTGTGTCTGCAGCCTGAGGGGTGCAGCTCCCTTAATGACCCTTCACCCACCCCTGGACCCCCCTCCCTGTGCGCCTGCAGGCTGGGGGTGCAGCTCCCTTTACTGACTCTTCACACACCCCTGGACCCCCCTCCCTGTGCGCCTGCAGGCTGGGGGTGCAGCTCCCTTTACTGACTCTTCACACACCCCTGGACCCCCCTCCCTGTGCGCCTGCAGGCTGGGGGTGCAGCTCCCTTAATGACCCTTCACCCACCCCTGGACCCCCCTCCCTGTGTGTCTGCAGGCTGAGGGGTGCAGCTCCCTTTACTGACTCTTCACACACCCCTGGACCCCCCTCCCTGTGCGCCTGCAGGCTGGGGGTGCAGCTCCCCTTAATGACCCTTCACACACCCCTGGACCCCCCTCCCTGTGCGCCTGCAGCCTGAGGGGTGCAGCTCCCTTAATGACCCTTCACCCACCCCTGGACCCCCCTCCCGTGAGCCTGGGGTTGGGGTGCAGCTCCCCTTAATGACCCTTCACACACCCCTGGACCCCCCTCCCTGTGCGCCTGCAGGCTGGGGGTGCAGCTCCCTTTACTGACTCTTCACACACCCCTGGACCCCCCTCCCTGTGCGCCTGCAGGCTGGGGGTGCAGCTCCCCTTAATGACCCTTCACACACCCCTGGACCCCCCTCCCTGTGCGCCTGCAGGCTGGGGGTGCAGCTCCCTTAATGACCCTTCACCTACCCCTGGACCCCCCTCCCGTGAGCCTGGGGTTGGGGTGCAGCTCCCTTTAATGACCCTTCACACACCCCTGGACCCCCCTCCCTGTGTGTCTGCAGCCTGAGGGGTGCAGCTCCCTTAATGACCCTTCACCCACCCCTGGACCCCCCTCCCTGTGTGTCTGCAGGCTGGGGGTGCAGCTCCCTTTACTGACTCTTCACACACCCCTGGACCCCCCTCCCTGTGCGCCTGCAGGCTGGGGGTGCAGCTCCCTTTACTGACTCTTCACACACCCCTGGACCCCCCTCCCTGTGCGCCTGCAGGCTGGGGGTGCAGCTCCCTTTACTGACTCTTCACACACCCCTGGACCCCCCTCCCTGTGCGCCTGCAGGCTGGGGGTGCAGCTCCCTTTACTGACTCTTCACACACCCCTGGACCCCCCTCCCTGTGCGCCTGCAGGCTGGGGGTGCAGCTCCCTTTACTGACCCTTCACCCACCCCTGGACCCCCCTCCCTGTGCGCCTGCAGCCTGAGGGGTGCAGCTCCCTTTACTGACTCTTCACCCACCCCTGGACCCCCCTCCCTGTGTGTCTGCAGGCTGAGGGGTGCAGCTCCCTTAATGACCCTTCACCCACCCCTGGACCCCCCTCCCTGTGTGTCTGCAGCCTGAGGGGTGCAGCTCCCTTTACTGACTTTTCACACACCCCTGGACCCCCCTCCCTGTGCGCCTGCAGGCTGGGGGTGCAGCTCCCTTAATGACCCTTCACCCACCCCTGGACCCCCCTCCCTGTGCGTCTGCAGGCTGGGGGTGCAGCTCCCTTTACTGACCCTTCACCCACCCCTGGACCCCCCTCCCTGTGCGCCTGCAGGCTGGGGGTGCAGCTCCCTTTACTGACTCTTCACACACCCCTGGACCCCCCTCCCTGTGTGTCTGCAGGCTGGGGGTGCAGCTCCCTTAATGACCCTTCACCCAGCCCTGGACCCCCCTCCCTGTGCGCCTGCAGGCTGGGGGTGCAGCTCCCCTTAATGACCCTTCACACACCCCTGGACCCCCCTCCCTGTGCGCCTGCAGGCTGGGGGTGCAGCCCCCTTAATGACCCTTCACCCACCCCTGGACCCCCCTCCCTGTGCGCCTGCAGGCTGGGGGTGCAGCTCCCTTTACTGACTCTTCACCCCACCCCTGGACCCCCCTCCCTGTGTGTCTGCAGCCTGAGGGGTGCAGCTCCCTTTACTGACTCTTCACCCACCCCTGGACCCCCCTCCCTGTGCGCCTGCAGGCTGGGGGTGCAGCTCCCCTTAATGACTCTTCACCCACCCCTGGACCCCCCTCCCTGTGTGTCTGCAGGCTGGGGGTGCAGCTCCCTTAATGACCCTTCACCCAGCCCTGGACCCCCCTCCCTGTGCGCCTGCAGGCTGGGGGTGCAGCTCCCTTTACTGACTCTTCACACACCCCTGGACCCCCCTCCCGTGAGCCTGGGGTTGGGGTGCAGCTCCCCTTAATGACTCTTGACCCACCCCTGGACCCCCCTCCCTGTGCGCCTGCAGGCTGGGGGTGCAGCTCCCTTTACTGACTCTTCACACACCCCTGGACCCCCCTCCCTGTGCGCCTGCAGGCTGGGGGTGCAGCTCCCTTTACTGACCCTTCACCCACCCCTGGACCCCCCTCCCTGTGTGTCTGCAGGCTGAGGGGTGCAGCTCCCTTAATGACCCTTCACCCACCCCTGGACCCCCCTCCCTGTGTGTCTGCAGGCTGAGGGGTGCAGCTCCCTTTACTGACTCTTCACACACCCCTGGACCCCCCTCCCTGTGCGCCTGCAGGCTGGGGGTGCAGCTCCCTTTACTGACTCTTCACCCACCCCTGGACCCCCCTCCCTGTGCGCCTGCAGGCTGGGGGTGCAGCTCCCTTTACTGACTCTTCACACACCCCTGGACCCCCCTCCCTGTGTGCCTGCAGGCTGGGGGTGCAGCTCCCTTTACTGACTCTTCACCCACCCCTGGACCCCCCTCCCTGTGCGCCTGCAGGCTGGGGGTGCAGCTCCCTTAATGACCCTTCACCCACCCCTGGACCCCCATCCCTGTGCGCCTGCAGGCTGGGGGTGCAGCTCCCTTTACTGACTCTTCACACACCCCTGGACCCCCCTCCCTGTGCGCCTGCAGGCTGGGGGTGCAGCTCCCTTTACTGACTCTTCACCCACCCCTGGACCCCCCTCCCTGTGCGCCTGCAGGCTGGGGGTGCAGCTCCCTTAATGACCCTTCACCCACCCCTGGACCCCCATCCCTGTGTGTCTGCAGCCTGAGGGGTGCAGCTCCCTTTACTGACTCTTCACACACCCCTGGACCCCCCTCCCTGTGTGTCTGCAGGCTGGGGGTGCAGCTCCCTTAATGACCCTTCACCCACCCCTGGACCCCCCTCCCTGTGCGCCTGCAGGCTGGGGGTGCAGCTCCCTTTACTGACTCTTCACACACCCCTGGACCCCCCTCCCTGTGCGCCTGCAGGCTGGGGGTGCAGCTCCCTTTACTGACTCTTCACACACCCCTGGACCCCCCTCCCTGTGTGCCTGCAGGCTGGGGGTGCAGCTCCCTTTACTGACTCTTCACCCACCCCTGGACCCCCATCCCTGTGCGCCTGCAGGCTGGGGGTGCAGCTCCCTTTACTGACTCTTCACACACCCCTGGACCCCCCTCCCTGTGTGTCTGCAGCCTGAGGGGTGCAGCTCCCTTAATGACCCTTCACCCACCCCTGGACCCCCCTCCCTGTGCGCCTGCAGGCTGGGGGTGCAGCTCCCTTTACTGACTCTTCACACACCCCTGGACCCCCATCCCTGTGTGTCTGCAGCCTGAGGGGTGCAGCTCCCTTAATGACCCTTCACCCACCCCTGGACCCCCCTCCCTGTGCGCCTGCAGGCTGGGGGTGCAGCTCCCTTTACTGACTCTTCACACACCCCTGGACCCCC
Source organism: Pleurodeles waltl (assembly GCF_031143425.1). Classification (NCBI taxonomy): domain Eukaryota; kingdom Metazoa; phylum Chordata; class Amphibia; order Caudata; family Salamandridae; genus Pleurodeles; species Pleurodeles waltl. The sequence continues at coordinate 2,193,938 of NC_090448.1, read as the reverse complement.
CTCCCTGTGCGCCTGCAGGCTGGGGGTGCAGCTCCCTTAATGACCCTTCACCCACCCCTGGACCCCCCTCCCTGTGTGTCTGCAGGCTGGGGGTGCAGCTCCCTTTACTGACTCTTCACACACCCCTGGACCCCCCTCCCTGTGTGCCTGCAGGCTGGGGGTGCAGCTCCCTTTACTGACTCTTCACCCACCCCTAGACCCCCATCCCTGTGTGTCTGCAGCCTGAGGGGTGCAGCTCCCTTAATGACCCTTCACCCACCCCTGGACCCCCCTCCCTGTGCGCCTGCAGGCTGGGGGTGCAGCTCCCTTTACTGACTCTTCACACACCCCTGGACCCCCCTCCCTGTGTGTCTGCAGGCTGGGGGTGCAGCTCCCTTTACTGACTCTTCACCCACCCCTGGACCCCCCTCCCTGTGTGTCTGCAGGCTGAGGGGTGCAGCTCCCTTAATGACCCTTCACCCACCCCTGGACCCCCCTCCCTGTGTGTCTGCAGCCTGAGGGGTGCAGCTCCCTTTACTGACTTTTCACACACCCCTGGACCCCCCTCCCTGTGCGCCTGCAGGCTGGGGGTGCAGCTCCCTTAATGACCCTTCACCCACCCCTGGACCCCCCTCCCTGTGCGTCTGCAGGCTGGGGGTGCAGCTCCCTTTACTGACCCTTCACCCACCCCTGGACCCCCCTCCCTGTGCGCCTGCAGGCTGGGGGTGCAGCTCCCTTTACTGACTCTTCACACACCCCTGGACCCCCCTCCCTGTGTGTCTGCAGGCTGGGGGTGCAGCTCCCTTAATGACCCTTCACCCAGCCCTGGACCCCCCTCCCTGTGCGCCTGCAGGCTGGGGGTGCAGCTCCCCTTAATGACCCTTCACACACCCCTGGACCCCCCTCCCTGTGCGCCTGCAGGCTGGGGGTGCAGCCCCCTTAATGACCCTTCACCCACCCCTGGACCCCCCTCCCTGTGCGCCTGCAGGCTGGGGGTGCAGCTCCCTTTACTGACTCTTCACCCCACCCCTGGACCCCCCTCCCTGTGTGTCTGCAGCCTGAGGGGTGCAGCTCCCTTTACTGACTCTTCACCCACCCCTGGACCCCCCTCCCTGTGCGCCTGCAGGCTGGGGGTGCAGCTCCCCTTAATGACTCTTCACCCACCCCTGGACCCCCCTCCCTGTGTGTCTGCAGGCTGGGGGTGCAGCTCCCTTAATGACCCTTCACCCAGCCCTGGACCCCCCTCCCTGTGCGCCTGCAGGCTGGGGGTGCAGCTCCCTTTACTGACTCTTCACACACCCCTGGACCCCCCTCCCGTGAGCCTGGGGTTGGGGTGCAGCTCCCCTTAATGACTCTTGACCCACCCCTGGACCCCCCTCCCTGTGCGCCTGCAGGCTGGGGGTGCAGCTCCCTTTACTGACTCTTCACACACCCCTGGACCCCCCTCCCTGTGCGCCTGCAGGCTGGGGGTGCAGCTCCCTTTACTGACCCTTCACCCACCCCTGGACCCCCCTCCCTGTGTGTCTGCAGGCTGAGGGGTGCAGCTCCCTTAATGACCCTTCACCCACCCCTGGACCCCCCTCCCTGTGTGTCTGCAGGCTGAGGGGTGCAGCTCCCTTTACTGACTCTTCACACACCCCTGGACCCCCCTCCCTGTGCGCCTGCAGGCTGGGGGTGCAGCTCCCTTTACTGACTCTTCACCCACCCCTGGACCCCCCTCCCTGTGCGCCTGCAGGCTGGGGGTGCAGCTCCCTTTACTGACTCTTCACACACCCCTGGACCCCCCTCCCTGTGTGCCTGCAGGCTGGGGGTGCAGCTCCCTTTACTGACTCTTCACCCACCCCTGGACCCCCCTCCCTGTGCGCCTGCAGGCTGGGGGTGCAGCTCCCTTAATGACCCTTCACCCACCCCTGGACCCCCATCCCTGTGCGCCTGCAGGCTGGGGGTGCAGCTCCCTTTACTGACTCTTCACACACCCCTGGACCCCCCTCCCTGTGCGCCTGCAGGCTGGGGGTGCAGCTCCCTTTACTGACTCTTCACCCACCCCTGGACCCCCCTCCCTGTGCGCCTGCAGGCTGGGGGTGCAGCTCCCTTAATGACCCTTCACCCACCCCTGGACCCCCATCCCTGTGTGTCTGCAGCCTGAGGGGTGCAGCTCCCTTTACTGACTCTTCACACACCCCTGGACCCCCCTCCCTGTGTGTCTGCAGGCTGGGGGTGCAGCTCCCTTAATGACCCTTCACCCACCCCTGGACCCCCCTCCCTGTGCGCCTGCAGGCTGGGGGTGCAGCTCCCTTTACTGACTCTTCACACACCCCTGGACCCCCCTCCCTGTGCGCCTGCAGGCTGGGGGTGCAGCTCCCTTTACTGACTCTTCACACACCCCTGGACCCCCCTCCCTGTGTGCCTGCAGGCTGGGGGTGCAGCTCCCTTTACTGACTCTTCACCCACCCCTGGACCCCCATCCCTGTGCGCCTGCAGGCTGGGGGTGCAGCTCCCTTTACTGACTCTTCACACACCCCTGGACCCCCCTCCCTGTGTGTCTGCAGCCTGAGGGGTGCAGCTCCCTTAATGACCCTTCACCCACCCCTGGACCCCCCTCCCTGTGCGCCTGCAGGCTGGGGGTGCAGCTCCCTTTACTGACTCTTCACACACCCCTGGACCCCCATCCCTGTGTGTCTGCAGCCTGAGGGGTGCAGCTCCCTTAATGACCCTTCACCCACCCCTGGACCCCCCTCCCTGTGCGCCTGCAGGCTGGGGGTGCAGCTCCCTTTACTGACTCTTCACACACCCCTGGACCCCCCTCCCTGTGCGCCTGCAGGCTGGGGGTGCAGCTCCCTTAATGACCCTTCACCCACCCCTGGACCCCCCTCCCTGTGTGTCTGCAGGCTGGGGGTGCAGCTCCCTTTACTGACTCTTCACACACCCCTGGACCCCCCTCCCTGTGTGCCTGCAGGCTGGGGGTGCAGCTCCCTTTACTGACTCTTCACCCACCCCTAGACCCCCATCCCTGTGTGTCTGCAGCCTGAGGGGTGCAGCTCCCTTAATGACCCTTCACCCACCCCTGGACCCCCCTCCCTGTGCGCCTGCAGGCTGGGGGTGCAGCTCCCTTTACTGACTCTTCACACACCCCTGGACCCCCCTCCCTGTGCGCCTGCAGGCTGGGGGTGCAGCTCCCTTAATGACCCTTCACCCAGCCCTGGACCCCCCTCCCTGTGCGCCTGCAGGCTGGGGGTGCAGCTCCCTTTACTGACTCTTCACCCACCCCTGGACCCCCCTCCCTGTGCGCCTGCAGGCTGGGGGTGCAGCTCCCTTTACTGACTCTTCACACACCCCTGGACCCCCCTCCCTGTGTGTCTGCAGGCTGGGGGTGCAGCTCCCTTTACTGACTCTTCACCCACCCCTGGACCCCCCTCCCTGTGCGCCTGCAGGCTGGGGGTGCAGCTCCCTTTACTGACTCTTCACACACCCCTGGACCCCCCTCCCTGTGTGTCTGCAGGCTGGGGGTGCAGCTCCCTTAATGACCCTTCACCCACCCCTGGACCCCCCTCCCTGTGCGCCTGCAGGCTGGGGGTGCAGCTCCCTTTACTGACTCTTCACACACCCCTGGACCCCCCTCCCTGTGTGTCTGCAGGCTGGGGGTGCAGCTCCCTTTACTGACTCTTCACACACCCCTGGACCCCCCTCCCTGTGTGTCTGCAGGCTGGGGGTGCAGCTCCCTTAATGACCCTTCACCCACCCCTGGACCCCCCTCCCTGTGCGCCTGCAGGCTGGGGGTGCAGCTCCCTTTACTGATTCTTCACACACCCCTGGACCCCCATCCCTGTGTGTCTGCAGCCTGAGGGGTGCAGCTCTCCTTCATACTTGTTCACCCACCCCTGGACCCCCCTCCTTGTGAGTCTGCAGTTTAAGGGGTGCAGTACCCCTCAATGACCCTTCACCCACCCCTGGACCCCATTTCCCTGTGTGTCTGCAGGCTGGGGGTGCAGCTCCCCTTAATGACTCTTCACCCACCCCTCGACCCCACTCCCTGTGTGTCTGCAGTTTGAGGGGTGAAGGTCCTTTTAATGACTCTCTTCACACTCTCCTGGACCCCTCTCCCTCTGTGTCTTCAGGCATGGGGTGCAGCTCCCCTTAATGACCCTTCACCCACCCCTAGACCCCTTCCCGTGTGTCTGCAGGCTGGGAGTGCAGGTCCCCTTAATGACCCATCACCCCTCCCCCTGCAGCCCCCCCATGTGTCTGCAGGCTGGGGGTGCAGCTCCCTTTAATGACTCTTCACCCCACCTCTTGACCCCCTCTCAATTGAGGCTTGTGCCACTGTCCTGTCTATCAGTTTTGGACCCCCCTCTCAGTTGAGGATTGTGACTCTATCTATCTATCTATCTAGGACCCTCTCATAGCTGGGGATTGTGACATTTATCCATCTATCTAGAACCCCCTCATAGCTCAGGATTGTGACATTTATCCATCTATCAAGGACCCCCTCTCAGCTGGGGATTGTGACATCTATTTATATATGACCCTCCTTTCAGCCTGGGATAGTGCTACTGTCTTATCTGTCTACCTATCTGTCTATTTATCTATCACCCCCCTCTCAGCTGGGGATAGTGCCACTGCCTTATCTATCTATTTAGGACCCCCCAAAACAGGGGATTGTGACACTGTCTTTATTCATGCATCTTTATATAGGGGAACACTACCCACAGGTGGCAGAGGGCTTTACGCTAGACATATGTGGCTACATGGATAGTTGCAGAGGGTTCAACATTAACTAATATTACCAAATATAGTGATATAAGGTCGGAATTACAGAATCGAAAGTCATTACAGAAGGACAGATTGTGCAAGAAGTACATCTAGAATCGTAAAGGTTGTAAGAGCCCGATGAAATGTAGCTAGGGTAGTTCTGTGCCAAGAGATGATTAAACATGTTCTCACAGGAGGGCATTGGCTGCAAAGTCTTAGCGAACACATTGTTGAAGGCCGAGTGCTTTAAGACCCATTTTGAATGTCACCAGTAAATTGGTTGTACTTGGCTTTGGAGGTAATCAGTTCCAAATTCAGGTTGAACTAACTGAGAGGAATCGTTTGAGAACTGATTAATTTTTACATGACGGGGGTTCTAGCATCATTGCTTCTGCGTTTCACAATTGTCTAGAGCCGCCTCATAGCTTGACTTTGTCAGCCAGATAACGGGGAGTGCATGTGTGTAGAGCCTTATGGAGGATGCAAGCGATCTCGTGTGTAGCGCTGGCTTTGATTGGCAGTCCGCAGAGAGTGACCAGCAGAGGTGTGTTGTGGTCATTCCATTTTTCCCCTTAGACAAAGCGTACTGCAGAGTGTTGTATATTTTGGGGTTGAGATGGGTTTTGTGGAGAACAGTCAAGAGAGAGTTACAGTAGTCAATTCTTGGGAGCACCATTGTATGAGTTAGAGATTTCAGATATTCCTTTGGGATATAACAGTGGATCCCCCAGAGAAGAAGTATTATTAGAGTACACTTCTGGCCATGGTGTTGATTTGAGAGTGTAAGCTGAGCCTTTTGTCTATGATGACTCCTAGGGAATTGGCACTGTTAACAATGGTGGGTTTATTGTTAAGCATCTTTTGAGTGTCCATCCAGGATTGTAGCAGAAGTGTTGATTTCAAAGGGGAGAGCAGGAATTTGTTTTTGAAAGGGGTCAGTTTTGGACAATCAATCAAATAAATTTCTTAAGCGCACTACTCACCCGGTAGGGTCTCAAGGTCCTGGAAGGGGGAGGTTACTGCTCAAAAAGCCATGTTTTGAGGAGCTTTCTGAAGGTTAGGAGGTCCTGGGTCTTGCGTAGGGTGTTGGGGAGGGAGTTCCAGGTTTTTGGCGGCGAGGTGGGAGAAGGATCTGCCACCGGAGGTGGTGCGTTGGATGTGGGGTATTGTAGCGAAGTTGTCGGAGCGGAGCTGTCGAGTTCGTTTGTGGAAGTTGATTCGTTCATTGAGGTAGGCCGGTCCAGTGTCGTGGAGGGCTTTGTGAGCGTGAACCAGGATTTTGAAAATTATCCTTTTGTTGATGGGCAGCCAGCATAGGGATCTAAGGTGGGCAGAGATGTTTTCGTGGCGAGGGAGGTTGAGGATGAGACGTGCGGCTGCGTTCTGTATTCGCTGGAGTTTTCTCTGAAGCTTGGCTGTGGTCCCTGCGTAGAGGGCGTTGCTGTAGTCCAGTCTGCTGCTTATGAGGGCGTGGGTGACTGTTCTTCTTGTTTCTAAAGGAATCCATTTGAAAGTCTTGCGTAGCATGCGAAGGGTTTTGAATCAGGAGGATGATATGGCATTGATTTGCTGAGTCATGGAGAGAGATGAGTCCAGTATGATGCCAAGATTGCATGCGTGGGTGGTGGGTGTTGGGGGTGGTCCAAGGGTGGTGGGCCACCAACAGTCGTTCCATGCTGTCTTGTTGGTACCGAAGATGATGATCTCTGTTTTTTCTGAGTTCAATTTGAGGTGGCTTGCTGTCATCCAGTTGGCGATGGCGAGGAGTCCGGCGTGTAGGTTATTCTTGGTGGTAGCTGGGTTCCTAGTGAGGGAGATGATGAGCTCAGTGTCGTCAGCGTCTGAAATGATGGTGAGGCCATCTGGGTAGAGGATGTTGGCTAGAGGAGCCATGTAGATGTTGAAAAGGGTGGGGCTGAGAAGTCATCCGGTTTTGAAGAGTTTAGAGTGATGATGAAGTGCGAGATGTCTTTTGAGGGGAGACATTTTTGAGATACACTTGTGTGCCATCTGCATAATGATGATAGAAAATCCCTGTTTTCTTGAGAGCTCCCAAGCGTTGGATGTAAAGGCTGAAAAGGGTTGGGGCAAGGATAGATCCCTGGGGCCCACTTGCTCAACCACTATCTGTGTTGAGAGTCACTCATCAATTTTTATTCTCTGCATATTGTCCAGAAGGAATGATTCAAACCATTTAGGAACCACTCTATCAATGTCTGTTTAATTTTTTAATGTTTCTAGGAGTGTGTGGTGGTTGACCGTGTCAAAGGCTGATTATAGGTCGAGAAGAATCAGGAGTTGCCTAAGTCTAGGGTTCAAAGTGCATCATCGACCACCTGTAGTAATGCTGTTCTTGTGCTCCAGCCCTGATTGAAACTTGATTGATATTCGTCTTGGAGGTTGTAGTTTTTTATATGTTGGATGATTTTCTTTGTTACACATCTTTCAAGGATTTTTGAAGCAAGGAGAGGTTGGAGATCGGGCGATAGTTGAGACCATAAGTATCTGCGGAGGTTTTTTTAAGGAGAGGGGTGACTTGTCGAGTTTTGAGGTCGAGTTTCACTAATTTTGTCCAGTAGGGGAGCATGTAAGTAAAAAGATCTTTGGCAATGTAACCTGGGATTGGGTTTACAAAGGGGTCTGAGGGTTTGGTTTTCATGATAATTTTGTGTAAACCTTTTTCTGTAATGGTGTTGAATAGATGCCAAGCATCCTTGTATTAGAACACCAGGGGAGGGGTAGAACGGACGTCTTGATCAGATTGAAGCGTTGCTTCAGTTGATTCTTGGATAAGTCCAGGAGTCATCTAAAGTGGTTAGATTTCTCACTCAGAGACTTGCTTTGATTTGTAAAGAGACATTGCCTTTCTAAGACATGTTAGATTAGTCATGGTCTGAGAGTCTAAACTTGAAGGGAATGAAGAAATGATCAGACTAATCTACCAGTATGGTTTGATCAATGAGATCCAGTCTTCTTTGGAGATTATTAGGTCTTATATGGAGTCTTTTTTGTGTGTTGATTTTAAGTTATGTGGTATCAGATCATTGCTGGAGAGAGTGGAGGTGAAGTGGGTCATTGCAGAGCCTTCTGTGGGTCCCCAGTGAAGATTGAAGTCTCCCAGGAAGATCACATTGTTGCTTTGGGTTGTTTAGTCAATTACTAGTTCTGGGCATTCCTGAACAAAGGCGGTGTAATCACCTGGTGGGTGGTAGGTAGCTTTTACTCTGAAAGGAGAATTGTGTTGAGCACATAGGTCCAGAGTGAGGCATTGGAATGTGGAGAAAGAGCCATCTGGTGTCTCCTAGCATTGCAGTGAATCACTGAATATGGTTGCAACACCCCTCCAACCCTGCCTTACCTGTCATTTCTGGTGATGGAGTAATTCGGAGAAAATAGAAGATCTGTCAATGAACCAGGTCTCTGTAAGAATTAAAATGTCAAGGTTGTAGTGAGAGATGGTGCACACAATTACCAGCTTGTGCTTCACTGTAGGTATACAATTGTGGAGCATGCAGAGTAAAGCAGAGTAACTAATTTGGTTTGAGGGGTGTCAAGGTTTTGGTTATGATAGGAATAATGTTCTTGTTAGTAGGTGTCTGCTTCAGTCAGGGTTAGTGTTCGGGATAAGTCAAGAAAGTAATCGGAATTCTGTGTTGGTTGGGGTTGTCTAAGGTGGAGGAGGTGGTGAGAATAGAGGAGGTTTTGGTAATGGGGTGCTGTAAGTTGCACGTAGGTCAACAGTGCCAGCTTGGGAGGGAATGGGTGTGACTCAGGGTGAAGTAGACAACTACTCCTCAGTACAGATCGCCAGGAATAGTGTGCCTTCAGCTGCGGTGGGGGGATTAGAGAGTTTAGGAGAGAAGATAGTCTAGAGCTTAGATGGAATATAGTCTCACTGAGCATTTCAAGTTGAGGAGATCTAGTTTGTGTTCTAGAGGGTGGGTTATTGAAGTGAATGTATGGGGGAGTGGAGTTTGACGGGCGGGCAGGAAAATGAGTGGTGTGAAGTGTTGCTGTGTGGGAGGAGATTATGATGCGTTCTTGTGTAGTAGGGCAATGGGCAAGAATGCAAGGTGTTGTGAGCAGGAGTCATGATGCGAGGTATAGTGTAATGTGAGGGATTGTAGCAAGGGGGGATAGGGGAGCGTTATAGTGCTGATTGGGACTAACCCACAGCAGGTAAGTTATATGCAAATGTGTTTGTAATGTGGGTGGGGAGCAGGGTCTTATAGGGTGGTTGTCATTGTGAAGGCGAATGCTCCATGTGTGAGAGTAAGGGGAGATGGGGTAGGCTGACATGGAATGGTGCGCTATGGTAAGATGGGTTGGTCTGTGCGATCTGGCAGGTTGGAGGTGCGTCAGTGGGTCTAGTTAAGGGTTGCAGTTGAAAAAGATGTTCTGGAATGGTAAATGGGGGGGTGATCTCAGTGGTAGCTAATCATGACGAGGAGTTAAGTGGTTGTGCATTGTTGGGGAAGCATAGGAATGGAGGTATATTTGGGAGGGTGGAGTAGATATTAGGAAGTATGCTTGGGAGTGTGAGAGCACCATGTTGTGGGTTGGTGATAAAACCCCGAGTGTGGATTAGTGGGGGGTGTTTAAGTGAGAGACGAGTTGAGCATGTGGGGGTTGAATAATGACTTAGGGGGAGAGTGAGAAGAAGCCTCCGATAGGGCATTGAGCATCAGTGGGAATAATAACGAAAGGCATATAACTGTGAACTGGATCAGTAACATACCATTATCGTAGATGAAGATAGTGATTGTTCCATTGGATAGTGAAGAGCGTGAAATTTGAAGCTTACAGCCGTGAGGGATGTTAGTAAGTGATGTGACATTGAGAACCTCTTTTACAAGGCCGGTGGCGCAGGGTGGCACAGCAAGTGCCTTACTGCACCACTGGGAGAGGGCAGAAATGCGCTATATCTGCAAGATATGGCGCACCTCTGTCCTCTCCTCCTGTCCTTGTGCACAAATTGCTGCCATGCGCCAATGCAAGCACCGTTTCACCATGGTGCCAGTGTGCCTGCTTTGTGGGGACAATTGTTTTTGTGCAGGAAGGGGCACCTTTGCACAAAAACAAGCACAAGAGGCGTTTTCCTCTTTCTGTGTGTGCTGCAGACATAGAAAGAAGAAAAAAGGAGAAATAAAGCTATTCTCCTGTTGAGTCACTCTTACGCTGCCCCTGAGGTGGAAACAAACGCATTCCCAGACTTGTAAATCTGGGAATGTGTTAGATTCCTTCGGGTTCCTTGGGTGTTGCTTGGGAACACTCCATGCAACATCCATGGAACGCCCCCTTCACGCACTGTATGCCTAAATGGGGTCTGTATTTACAAGGTCATGAAAAGTCACGCAAGGTGATTTTGCGTGGCCTTGTAAATATGGGCAGGCATACTGCCCCACTGGAGCGTCAAAAAATTGTTCCGGTGGATCGGTGTGCCGCTAGGCCCTCGTAAATGAGGCCCAGAGTTTCTTGTGGAAAACATTAGACCAAGATGTAGTGTTACATGTGAAGATGTCTGTTTTAAGCTTCCCATATCAGCCGCTACCGTATTGATTAGCTAAGTGGGCGTCTCAAACTTTTTAAAATTTTTGATGACATTCTGAGGATATTTAATCTTAAATGACTTAGCCACATCTTGATAGACATTGTGAGTGATTTTGGGGTGGCTGGGAGTGGCCGAAAGGGGAGTGACTCGAAGTGATGAGAGATTGCAGGTTTGGACAAGCCCATGTTCGCTTTCAGTATTCAGTAGGTGTTTCAACTTAATAATAAATGATTTATAGAGCGCCTGTTTACTCCAGCCAGGCTTGTGGTTTACACCTTCAAGGTGTGTGTAATTCATCACAGAAGGAAAGTAATTATAAGTTAGTTTCAGAACTTAAGTAGGTTCTGTTTTGGTGGTGCTGCAGAATCCACGATGCAAGCAGCCGTGGTTCCAGCTTGGCTTCTATGTGAAGGCTTTGACTCCATAAATAGGCGATGTTACTCACTGCACTCTACGCTGTTTGCTAGGTGCTGGTCACCTTGAGTACAGCACTACCTGGGCAAAGCTCAGTACAGTCAGCCTGGCCTGCACCCTTCATGGTTGCTTTGGAAGACGCTGCTGTTCCCAAAATTTACAGAAAGTCTGCAACCTGTTGTGGCCTGCGCTGTCTTTGAACAAACTGTACTATCTTACATATGGTTAAAAAAAATTTCAGAGCACATTGTTTCAATATTTTTAGCATCTATCCTAAAATCTGCCATCCCCATTTAGCTTGGGTCTAAATGTTTCTCCTGTGTGTTCGGGATATCCTTCGAGTGCACATTACCTAGAATTGTCACCTACACGTCCACACAGTACCTCTGTGTCCAGTCTCATGCCTCTGCGTTCCAGCTGTACTAGGCTCATGATTGTGCATCCAAAGTGACGTCCTGCTGAGTGGGGCTGAAATTGATATTTATTTCAGGGTATGTACAAACTGACACAGGCGCACACTCGAGTAAGTGTTAACAACAATATGATGTGGATTTTTCCAGTTTATTTGCGTTTTTTTACACATTCAGTCACAAAAGCAGCAAAATCCAGAAGACCATTTCCACTTTATAGTCACTGTCACTCCTCTCATTTCGAGTTGGGTGAAAACTTGTGTACATTTTACGTTGTAGATCTGTTAATAGAAGATAAGGGCATTGAAGGTGGAGGTGTAGTGATAATCCGGGGCAATTGATCTAGATTTAAGTAACTGGAGACGGTCAGTAAGCCATTTATGTGTTTCTCGTCCAGGTCCAGCCTTCCATCCACAATGCCGCAGCCTACTTCTCCGAACAGGAGTGGAAGCTTCTGCAGGACTGGCAGAAGGAACTGTACAGGAACGTGATGAAGGAAATTCACCAGGCTCTGATCTCGCTAGGTATGTACTTGTTTCATTTTAAAAATCTATAAAAACATTCCCTAACTCTAGGGGGAGGCTACTGTACCATCTTATAAGTACAAAACAACATAATGAAAAAACAAATCAACAAATGCATGCCTAGTGAAAAGAAATGACAGAAGGTAATACAACAAACATGATAAAAGGAAGAGGAGATCATCGGTGTACGTGAAGGGCTCACGTCTGAATTAGAAAGTGCCACAGGACAGAAGAATCAATGTGCGAAGTAATAGTACAGAGATGTGTTTTCTTTGTTTTTTAGATTCAACCTAATGAATGTCAGAAACTCGCACCACTGATGTGCGCTGACACAGAAACTCTTGCTAAAAGCTATCTCTGCGCTGGGTAACTCCTGACTCATCAGAGAGCTTAGATTTGTTGCCTAGAAAGGCTCAGCAGTCAAAGAATGTGTCCCTTTACCCCTGTGCGGCATTCCTTAAGCTCAGTACCATTGTTATATTAGACTTCTGTCATTAATATGGCTTGTAGCGCAGCAGGGGTACAGTAGGCTCTGGCCTTGATTTCAAGTTCAACTGGAGTTTGTTTGAGCTTATGAGCAGAAATGTTTGTATTTGTGGTTGTTACTGTTTGCATTAGGTGTGCTTTATTAATGTCTACATTGGTCGCTAGCAGAGTTTCACTGGTGTGGCTGGAGATCTAGCCGAAAGGGTTTAGTTGCAGCCAGAGTTAATTTGCTTGTCCCTTGCACCATTGCACAGCATATGTGAGTGCATTAAGTTGAGGTGGTAGAGCTGATAAAGAGCAGTGGTATGTGTGCAGTGGCCCATCTGGACTGATTGGGTCTGGTAATGTTTCTCTACTATGCCTTGTTGGTTGGATGATGTTTGAAGAATCGGAGAGAGGTAGTGTGCTGTTGTAAGCACAGTGACAGCCGAGTATATGGTACATCTGAGCTCTCTTGTATATGTATGCAAAGACCTTGTCTAATACACTGTATTACATCTTTTGTGTATGTTGTTTTTAAGTGACGGTGCTACTGTGTTCACGTCGATACCCAACCGTAGAGCATATTTGTGCAGTGTTCCGTGTGTGTACTATAGTATGTGCATTGTATTGTTCTGAATGTTTCCGTGGTAGTTGTTTTTTAGGGGAGACTGCTGTTGTGGCGATGTTAACACCCAGCAATATGGCATATATGCGCTGTTTTGGATGCTTGGACGGTAGCCTTTTAAAATGTCCTGTGGGAAGAGGGGGCAAGAACCAGCAGAGCCAAAGATTGCTGCAGTCGTGAAGGGCAGCGCTACCCACAGGGGAGCCACCGCTTAGCATTACAGCACTAGTTCTGCCACATGCAATATAGGAGTTGCAGTTCAACGTTACAGTTACTGTAAGTGACTCACAAGTATTAGAGTGTGTGCCATGTGTTGGGGCAGCCAGTTCTTATATGTCACAACTCTTGTTTTTGGATTCTTGTGCGTCATCCGCAGAGAAAAACAAGTTGGTTAAGGATGCTTGAAATGAAGCCAAGCTGACTCATGGGGGAGTTGGAAGGTTGCCACAAAGGTCACAGCCTGTAGTATGGCGCACCACCAAAAAGTATCCATCTGTTCTGCTCCCATGTTGTGCACTCAATGTATTCCCCTTCCACCATATACACACCAGGCATCGGAACACCCCCACCCCAGCAACACCCCGTCCCTAATACCCTACACTAGAACACTGCTAGCAACCTCAAGGTCCACAAAACAACCAAATACCCCACTCCCCAGCAACACCCCTGTCCCTACCACTCTACGCTAGACTACTGCTAGCAACCTCAAGGTCCACAAAACAACCAAACACCTCCCTCCGCTGGACCACCCCTGTTCCTACCACCCTACACTAGGACACTGCTAACAACCTCAAGGTCCACAAAACAACCAGGCACCCAACTCTCCAGCAACACCCCTGTCCCTAATACCCTACACTAGAACACTGCTAGCGACCTCAAGGTCCACAAAACAACCAAACACCGCCCTCCCCTGGACCACCCCTGTCCCTACCACTCTACGCTAGACTACTGCTAGCAACCTCAAGGCCCACAAAACAACCAGACACCCCGCTCCCCACCAACACCCCTGTTCCTACCACCCTACACTAGAACACTGCTAGCAACCTCAAGGTCCACAAAACAACCAAACACCCCAATCCCCAGCAACACCCCTATCCCTACCACTCTATACTAGAACACTGCCAGCAACCTCAAGGTCCACAAAACAACCAAGTACCCCACTCCCCAGCAACACCCCTGTCCCTGCCACTCTACGCTAGACTACTGCTAGCAACCTCAAGGTCCACAAAACAACCAGGTACCCAACTCTCCAGCAACACCCCTGTCCCTAATACCCTACACTAGAACACTGCTAGCAACCTGAAGGTCCACAAAACAACCAAATACCCCAATCCCCAGCAACACCCCTATCCCTACCACTCTACACTAGGACACTGCTAGCAACCTCAAGGTCCACAAAACAACCAAACACTGCCCTCCCCTGGACCACCCCTGTTCCTACCACCCTACACTAGGACACTGCTAGCAACCTCAAGGTCCACAAAACAACCAGACACCCACTCCCCACCAACACCCCTATCCCTACCACCCTATTCTAGAACACTGCTAGCAACCTCAAGGTCCACAAAACAACCAAGTACCCCACTCCCCAGCAACACCCCTATCCCTACCACTCTACACTAGGACACTGCTAGCAACCTCAAGGTCCACAAAACAACCAAATACCCCCCACCCCAGTAACACCCCTGTCCCTAATACCCTACACTAGAACACTGCTAGCAACCTCAAGGTCCACAAAACAACCAAGTACCCCACTCCCCAGCAACACCCCTGTCCCTACCACTCTACGCTAGACTACTTCTAGCAACCTCAAGGTCCACAAAACAACCAAACACCGCCCTCCGCTGGACCACCCCTGTTCCTACCACCCTACACTAGGACACTGCTTGCAACCTCAAGGTCAACAAAACAACCAGACACCCCACTCCCCAGCAACACCCCTATCCCTACCACCCTATTCTAGAACACTGCTAGCAACCTCAAGGTCCACAAAACAACCAGACACCCCACTCCCCACCAACACCCCTATCCCTACCACCCTATTCTAGAACACTACTAGCAACCTCAAGGTCCACAAAACAACCAGACACCCCACTCCCCAGCAACACCCCTGTCCCCACCACCCTACACTGAAACACTGCTAGCAACTGTAGGAAGGTGGCCTGGCTTATAGTAGGTACCTTGTGGTACTTTCACCCTGTGCCAGGTCCAGTTATACCTTATTAGTAGATTAGTAGTGTTCTAGCAGCTTAGACTGATAGAGGTAGCTATAGCAGAGCAGCTTAGGCTGAACTAGGAGACATGCAAAGCTCCTACTATGCCACTTATATCATATAGCACTATATCATAAGAAAACACAATACTCAGAGTTACTAAAAATAAAAGTACTTTATTTTAGTGACAATATGCGAAAAGTACCTCAGAGCATATACTCCCTTAGGAGGTAAGTAATATACACAAAATATACACACAAACCAAAATCAGGTAAGTAAACAGTTAGAAAACTAGTGCAAACGCTGTAGAACACAACATAATGCAATAGGAGACAATAGGCCTAGGGGCAACACAAACCATATACTCCAAAAGTGGAATACGAACCACGAATGGACCCCAGGCCTAGTGTAGAGTGTAGGAAAACACTAAGATACCCCACCCCAAGACCCTGAAAAGTAGGAGTAAAGTTACCCTACTACCCCAGAAAGACCGTAAAGTCGAGATAGGGGATTCTTGCAAGGACAACAACTGCCAGCAAAACACTGAAGACAGATTCCTGGACCTGAGGACCTGCAAAGGAAGGGGATTAAGTCCAAGAGTCACGCAAGTGTCCGGGGGGGGGCAGGAGCCCACTAAACCCCTGATGAAGGTGCAAAAGGGCTGCCTCCGGGTGGAAGAAGCTGAAGATTCTGCAACAACGGAAGGTGCCAGGAACTTTACCTTTGGCCAGAAGATGTCCCATGGCGTGCTGGAGGATGCAGAGTTGTTTCCATGCAGAAAGACCGCAAACAAGCCTTGCTAGCTGCAAGAGTTGCGGTTGAATATTTTGGGTGCTGCCAGGGCCGAGGAAGGACCAGGAGGTCACCCCTTGGAGCAGGAGACAGAGGGGGCGGTCAGCAACCAAGAGAGCCCACGCAGAAGCAGGCAGCACCCGCAGAAGCACCTGAACAGGCGTTCAGAAAATCTGAGCACAGCGGTCATCTCAGCACAACAAAAGAGGGTCCCACAAAGTCGGAGGTCAACTCAGCGAGTGGAGCAATGCAGGACAGAGTGCTGGGGACCTGGGCTTGGCTGTGCCCGTAGGAATCCTTGCAAGAGTGCACAGAAGCCCTAGCAGCTGCAGATCACGTAGTACACAGGATTACTGTCTGGCGTGGGGAGGCAAGGACTTAACTCCACCAAATTTGGACAGAAGGACCACTGGACTGTCGGGGTCACTTGGATCCAGCGCCTGTGTTCCAGGGACCACGCTCGTCAAGATGAGAGGGGACCCAGAGGACCGGTGTTGCAGAAGTTTGGTGCCTGCGTTAGCAGGGGGAAGATTCAGTCGACCCACAGGAGAGTTCTTCCTGACTTCCAGTGCAGGGTGAAGGCAGACAGCCCTCAGAGCATGCACCACCAGGAAACAGTCGAGAAAGCCGGCAGGATTAGGCGCTACAATGTTCCTGGTAGTCTTCTTGCTACTTTGTTGCGGTTTTGCAGGCGTCCTGGAGCAGTCAGAGGTCGATCCTTGGCAGAAGTTAAAGAGAAGTGCCGGGGAACTCTGGTGAGCACTTGCATTCATTATCTGACGAGAAAACCACAGGAGAGACCCTAAATAGCCCTCAGAGGAGGATTGGCTACCTAACCAGGTAAGAGCCTATCAGGAGGTGTCTCTGATGTCACCTGCTGGCACTGGCCACTAAGAGGTCTCCATTGAGCCCTCACACCTCTGCATTCAAGATGGCAGAGGTCTGGGACACAGTGGAGGAGCTCTTGGCACCACCCATTGGGGTGGTGATGGACAGGGGAGTGGTCACTCCCCTTTCCTTTGTCCAGTTTTGTGCCAGAGCAGGGGCTGGGGGATCCCTGAACCGGTGTAGACTGGTTTATGCAAGGAGGGCACCATCTGTGCCGTTCAAAGCATTTCCAGAGGCCTGGAGCAGCTACTCCTCTCAGGCCCTTAACACCTATTTCCAAAGGAAGAGGGTGTAACACCCTCTCTTCAGAGGAAATCCTTTGTTCTGCCTTCCTGGGACTGGGCTGACTGAGGGTTGGCAGCAGCGATAGCTGCAGAGAAAAACGCAGAGAGCTAGTTTGTCTGTACCCGGGGTCCATGCTGGAGCCCCGGGGATGCATAGAATTGTCCCCCCGATACCAGAATGGTATTGGGGGGGATACTTCCATGATCCTAGACATGTTACATGGCCATGTTCGGAGTTACCATTGTGAAGTTACACATAGGTATTGACCTATATGTAGTTCACGCATGTAATGGTGTCCCTGCACTCACAAAGTCTGGGGAATTTGCCCTGAACAATGTGGGGGCACCTTGGCTAGTGCCAGGGTACCCTCACACTAAGTTACTTTGCACCTAACCTTCACTAAGTGAGGGTTAGACATATAGGTGACTTATAAGTTACTTAGGTGCAGTGTAAAATGGCTGTGAAATAACATGGACGTTATTTCACTCAGGCTGCAGTGGCAGTCCTGTGTAAGAATTGTCTGTGCTCCCTATGGGTGGCAAAAGAAATACTGCAGCCCATAGGGATCTCCTGGAACCCCAATACCCTGGGTACCTAGGTACCATATATTAGGGAATTATATGGGTGTTCCAGTGTGCCAATCAGAATTGGTAAAATTAGTCACTAGCCTGCAGTGACAATTTTAAAAACAGAGAGAGCATAAACACAGAGGTTCTGGTTAGCAGAGCCTCAGTAATACAGTTACCACACAGGTAACACATACAGGGCACACTTTATGCGCACTGGGGTCCTGGCTAGCAGGATCCCAGTGACGCAGGCAAAAACAAACATACATAGAAGTAAAAAATGGGGGCTACATGCCAGGCAAGATGGTACTTTCCTACAGCAACCTCAAGGTTAACAAAACAGCCACACACCCCACTCCCTAGCAACACCCCTGTCCCTACCGTTCTGCACTAGAACACTGCTAGCAACCTCAAGTTCCACAAAACAACCATACACCCCACTCCCCAGTAACACCCATTTCCCTATCACCCTACACTAGAACACTGCTAGCAACCTCAATGTCCACAAAACAACCAAACACCCCACTCCCCAGCACCACCCCTAACCCTACCACCCTATACTAGAACACTGCTAGCAACCTCAAGATCCACAAAACAACCAAACACCCCACTCCCCAGCACCACCCCTGTTCCTACCACCCTACACTAGAACACTGCTAGCAACCTCAAGGTCCACAAAACAACCAGGCACCCAACTCTCCAGCAACACCCCTGACCCTACCATCCTACAATAGAAGACTGCTAGCAACCTCAAGGTCCACAAACCAACCAGGCACCACACTCCCCAGCAACAACACCTTCGACCTCTTCAGCACAGTAGACCAGACGAAAGGTTGTAGCCAAGAACATTATATTACAGATAACTAATTTGGAAGTTAATACAGTACGGCTACTACTTTGAGAGACACGATATTGAAGAACTTTTACCTTACAACTTCTCAGATGCGTTTTTAATTTTTTTTATTATTTTTTTACATAATTCTATGAACATACATTTACATCTATATTTGTTATTATCTTTAAATATATACATTTATCTGCATTTAAATATATGTATAGATAAATATTATTTTTTATTTGACTTAATTGTTTGTTGTTCATTGTAGTGTATTTAACTTCCATACCTTATAATGTTTATTTGTGTTTTTTAAGGTGTCCTTCTTTCTGTGTATATAGGGAGTTTGCGCTCAAAAGTTTTCTCTTCTTGTGACAGAAAATATACTTGCTCACTTATTTCGACCACTGCAGGTTTTGGTCACATCTAAATGCACTACTATCCTAGTAATGTACTCTTCTTGTCCCAGAGTAATGGATTGTGGGATTTGTTGTTTTTGATTGTGTATTTGAGTGTAACTGTTATCATTGTGTTAGCTCCTTATCTTGTATGATTATATATTAGTTCATAAATTGCAATTGCAGAAAATGATAGAAATACCAAGTAAGAATACAAGTCTGGAAATCTGAGATCCAAAGACTTATACTGAAATAAAATAGAAAAAGCACTAGCAGATGTTTCAAAATAAAATAAACTGAAGTGCACTATTAACTTGCGTAAGCAAGGGCAGCTCTTTCCCACTTTGGGAACTAATGCATCAGAATGCGAAAGACATATACAAAACAAATGACATCACAATGACTGTAAAAACATAGATCAAAAAAACACAACAGAGAGACGAATATAATGTTGTAACTATTGTAATAAGCATTAATGTGAACTGATAGCATAGCAGAAACAAATACAACAGAAGTAATTGTTTTAAGAACTGCATTTCCCAGAATGCCACCCGCAGCCAGGACAGAGAGAGTATATTAATGGGGAAAGTAGTGCTTTCAACAATTTCTATAAACTGCTGATTTATTAGGTGCAGTTTTTTTCCCCAGAAGTTCATTGACAAATCTGAGACACACATTATTGGAGAATGCATAATCTAGAGGTAACTCACAGACAGTTCATATCACGGTATGATTCTAAAGGTTCTTAAATTGATGATCACCAGTCTGCTCATTTCATTTCATGAATACATTTAGGGCGTGTTTACATACTACGCAGGGTTGTCCATGGGGCCCGGTTGATCCTGCCATACCACTAGTTAATGTGTGGATATGAATCGATTTGCTTAAAGTTCTGTTGTCTCAATCCCAGTGACAAACTTTAGTTTGAGTGCAGTTGAGTGCTAAATTACCTTGTTTTCACTCTTGTCTACAGTCAGCACTTTGCTATCTTTTGCAGAACTTGTGAAGGTCACGTCTATGGTTTCACATGCTTTAGCCTGATTTGTTCGTGACTCACAAGTCTAATACAATCCGTTACTATTTACGTCTCAAGATTTTAGTAATGACTTGTTTGAGATAATGTGAGCGGAGTTGACGTATTTTGCATCCCACTAGTTTAGTCATTAGGTGTAGTATCTAAAAAAACACAATTTTATTCTGAAAACAGGATAAACTCAGTTGGCAATACCCTATATAAATCCCAGTAATTGCCCATTGACTAGGAGAGGTCTGTGCATACTTCTGTTTCAGACTTGCACAAGTATACAAATTCAGTCAATGCTGTATGTCCTTGTGAGCCCTTTGCTACCTACTTTGTTTGCTAAAATGATCTAAGGCTTTATAGAGTAATTTGAGGGGCAGTAGCTTGAATGTTGTCATGAGTGATGTTCTCAGTGATGCGATTTGAGATCTCATTATGTTATTCTAGATAAGGTTGTGGGTAACTCCCCAGCTTGCCATATATGGAGAAGGCCTCCAGAAGGTTTTCTAAGTAAAACATTTTTATTGCCATTTTTCAAATATAACCAGTACAACACCATGGCCATATTCCAGCCAGTACAGTGCAGTTGACGTGATAGCGCCATTAGCTAGAAAGAGTTCCAGCAGGCTCAAGAAGTCAGGGTGTAAGGTGAATCCAGCAAGTGCCATAAGACAAAGGCCACATGGTTAAGACCCCTCAATACGCTTCCATCACCCAACCCTTCTTCCCACCTCAGCTAGAGAAGGGTATCCAGTCCGCTAGTCTTGTCCCTCAAGGCTTTGGGATCCCAAAGTACCAGGCCAGGTGCCACTATCCCCCACCCCCAACCACCTATCCCCGATCCCCTATCTGTCAAGTGGAAGAGTTACAGGCCCTCCATAATGGTAGTAGTGTCAGACTGAATTCCCCCAACTCAAACACGGGACATGGGGTTTCTATTGATGCTCAAATGCCATGTGTGTCCTTCTTCGTTGATCATTAAGCACTCCATGGCTAGCATCATCCATAGTGGTCGGTGCCACTGATTAAGTGGGAGGTGTAAGTTTTTTTTCCAGTTATGTGCAATTGTGAGTTTTGCTGTCGCTAAACACCTTAAACACATATTCCACTCTGCCATCATTATGGGTGGGGGTTGCTTCAACCCTAGGAGCATTGTTTCCCGTTTTGTAGGGACAGGGTAAGTCAGAACCCACTGGAGTGGCAAGACCACTTCCTGCCAGAAGGGCCGTATCTTTGGACAGTCCCACCAGATCCCTTCCTGCATCTAGGGGATGTGTTAAGATATATGCAATGTAAACGCCTAGGGGGTTTAATGCCAGCTGAGCCATACCTTATAATGAATCCCCCTGATATTAGTAGACTAGGATTGTATGTCCGGACACAGACTGTCCCACCTCTTCAATCAATAAGTATACTTGTAAAGCGCCGCTAGTCACCCGCTAGGGTCTCAAGGCCCTGGGGGAAGGGGGGGCAGTAAGTGAGTGAGTGGTCGTCGAAGAACAGAGGGGATCAGGTGAAGAGCCAAGTTTTGAGGTCTTTTTGAATTGCGATAGAGTGGGAAATCTTCTGAGGTGGATGGGAAGGGAGTTCTAGGTCTTGGCAGCATGGTGGGAGAAGGACCTTCCTCCGACTGTGACCTTCTGGATGTGTGGGACGATGGCGAGGTCGGCGGAGCGGAGCTGCCTGTTGGGCGTGTAGAAGTGGAGTCTCTGGTTGAGGTATTCTGGTCCAGCGTTTTGGAGGGCTTTGTATGCGTGCGTGAGAAGTTAGAATGTACTTCTCTTGTCTATTGGGAGCCAGTACAGGTCTCTCAGTAGGGCGGAGGTGTGGCTGTGTTTGGGGGCGTTCTTGATGAGACGGGCAGAGGCGCTCTGGATGCATTGCAGTCTTTTCCGTACCTAGAGTGCGTCACTGTAGTCCAGGCCGCTGCTGACGAGGGCATGGGTGACTGTTCTTTTGGACTTGGTTGGGATCCATTTGAAGATCTTCCGGAGCATGCACATGGTGTTGAAAGAGGCAGAGCAGACTGCCCTGACTTGACGGTTCATCGAGAGTTCTGAGTCCAGGATGAATCCAAGGTTGCGGGCGTGGTCGGTGGGGGCCCGAGCATTTCCGAGGACAGTGATCCACCAGCAGATGTCCCAGGCTGAGGGGTTGTTGCCGATGAAGAGGACATCTGTTTTTTCGGTATTTAGCTTGAGGCAGCTCTCCTTCATCGAGGCGGCGACTGCCCTCGTTCCATTGTGGAAGTTGGCTGTGTGCGGGTCATTGGTGAGGGAGATGATTAGCTGAGTGTCATCGGCTTATGAGACAATGTGAGTGTGTGGTGTCTGGCAATAGTGGCTAGGGGATCCATGTAGAGGTTTAAGAGAGTGGGGCCTTGTGGGACGCCACAGATGATCTTGGTGACCTCTGAGTAGAAGGGGGATCAGACTTTTTGGGTCCTGTAGGAGAGGAAGGAGGTGATCCATTCTAGTGCCTTGTCTCGGATGCCGGCGTCGTGGAGAGAAGTCCATAGAGTGCAGTGGCGTCTAAGGCAGCGGACAGGTCGAGGAGGATGAGAGCCGCGGTCTCACCCCTGTCTGGAAGGATGCTAATATCATCTGTGGCGGCGAGGAGGGCGGTCTTAGTGCTGTGGTTGCTCCAGAAGCCTGACTGTGAGGGGTCCAAGATGTTGTTGAGTTCGATGTGTTTGGTGAGTTATCTGTTGACAGCCTTTTCAATGACTTTAGCTGGGAAGGGGAGTAGAGAGATGGGCTGGAAGTTCTTCAGGTCCTCTGGGTCTGTGGTGGGTTTCTTCAGTAAGGGCTTGATTTTGTTATGTTTCCAGATTACTGGGAAGGTGGCGGTTTCGAAGGAGCGGTTGATGATGTACCGGAGTTTGGGTGCGATGATGCTGCTTGCTTTGTTGAAGATGTGGTGGGGGCAAGGATTGAAGGAAGAGCTGGAGTGGATGGAGTTCATGATTTTAAGGGTTTCTTTGTCGGAGATGTTGGCCCAGCAGAGTAGGTGACTGGGGTTTGGAGGAGCTTTGGTGGTAGATATGACAGTGGTGGGCGTGGGATGGTCCAGAGTCGGGAAGCTGTTGTAGATGTCTGCTATCTTGCGTGGAAGTAGGTGGAGAGGTTGTTGCAGAGTTCTTGTAAGGGGACGATGTCCTTGGAGTTCGCTTTGGGGTTGGTCAGTCGCTGATGATCGCAAAGAGTTCTTTGCTGTGGTGTGCGTTGTTGTTTATGCGTTCCTGAAAGGCGTTTCTCTTGGTGGTCCTGATTAGTTGGTGCTGTATGTTTATTGCTTTTTTGAAGGCTTCATTGTTGGTGGGGGTCTTGGTGCGCCATTTTCTTTTGAGGCGTCTGCAGTTTTGTTTGGACTCCTTGAGGGTGGGGGTGAACCAATTGGCTTTCATTGATGTGCGTCTGTTGGAGGGTTTGTTGATGGGGGCTAAGGTTTTCGTACAGTCTAAGATTCAGTTGATGAGTCCTGGTCAGCTGTGTTAGTGTCGAGGTTGTCTGGGGCGAGGGGGTGAGTTTTTCAGGCTGGTGTGTAGCTGGTCCTTGGTGATCTTGTTCCAGCTCCTGTGGGGTGGTAGGTGAGCGAGGTGTTGGTCGTGGATTTGCTGAAGGTAAAGTGGATACACAGTGGTGGTCGGTCCATTTGAGTTGGTGATGTGGCTAATGGAGATGTGGTTGCTGGCAGTGAAGATGGGGTTGAGTGTGTGTCCGGCAGAGTGGGTGGGCGAGGTGATGAGTTCCTTGAGTCCAAGGTTGACAAGGTTTTCAAGTAGCATTGTGGAGTTGTTGTCATTGGGGTTCTCCAGGTGGTAGTTTAGGTTCCTGAGGAGTATGTAGTCCTTAGAAGCAAGCACATGGGTGGTGGCAAGGTCAGCGATGATGTTGCAGAATGGAGGGCGGGGTTCCGGCAGCCTGTAGATGAAGGTGCCCGCAGAGTGGTGTTAGGGTTGGTTCCAATCTGGAAGTGGAGGAGTTCCATGTTGGTTGTGGAGTCTTTGGTGCTGGTGGAGAGGCGCAGGGACTCTTTGTGGATGATGGTGATGCCTCCCCCAGGGCAGCTCGTGCGGTCTTTGCGGATGATCTCGTTTGCCGTCTGGGAGGGCAATGTCTGGAGCCGAACAGGGGTTAAGCCAGGTTTCTGTGAGGAAGGCGTTGTCTGGGGATGTGGTGCAGATGACGTTCCAGAGTTCGAAGGCATGCCTATGGATGGAGCGATTGTTGATCAGGATACATCTGAAGGTTGTGTTCTGCTTTGTGGTTCCTCAGGGTGGCCTTGAGTGACGTAGGCTGGTGAATTTGCAGTGGCGACAGGTGAAGGGTCGCTTGGTGTTACTTGGTGATGCCTGCTTAGTTGTTGTCGTGGCCTGGGTTGAGTGCGTCTGTTGGAGGGTTTGTTGATGGGGGCTAAGATTTTGGCACAGTCTAAGATTCAGTTGATGAGTCCTGGGCAGCTGTGTTAGTATCAAGGTTGTGGGGGGGGAATGGGGAGAGTTTTTGAGGCTGGTGTGTAGCTGGTCCTTGCTAATCTTGTTCCAGCTCCTGCGGGGTGGTAGGTGTAGAAAGTACCATCTTGCCTGGCATGTTATCCCCATTTTTACTGTATATATGTTTGTTTTTGCCTGTGTCACTGGGATCCTGCTAGCCAGGACCCCAGTGCTCATAAAGTGTGCCCTGTATGTGTTCCCTGTGTGGTACCCAACTGTATCACTGAGGCTCTGCTAACCAGAACCTCAGTGTTTATGCTCTGTCTGCTTTTAAAATTGTCACTGCAGGCTAGTGACTAATTTTACCAAGTCTGATTGGCACACTGGAACACCCTTATAATTCCCTAGTATATGGTACCTAGGTACCCAGGGTATTGGGGTTCCAGGAGATCCCTATGGGCTGCAGCATTTCTTTTGCCACCCATAGGGAGCTCAGACAATTCTTAAACAGGACTGCCACTGCAGCCTGAGTGAAATAACGTCCATGTTATTTCACAGCCATTTTACACTGCACTTAAGTAACCTATAAGTCACCTATATGTCTAACCCTCACTTAGTGAAGGTTAGGTGCAAAGTTACTTAGTGTGTGGGCACCCTGGCGCTAGCCAAGGTGCCCCCACATTGTTCAGGGCAAATTCCCTGGACTTTGTGAGTGCGGGGACACCATTACACACATGCACTACACATCGGTCAATACCTATTTGTAGCGTCGCAATGGTAACTCCGAACATGGCCATGTAACATGTCTAGGATCATGGAATTGTCATCCCCAATACCATTCTGGTATTGGGGGGACAATTCCATACATCCCCGGGTCTCCAGCATAGAGCCTGGGTACTGCTAAACTAACTTTCTGGGGTTTTCTCTGCAGCTACCGCTGCTGCCAACCCTCAGACAGGTTTGTGCCCCCCTGGGGCCTGGGCAGCCCAGTCCCAGGAAGGCAGAAGAAAGGATTTCCTCAGAGAGAGGGTGCTTAACCCTCTCTCTTCGGAAATAGGTGTGAAGGGCCTGGGAGGAGTAGCCTCTCCTGGCCTCTGGAAATGCTTTGAAGGGCACAGATGGTGCCCTCCTTGCATAAGCCAGTCTACACCGGGTCAGGGATCTCCTCAGCCCTGCTCTGGTGCGAAACTGGACAAAGGAAAGGGGAGTGACCACTCTCCTGACCAGCACCTCCCATGGGAGGTGCCCAGAGCTCCTCCAGTGTGTCCCAGACCTCTGCCATCTTGGATGCAGAGGTCTGAGGGCACAATGGACAGCTCGGAGTGGCCAGTGCCAGCAGGTGACGTCAGAGACCCCTCCTGATAGGTGCTTACCTTTCTCTGAAGCCAATCCTCCTCTGAGGGCTATTTAGGGTCTCTCCTGTGGGTATCTCACCAGATAACGAATGCAGGAGCTCACCAGAGTTCCTCTGCACTTCCCTCTTCGACTTCTGCCAAGGATCGACTGCTGACTGCTCCAGGACGCCTGCAAAACTGCAACAAAGTAGCAAGAAGACTACCAGCAACATTGTAGCGCCTCATCCTGCCGGCTTTCTCGACTGTTTCTTGGTGGTGCATGCTCTGAGGGCTGTCTGCCTTCACCCTACACTGGAAGCTAAGAAGAAATCTCCCGTGGGTCGCCGGAATCTTTCCCATGCCAATGCAGGCACCAAACTTCTGCATCACCGGTCCTCTGGGTCCCCTTTCATCCAGGAGCTGGGTCCAAGTGTCCCCGACAGTCCAGTGGCCCTTCTGTCCAAATTTGGTGGAGGTAAGTCCTTGCCTCCCCACGCCAGACAGTAATCCTGTGTACTGCGTGAACTGCAGCTGCTCGGGCTTCTGTGAACTTTTGCAAGACTTCCTTCGTGCACAGCCTAGCCCAGGTCCTCAGCACTCTGTCCTTTTTTGCCCAACTCGCTGAGTTGGACTCCGACTTCGTGGGACCCTCTTTTGTTGTGCTGTCGACCGTCGTGCTCAGATCTTCTGAACGCCTGTTCAGGTGCTTCTGCGGGTGCTGCCTGCTTCTGCGTGAGCTATCCGTGTTGCTGAGCGCCCCCCTGTCTCCTCCTCCAAGGGGCGACCTCCTGGTCCTTCCTGGGCCCTGGCAGCACCCAAAACCTTCAACCGTGACTCTTGCAGCTAGCAAGGCTTATTTGCGGTCTTTCCGCATGGAAACAACTCTGCATCCTCCATCTTCTGACCAAAGGAGAAGTTCCTGGCACTCCGTTGTTGCAGAATCTTCGGTTTCTTCCACCCGGAGGCAGCCCTTTTGCACCTTCATACAGGGTTTAGTGGGCTCCTGCCCCCCCTGGACACTTGCGTGACTCTTGGACTTTTAGAATGTAAGTGCTCAAAATGAGTCTCGTATGGATTTTAAAAGTACTGGCACTTTTAAAGTCCATACGAGACGGGTGACATCTATCTATCTAGGACTGCCGGGAACAAATTTTCAATCTAGATGGCTAGTTTTGAGCACTTACATTCTAAAAGTTCCTACTAAATTGTGACAACGAGAACAGAGTGAGCCGCAGGAAAAGCCAAGGTTGTTTTAGAAGAGAGAATTTTCCAGCCCACATGTGCACCTGTGTGCACAGCCCTGAGGAAGGTGGCTTAAAGTATCAGCATTGGTTGTGGTCCACCGAAACGCGCGTCGGCTAGGAATTTGTTGACTGGCAAAGAACTGTTATCTATGTATAGTGTGCAACAAGTCTGAAGACTTTTGAATATCATTACAACTTGTTGGTACAGTTTTGATTGGAATTTAAAGAAAACCACTGGAACCAAAGTCTCTAATAGAGCATAAGACCGTTTAAACATCGTGGAAAACAGAATTTATGGACAAGAAGCAAGATGTGGAATTCTTCAAATTCGTTGGATAATTAGAAAATATATATTTTGCTATTGATATATTGAGTGTTTGTTGATAAATGTGATTTATTTGTAAAATATTAAGTAAGAAACACCAGTCGATTGTTTTGATTTGATTCGCCTTGTTCATTTTATAAAAGTGATTTGTCTTGAGCCTTGTCTGTGTTGTGAGTTTGTATGTGTGTCCGTGTCCAACGTGAAGTGGATTTAGAATTTTTCTATACTATTATGAATAAATATTTGTGATTATTTTAGTTGGCAATTGAGATGTGAGTTTTTGTTTTTGCATTGTTGAATGTTTAGATCTACTGTATAAGAATCTGAGAGAGAATAATTTTTCTTCTAAATAGACTTCCTTTACAGGTCCTCAGGTCCAGGAATCCTTCTTCAGTGCTTTGCAATTAGTTGTTGTCCTTGCACAACCCCCTATCTCGACTTTCTGTCTTTCTGGGGTAGTAGGGTAACTTTACTCCTACTTTTCAGGGTCTTGGGGTGGGGTATCTTGGACACCCTTAGTGTTTTCTTACACTCCCAGCGACCCTCTACACACTGCACTAAGCCTGGGGTCCATTTGTGGTTCACATTCTGCTTTTGGAGTATATGGTTTGTGTTGCCCCTAGGCCTATTTTTCCCTATTGCATTCCATTGTGTTCTACAGTGTTTACTCTAATTTTCTAACTGTTTATTTACCTGATTTGGTTTGTGTGTGTATATTTTTGTGTATTTTACTTACCTTCTAAGGGAGTATATCCTCTTAGATACTTTTGGCATATTGTCAATCAAATAAAGTACCTTTTATTTTTAGTAACTCTGAGTATTGTGTTTTCTTATGATATAGTGCTAAGTGATATAAGTGGTATAGTAGGAGCTTTACATGTCTCCTAGTTCAGCCTAAGCTGCTCTGCTATAGCTACCTCTATCGGCCTAAGCTGCTAGAACACCTCTAATCTACTAATAAGGGATCACTGGACTTGGCACAAGGTGTAAGTACCACAAGGTACCCACTATAAACCAGGCCAGCCTTGTACAGTAGGTGAGCGAGGTGTTGGTCGGGGGATTTGCTGAAGGTAAAGTGGATACAATGGTGGTCAGTCCATTTGAGTTTGGTGATGTGGCTAATGGAGATGTGGTTGCTGGCGGTGAAGATGGGGTTGAGTGTGTGTCCGGCGGAGTGGGTTGGCGAGGTGATGAGTTGTTTGAGTCCAAGGTTGATGAGGTTTTCGAGTAGCGTCGGGGAGTTGTTGTCATTGGGGTTCTACAGGTGGAGGTTTAGGTCCCTGAGTAGTATGTAGTCCTTAGAAGCAAGCACGTGGTTGGTGGCGAGGTCAGCGATGGTGTCGCAGAATGGAGGGCGGGGTTCTGGCGGCCTGTAGATGAAGGTGCCACGCAGAGTGCTGTTAGGGTTAGTTCCAATTTGGAAGTGGAGGAGTTTCATGTTGGTTGTGGAGTCTTCGGTGCTGGTGGAGAGGCGCAGGGACTCTTTGTGGACGATGGCGATGCCTCCCCCAGGGCGGCTCGTGCGGTCTTTGCGGATGATCTCGTTTGCCATCTGGGAGGGCGAAGTCTGGAGCCAAACAGGGGTTAAGCCAGGTTTCTGTGAGGAAGGCGACATCTGGGGATGTGGTGCAGATGAGGTTGCAGAGTTCGAAGGCATGCCGATGGATGGAGTGAGTGTTGATCAGGATACATCTATAGGTTGTGTTCTGCTTTGTGGTTTCTCAGGGTGGCCTTGAGTGACAGAGGCTGGCGAATTTTCAGTGGCGACATGTGAAGGGTCCCTTGGTGATACTTGGTGATGCCTGCTTACAGTTGTTGTCGTGTCCTGGGTTGAGTGCGATAAGTGCTGCTGACGAGTAGCGGTGGTGGGCGAGAAGTCGTGGCGCTGGTCGGGTCGTGGATGGGCGCTGACGGGTTTGCCTTAGGCGTGCCAGCAGCCGTCATTAGGTAGAGGGGGGAGGAGAGGACATCTGGAGGCGGGAGCAGGAAACAGCATGAAAAAAGGAGGGCGGTGTTGCTGGGGCAGCAGCGGCGGGGAGAAAGAGAGAGAGAAGCGAGAATGAGAGGAGTGCTAGTAAAAACAAGAAACAGTAAGGGAAAAGATCGAGGAAAGCGAACTACTGACCTGTGTCAGAGTTCAGAGACTGACGAGCTTTACTTACTGGTGGAGCTACTCAGTGGCAGAGCAGTTCACCGACCAGGTCAGTGAGGTTGCTCTTCCTACAGCGCAGCGGGTGCCATTAAGTGGGGGGGGGGAGGAGAGGACAGGTGGCAATGGGAAACGGCACGAAAGAAGGGGTGCAGGGCCGCGGGGGCAACATTGGCTGGGAGAATGAGAGAGAGAGAGGAGCGGGCGGGGCCGTGGGGGCAGGAGTGCCCGGGAGAGAGAGAGAGGTGAGAATTAGAGGAGTGATAGTAAACACGAGAAAAACGAGGGAAAAGATAAAGGAAAGCGCAGAAAGCGAAAGGCACAATAAAAACAGCACACTCAGAGAAAAACGAGGAGAAAGGACAGAAAAAAGAGAAAAGGGGCAGAGGACAGCCCAGCAGAAGAGCAGAGCTCTCCCACTAGACACCAGGGAAAGCCTGCAGGCGGAGGAGGGCCTCGAACTACTGACCGGGGTCAGAGTTCAGAGACTGACGAGCTTCCCTTACTGGTGGAGCTACGCAGTGGCAGAGCAGCTCCCTCTTAGAGCTCAGAGGAGCACCGAGCGCCCTTTCCCACTTAGCGTTGTGTTGTCATGTCTGTGGAGCCTCATGTGCCCGTAGGAACTTGTATAGTGACAATATTGTTCCTTCTATGCCAATTATTTTGGGGAATTGTAGCTCAAAGGTAGTTTTGGATCTCCTTGCTCCGGCACATAGCTGGGGTTGAGCAATCCAATGATGAAGTTGCATATAGTGAAGCCGATCCGTGCCCGGGAGGTCGTTAGTGTTCTATCATTGGGGGGAAGGTTTTGGGTACAGTTGTCTAGTAAAAGTCTGCTATCATCTTACTCCCTACCTCCAGTGTAGGTGGGACCGCTTCTCTAGTGCTGGAAGAAACGCCGGGCTAAAGTGAATCAATGTATATGGAGAGTGGTAGGAAGCTAGCCCCTGTGTGGCCACATTCCTATCCCACGTCCTTGGGGTGCTACTGGGGTGCTAAGGTAGGCGTTGGGAGTTCTGTGTCGCCGGTCCAGCCACACTAAATCCCACAGCAGTCTGCATCAATGTGTTCTCCAATTTCAGTTTTAATGACTGGGTCTCCGGATCTGTGCATACCCATCCCATGGGCAGATGAGGCTGTCGCTGTTCAGGTCTAAGCATAAGAAGTTCACTTCAGCTGCTTCCCTCCTGTCAGTGGCTGATGGGACCAGACCAAGTCTTGATCTCCTGGAGTGTCTCGCCACATGTCTGGTGCATTGACCCCCTTGAGAGGCTCCGAGCACGGGTTATCAAGTGATGTCTGAAAAAATGGAGCGGAGGCATGTATCGAAGGGCATGCCCAGGCAATAAGCGACACCCAAGTCAGAAACCTTATAGCATTCACCTAGTTCTGCTGCCTCTCCAAAGTTGTCCATTGCCACTGCCGGAGAGGCCAAGGCTGCATGGCGGTGCACCAGTGGTAATGCCCAACAGATCAGCAGTTCGCTCAAACTCCGTGACTATGTGGTGCTTGCCACCAAGCTCAAAAGAGAGGCTGAAGGTGAGAAATAGAAAATGTGCAGTTCTTCTGTTCATACTGCTTCCTTTGGGTCTTCTCAGGGTCAACTTGTAACTGTTAACTTCGAAGAAAGACCTCCTGCAGCTTGTCTCCGTGTAGCTGCACAATAAGTCAGCCAGCTGACTCTGGGCTTTCAGTTTTCAGTCCTGACATTCAGGAAGTTTTCTCCCAGCACTTGGAAGTCCTTCTGACCAGAGCTTGAAGACCGTCGCAGTGACCTGGCAACGCCCTGTTGAACAGGCCGCCAAGTCAGAGATTATGCTGGCAGAAGCATTGAGGCTTAAAGGTGTAATCCTAGTCCTTCATCCGTATCCAGATAGTATGGATGATCTGCAAGTTTTGTGGGACAAGAGTGCCGCTGATTTCTAGCGGCGCTTTTCATCCTTCAAACTCTAAATGAGTCTGTCAACAAACATGTGCCACATAGTTAAAGACAAAATCATTTATTGGTATCACAGAGAACAACTAGGAGAATTATAAATGTTTGTTTTTCCTTTTCAGGTCCACTTATTGCTACCACTGTCTTTTCCTTAAGAGCGAAAGAAAACCAAGATCAGTGTTCCCGGAGCAGCCAGGAATCTGAGAAAAGTCATGGTATGCTTTTTTAAGTTCCAAAAGTATTCGATGTAGCCTGACATTAAAACATGGGCATATCGTTGAACAACAAATACTCATGCTTACACAAACACAACAGTGATTATAGTACCATGAAAGAGGTTGTGGTGATGGGCCTTTATACTATTGGTGTGTCTATTGTTTGCCCTTTTCTGCAACTAGTTATAGTTCTCGCTGTCAAAGAATTCTTTAGTATCAGTCTTTGTGTCACTGTACGGAAATGCCTCCTTGGCATGGGTACCCCCTTACTTTTTGCCTTTGCTGATGCTAAGTTTTGATTGAAAGTGTGCTGGGACCCTGCTAACCAGGCCCCAGCACCAGTGTTCTTTCCCTAAACTGTACCTTTGTCTCCACAATTGGCACAGCCCTGGCACTCAGGCAAGTCCCTTGTAACTGATACCCCTCGTACCAAGGGCCCTGATGCCAGGGAAGGTCCCTAAGGGCTGCAGCATGTCTTACGCCAACCTGGGGACCCCTCACTCAGCACATGCACACTGCCTCACAGCTTGTGTGTGCTGGTGGAGAGAAAAAGACTAAGTCGACATGGCACTCCCCTCAGAGTGCCATGCCAACCTCACACTGCCTGTGGCATCGGTAAGTCACCCCTCTAGCAGGCCTTATAGCCCTAAGGCAGGGTGCACTATACCACAGTTGAGGGCATATGTGTATGAGCACTATGCCCCTACAGTGTCTAAGCAAAACCTTAGACATTGTAAGTGCAGGGTAGCCATAAGAGTATATGGTCTGGGAGTTTGTCAAACACGAACTCCACAGTTCCATAATGGCTACACTGAAAACTGGGAAGTTTGGTATCAAACATCTCAGCACAATAAATGCACACTGATGCCAGTGTGCAATTTATTGTAACATACACCCAGAGGGCATCTTAGAGATGCCCCCTGAATACCAATCAGACTTCTAGTGTAGGCTGACCAGTTTCTGCCAGCCTGCCACACACCAGACATGTTGCTGGCCACATGGGGAGAGTGCCTTTGTCACTCTGTGGCCAGGAACAAAGCCTGTACTGGGTGGAGGTGCTTCCCACCTCCCCCTGCAGGAACTGTAACACCTGACGGTGAGCCTCAAAGGCTCACCCCTTTTGTTACAGCGCCCCAGGGCATCCCAGCTAGTGGAGATGCCCGCCCCTCCGGCCACTGCCCCCACTTTTGGCGGCAAGGCTGGATGAGATAATGAGAAAAACAAGGAGGAGTCACGCACCAGTCAGGACAGCCGCTAAGGTGTCCTGAGCTGAGGTGACCCCTGTCTTAAGAAATCCTCCATCTTGAGTTTGGAGGATTCCCCCAATAGGATTAGGAATGTGCCTCCCCTCCCCACAGGGAGGAGGCACAAAGAGGGTGTAGCCACCCTCAAGGACAGTAGCCATTGGCTACTGCCCTCCCAGACCTAAACACACCCCTAAATTTAGTATTTAGGGGCACCCCAGAACCTAGGAAATCAGATTCCTGCAACCTGAAGAAACTAGGACTGCTGACCTACAAGCCTGCAGAGGAGGGGGAAGACGACAACTGCTTTGGCCCCAGCCCTACCGACCTGTCTCCAACTTCAAAAACCTGCAACCAGCGACGCATCCGACAGGGACCAGCGACCTCTGAAGCCTCAGAGAACTGCCCTGGACTAAAGGACTAAGAAACTCCGTGAACAGCGGCCCTGTTAAAAAAAAACAGCGATTTCTTTGCAACAAAGAAGCAACTTTCAAAGACTGCACGTTTCCCGCTGGAAGCGTGAGACTTCCCACTCTACACCCGACGCCCCCGGCTCGAGATCCAGAGAACAAACACCACAGGGAGGACTCCCCGGCGACAGCGAAACCTGGGAGTAACCAGAGATGACCCCCCTGAGCCCCCACAGTGAGGCCTGCAGAGAGAATCCAGAGGCTCCCCCTGACCGCGACTGCCTGTAACAAGGGACCCGACGCCTGGAACCAACACTGTACCTGCAGCCCCTAGGACCTGAAGGAACCGAACCTCAGCGCAGGAGTGACCCCCAGGCGACCCTCTGCCTAGCCCAGGTGGTGGCTGTCCTGAGAAGCCCCCCCCTGTGCCTGCCTGCACCGCTAGAGTGACCCCGAGACCCTCCATTTTTTCCCACCTAAAACCCGACGTCAGCTTAGTACACTGCACCCGGCCGCCCCTGTGCCGCTGAGGGTGTGTTTTGTGTGCCTACTTGAGTCCCCCCCAGTGCTCTACAAAACCCCCCTGGTATACCCTCCAATGACGCAGGTACTTACCTGCTGGCAGACTGAAACCGGAGCACCCCCTGTTCTCCATAGGCGCCTATGTGTTTTGGGCACTTCTTTGACTTCTGCATCTGACTGGCCCTGAGCTGCTGGTGTGGTAACTTTGGGGTTGCCTTGAGCCCCAACGGTGGGCTGCCTATGCCCCAGGACTGAGACTTGTAAGTGTTTTACTTACCTCCTAATCTAACCTTTATTTACCTCCCCCAGCAACTGTTGATTTTTGCACTGTATCCACTTTGAAAATAGCTTATTGTCATTTTTACAAAGACTGTATATGATATTGCTTCTATTCAAAGTTCCTAAAGTATCTAAGTGAGGTACCTTACATTTAAAGTGTTAACTGTAAATCTTGAACCTGTGGTTCTTAAAATGAACTAAGAAAAAATATTTTTCAATATAAAAACCTGTTGGCCTGGAGTAAGTCTTTGAGTGTGTGTTCCTCATTTATTGCCTGTGTGTGTACAACAAATGCTTAACACTACCCTCTGATAAGCCTACTGCTCGACCACACTACCACAAAATAGAGCATTAGAATTATCTAATTTTGACACTATCTTACCTCTAAGGGGAACCCTTGAACCCTGTGCACACTATTTCTTACTTTCAAATAGTATATACAGAGCCAACTTCCTACAGTCACCCAATGCTGAAGATCCTAAAAATGATGGTGGTAAATTAGAAATCCACCAAAAGTTGCAGGAGAGCTGGAACCCATGGCTGTGATTGTCGGGACAGAGATCTTAAAATCAGCTGAGCTTCCTTTCTTCTCTTGTGTAGAATTCGTCAAGCAGCCATTCTCTACCTGTCTAAATTTGAGGTCTTCTGGTACCTGGGATCTACATGCCCCCTCAACCTACTGCAATATTTTTGTTAAGAGATCTGTTATTTTACTTTTGCATGCTTTCCATTTCCGATCTTTGTATTTCTTATGACCGTTTCCAAACCTTTGGAAATAAGATGGCCAATCAGAATCTCATTTCAGTTGATTTGCCTTTTTATTTTCAAGAATCTGTCAAGTTGGTTACCTAATATTCAGCAATCAATTTATATGACACGTTTGGATCACTCAATTCATCAAAAAGGGTTTCTGGCAACATAGATGTACTGATTCTAATTTAGTAACTTGGTCTATGAGTGAGATTAGGTACATCATCTTCAGAATTTATGTCTGACATATTGTGAGGCTAACGTGACTCAATCATAATCCATTTGCATTCAGAAACGGAGGACTCCCCACTTAATAGCTTCTCTTTTTAGTTTTCAAACATCATGCGTTGTACCAGTATTCTGAGAGAGACAGGTCTGTAGCACAATTGGACACAAGGGATACAGTGTGTTCTCTTCTCATTAATTTCCAGAGGCCCTCTAGTTGTAGCATTTGTTAGGTTTTTACATGCAAAGATCTCTTCTCTGCTAGTATGGATTACCGTCGTTGCATATGGCCATTCCTCTGCTGGTACTTAACTAGGTTGACTGGTGTTTCAGAATGCAGAGAGAGACTCCTTGTTAAATTAAACTAATAATTCAGTTTTGCTTGAGCAGTGAACTGCCACTGTTTTGAGTTCAGTACATCATTATTGATAGTTTTTGTTTTATAAATCCTTTCTACAAACAGCCATTTAAGCCCTCGTGCATGTGCCTCGGGATGATGGTAAAGGCCTAGTGTCATGGCCTCCCAGTCTCCACACTTCTCCCCATTAAGGGGATGCTACACACTGCTGCATGTCTTATCCTCGGCCTGAAGAAATACGACCACCATAACTGATGGTGCTCCACTTGCTCCCCTTGCCCTTGCCAGTCCACATCTTCTTCAAAAAGAACTGCATCATCCAAAGAGGTACTATAAACAGCACCACTGCTTGTTTGCAAGGAAAGCTCGCCGTCAGTGGTTCTCTGCACACCTGCAGCCTTGACACCATCAGACAAAGAAGTGCAGACAAGGAAAAACAATGCAAAATACTTGGCCCTGTAATCGCCCAGGTTCTGGAATGATATCCCTTTCCACATCCAGGACATTCAAGGCAGAATCAGTACTTGAGCAGTACTTTAAATTCGATTCCTTGGCTGGCAACTTGCATGCTGGAGAGTTTCCCCCAGTGGTCGCTCTTGGTTGTTCAGGTTCAAATCCGGCCTTCCTTTGTGGAGCACTTTTGTTGTGTCCTTTGTTGCTTTGGTTT
The DNA here is from genome assembly GCF_031143425.1 of Pleurodeles waltl. NCBI lineage: Eukaryota > Metazoa > Chordata > Amphibia > Caudata > Salamandridae > Pleurodeles > Pleurodeles waltl. The sequence continues at coordinate 2,158,127 of NC_090448.1, read as the reverse complement.
TCCCAACACTTCCTACTATTTATGCATCCTTTTTGCCGTCCCTTGTGGTGATGTTTGCGCCTGGCTCTTTCTGCTGGAAGTTCTTCCAGTCTAAGCCTTCCTTGTGACCCAAGAAGGGTGACTTCTTCTTTCTCCAGGATGTATGCATGATAAATTGATTTTGCCACATGTTCTTTAAAACACAAGGCTTGATTGCTGCCCTTTGTGCCCTTAGTGCCTTTGAGCCTGCACTTCACTCTCCACCAGGGGTCTCTTGCACACTCACTCACTCTGCTTGTTGTCCAGATTCTTTCTTGTCGACCTTTAGGGAGTTAGAAAGGCAACATGTCTTCCAGCAGATTCTGGTTTGTGCGTTCCTGTGGTTAAACCTGACAACAGTTGAAATGTAGATTACATTTATTTTAGGCCCTGGCTTTCTTGAGTATTAGTAATTGTTTTAGCCAACAAAGAAACAAATGAAACAGTTGAAGCCATAGTTTAAACTAATGTGTTCCTTGGAGTCCGACAGACCTGTGCATTTTGTGTTTACATGTCATCTTGAAGCCAATGTTGTACTTTGATCAATTAATATTAAAAAGTTGGTAATGGCAAATGGATATGCAGTGTGTGTCCCCTGCTGAACAACCGCATATTCACTAATTTTGTAATAATATCCTTACGTTTTTTTGTGTGACAGGGAATGAAATTACGTCATTTCGGATAAAAGATGAGGAAGAAACGAACTGCTGTGACATTAGCAGCAAAAGTGTCTGCAATCCTTCAGGTGAGTGAATAGGGTGTACATGCTTGGAATTGGAAAATATTTATAGTGGCAGGACCTCCGTCCACACTCGGGCAATACAAGTGCCATGCCCTTTCTTTTAAATTTAGACAAGTTTCGTTTATCTTTTCTGCTTTTAGTATTGTATTGCAACATTTTATAGTGCGCTTGCTATCCCTATGTGGGGCCCTGAAGTGCAAGCCTACCTGAGTAGCCCGCTACACATTTATGGTATGTGGTTGGAAGGATGTTGTTTTAGTTTTGATTCTATGTGGGAATTGTTTCCATGCTGTGCGTGATGACCACTGAGGTGCAGGTATCGTGTTATGGAACGCAGTGCATAGCAGTGTGTTAGATGATAAACTGTCAGACACAGATATGCAGTTTTATAGTTTTCCGCTTTGAACAGCTCTGTCGGTCCCTTAATGGTTTGCGTTACGATATAGTCTGCTTACCTGGTTATAGCATTAGGTTGTCCAATACGAGATTTTGCGTATACTTGTTGTCTTGAACTGGGCTGTGAGAGATGTAAAGAGGTGAGATTTTCTACATATTTGGGATCTGCAATGAATGGACTGTATTGAAGTCCTGTTCAGTAATGTATGACAAATCTCTTCAGTTATTCCATGCCTGTTAATTTGGTGATATATATGGTTTTTTTGGGGGCTGTACAGTGCTGGTGATAGACAACACTTGTAGCAGATATGTAATAAAGTAATGTAATAGGTTTAAGTTACAATTTGTTGGGGGCGCGGCCAAAATGGCGGCTGCATCAGACGCACTTTAATGAACTCCAAAGCAGGCCCGCAAATAATCCTTCAGTTATCCTCCCCATGATCGCATATGAACAACAAGCATGACATAGGCTGTCCACCCTGCTGGGGGACTTAAGATGAGGGAGGCACAAGTGAGCTGTGCCTTCGCGCCACGCAGCAGGGACCTCTGTCAGTGAGCGCGATCTGGAGCAGGGCCTTCTGCAGGGTTGTCTCAGCACCTTGTTATGGTCGCAGCACAAAAGCAGCAGTGTCGGAGCCAGTGTACTGAATGGAGGCGAGGTCGGACTACCCTGAGGGATCCTCCTGCAGTGTCTGACCTGCCTTGTTGTCAACCCCTGCCTGTGGGAGTCCTTGCCAGACTAAGCCCTGGGGCCATCGACAGGGGTGCTCCTCGGAGGGGGGGACACCCGTCGATTCGCAGACCCTGTCCACATGGACCTACTGGTCCTGGGAAGCGGTAGCGCTGTGCTGAGGGTCCCTTCAAGAGGCCTGGAAGATTTGCTTGCCCTCACCTGTGATAGGTAGGGGTTCTGCCGGCATCCAAGCTGCTTGACAGTGCTCAGATTTGTAAAGGCGCACCAGCCAGGTGCGATGGGGATGACCGCAGCCCGAGGAGACACATAAGCCCTGTGCATGCCCACAGGGGATCCAGCGGCACTTGGGTGGCAGCATTCGAGGTTGCGTGCCCCTTGGTTGTCCACACACCCCCAGGCTGTCATTACCCTGAACTCACCTTATGATGAGATGGATACATGGAGAGCCCTCAGTTTCTGAATTTCTTAAGGACTGCAAATTGCTGGGACGGGACTGGAGTGGCCCCGTAGCGCCACTGCCGGGAGGTGGTCCAGAGCATGCAAAGTAAGCCCTCTGCAACCTCTGTGACAATCAGCCTACAGCGCAAGAGGGACCGAATAGCTTGCTGTGGCACTTGCTGAGTGGCCCTTTCACTCTCACTCCAACCATTGTGCTGGGGCCCCCGAGCCTCGAACTGTACGGGGCACCCCCAACTGGAATCGCCAGGTGTGAGTGAAAGCCCTGGGCTGCGGGACTTTCTGCTGAGGACGCTGACTGAGGGGGGCAACATCTCAGGTTCTTGGGCTTTGGGGGAAGTTAGGATTCCGTTTCCAGCCTCTCCGCCCATGAACTGTGAGTGAATACTGCCGGCGGAGGGGGTGGGAGCAAATGCCTCTCCTACTTCCCAGGAACACCTGGTGTGGCGACACCCAAGACTGTCTTGATGATGAAGCGCAAAACGACTAAGGATCTGACCCCTGACCACAGCGGCCATGCACCATCCTATACTCCCACGGACAAAGCCTTGGAAGTCCTGAGTCACCTCAAAGCCTCTCTCAATACACCCCTAGCCCAGTTTGAGAAGGTGCTTCACATGATTCTAGACACTAAACTATCACTGAAGGCCAATATTGACGCTGTTCCTCCAGGACCTGCAGGCGCAAATGAAGGTCATGAGCGTGGAGGTGGCCTACTGCACCATAGGGCTGAGGATGCTGAGTTACTCAAAGTGCATTAATATCTGCCTGCTGGGATTTCCCTAGCCGTTGGAAGGTCCTAGTGTGAAGCGCTTCATTGAAACCTGGTTGACCTGTAGTGGCAAACAAAGTACCAAACCTTTTCCCCAGTGGAGCAGGCGCATCGCATACTTGGTAAGCTGCTGCCCCAGGAGCCCCACCGTGGCCCATCATTGCCCGTCCTTAATTATCAAGACTGTGACCTGGTGTAGCAGCAGTGTACAGGGAGTGCAGAATTATTAGGCAAATGAGTATTTTGACCACATCATCCTCTTTATGCATGTTGTCTTACTCCAAGCTGTATAGGCTCGAAAGCCTACTACCAATTAAGCATATTAGGTGATGTGCATCTCTGTAATGAGAAGGGGTGTGGTCTAGTGACATCACCACCCTATATCAGGTGTGCATAATTATTAGGCAACTTCCTTTCCTTTGGCAAAATGGGTCAAAAGAAGGACTTGACAGGCTCAGAAAAGTCAAAAATAGTGAGATATCTTGCAGAGGGACGCAGCACTCTTAAAATTGCAAAGCTTCTGAAGCGTGATCATCGAACAATCAAGCGTTTCATTCAAAATAGTCAACAGGGTCGCAAGAAGCGTGTGGAAAAACCAAGGCGCAAAATAACTGCCCATGAACTGAGAAAAGTCAAGCGTGCAGCTGCCACGATGCCACTTGCTACCAGTTCGGCCATATTTCAGAGCTGCAACATCACTGGAGTGCCCAAAAGCACAAGGTGTGCAATACTCAGAGACATGGCCAAGGTAAGAAAGGCTGAAAGACGACCACCACTGAACAAGACACACAAGCTGAAACGTCAAGACTGGGCCAAGAAATATCTCAAGACTGATTTTCTAAGGTTTTTTGGACTGATGAAATGAGAGTGAGTCTTGATGGGCCAGATGGATGGGCCCGTGGCTGGATTGGTAAAGGGCAGAGAGCTCCAGTCCGACTCAGACGCCAGCAAGGTGGAGGTGGAGTACTGGTTTGGGCTGGTATCATCAAAGATGAGCTTGTGGGGCCTTTTCGGGTTGAGGATGGAGTCAAGCTCAACTCCCAGTCCTACTGCCAGTTCCTGGTAGACACCTTCTTCAAGCAGTGGTACAGGAAGAAGTCTGCATCCTTCAAGAAAAACATGATTTTCATGCAGGACAATGCTCCATCACACACGTCCAAGTACTCCACAGCGTGGCTGGCAAGAAAGGGTATAAAAGAAGGAAATCTAATGACATGGCCTCCTTGTTCACCTGATCTGAACCCCATTGAGAACCTGTGGTCCATCATCAAATGTGAGATTTACAAGGAGGGAAAACAGTACACCTCTCTGAACAGTGTCTGGGAGGCTGTGGTTGCTGCTGCACGCAATGTTGATGGTGAACAGATCAAAACACTGACAGAATCCATGGATGGCAGGCTTTTGAGTGTCCTTGCAAAGAAAGGTGGCTATATTGGTCACTGATTTGTTTTTGTTTTGTTTTTGAATGTCAGACATGTATATTTGTGAATGTTGAGATGTTATATTGGTTTCACTGGTAATAATAAATAATTGAAATGGGTATATATTTGTTTTTTGTTAAGTTGCCTAATAATTATGCACAGTAATAGTCACCTGCACACACAGATATCCCCCTAACATAGCTAAAACTAAAAACAAACTAAAAACTACTTCCAAAAATATTCAGCTTTGATATTAATGAGTTTTTTGGGTTCATTGAGAACATGGTTGTTGTTCAATAATAAAATTAATCCTCAAAAATACAACTTGCCTAATAATTCTGCACTCCCTGTAGAGCAAAGGGTCCATGGCACTATTAGAATGCAGTAATCACAGCGTGTCCTGATTTCACTGCAGATGTACAGAAACTTCATGGCTCATACATGAGAGTCAAACAGCGTCTTTGATAGCTGCAGCTTAAACATGCACTTTTTTTCCCAGTAAAACTCAAGGTGATTGACGGCGAGAAATCACATATCTTTTCTATCATGGAAGATGTATGGACCTGGCTCCACACCAGGAGGTTGGCTCTGACCCCTGGCCCAGATGTCGAAAAGGAAAGAACTCTAAAATTCGCCCCATGAAGGACCAGGTGGCAGCAGAACAAACACATGTGGTGAAGGAGACCTCACAGCACAACACAAACTTCTTTGCCTTACTGTGATCCTGGCATGCTTTGGATTCTAAACCAGACTGGTTCAAAACACCAATATTTTGAAAAAACAGCCCTCACCCACAACTTGTGGCATGCTTCATCATAGGGCGCTGCTAACATACGCCAAAATATAAATCCCCTTTGGAGTGCAGCAGTAAGGGTGGGGGAACATATAAGCACAATAGACAGGACCAACAATCATGGCACAGGGACCAAAGACAAACAACAGAAAGAGATGTAAAACTGACTCAGGCTGACCACTTGTCCTATTTTATTCCGGTACAGTCTGGACAGGATTAAAAAAAATTATTGGTGGTGTTTTCAGGAGTTAGTTACCTGTACAACCCAATCTCGGAAGAGGGTCAACATGTTTCGGCCTATTCACAATGCCAACTTGGGTCATGTAGCCTTCATCAGGACCTTTGCCCTGTCCCCGTATTTATAAGAAAGGCCCTACCTGTCCTTTGATCAGGAGGCTAATTGGTTCGTGCCTCTAGATACACTGTCATTTGTCAGCTCACTCAGTAATCTGTGGGGACAGATAAGATTGATACCCACAATTCAGTGAGGTGTGGTATCTGATGATTATCCCCAGGCCTTCACCTTTTGTGTGTAGGGTAAAAGTTATTAAACTTGTGCATAAAAATTCCCTGATTATTATTTCAATACCTTGTTGAAGAAATAACACCAATGTTAATCCACCCATGTTGATTAAATTATCATCAATGTGTATACACCCAAGTAATATACCCAGGTCCATAAACAAGAAAAAGAAGGCTGGTGTGTGTGCACTTACAGAGTTTCATTAATGCCCGTTTTCATCAGAGCCGGGTGGGAGCACCACCCTGTAGTCACACACTGTATGAGGATAAATTATCATAAATTTTATGTTTGGAAGTCGCTGTATTTAACATATAGTAGTTTTATCCTTCAGGTTTTTCAAACAAGTAGTTCTAGATTATAAATAATCTTCTTTTAGAATGTGTCTATTGTTGCTGTGGTTTGATGTTTCCGCCCGCCGGCCCGTTCATGTTGCCTGCTTAATGATACGGACGTTTAATTGTTCTATCATCGCCCGCACCCGTCTTTCCAATAGTTACATCTTATGAATCAGAGAGAGTAAATAGGAGAAAATAATTAGGCCCGCCGACCCTTAAATGTTCAAATTAGAACTGCCCATGTTGTAATGGTTGAATAGGACATGCCAGTAACCCCGAATAAACGGGTGAACGTAACTATACTGCGGGCGAAGTAGTAAGCATCCCGCTTATTGAGACCCCAGCCCCCCCCCTCCTTACTTCGTCAAGGGTCCAGTGCTGCCGCTTGTCGCCTCTCCCCAGTTCTGCGTGGATGTAAGAATGCGGAGCAGGTCTCTCCTAGAAAAATGCTTCATGGTGTGACTAAATTTACGTCACACCAGAGGCTGAACTGGCACATTTCTTTTAGATGGCGGCCATCTTGGGTGGGATCGGTAATCTAGATCCCATCAGAGGCTAAGTAAATGCCTGGATCTTCATGATGTTATAACGCAGAAAGGGTAAATGGAGATGGGGGTTGGAGCAGACACAAAATATAGTGAAAAAAGAAAGACTATTAGAAAAACAAGACCTTAAAATTCAAGAAAAGGCACTAGTCTTCAACTAAGATAGTCATTGGGAAAATAGTATATTTTACAAGGGGTTTGATGGTTATGAACATCAATTCACCCCTTCTGGAAGTGCGGAAGAAGGAAGAGGGAGGATTATTTATGTCATTGGCACAGAATACGGGGAGACCTTAAATAACCTAATGATTACTTCTATTTTCACGTAGACATACTGAACCTTCATCAATATATCTTATCTTGTCCGGTAGTACTGATACTATAACAACTATTGATTGTGCAGTTGTAACCATTGTACATCATCATTCATTCCCTGACTATTGCTCTTAGTGCGATAGATCCAACGTTGTTCATGATAGAATAAAAAGTCTCCTATATTAATGCCATTATTTTTTGGGGTTGGTTTGTCAAGTATAGTCCATGTCATGTAATCTAGTCCATGGGCCTTCTCAAAGTAATGGGCTGTCATTTTTGTATTTGTTTTCTTACATCTGATGTTGCTTCTGTGTTCCATAATTCTAGTTTTTGCCTTTCGAGTGGTCATTCCTATATAGAGAAGTCCACAGGGACACCATATCCCATAAATTATATTCTCTGTGTTACAATTGGTGTGTTTTATCTGATCCCAAGGTTTTTCCAAACCCACATTGATTATCTTTGTATTTTTTGTGAGGTGACCTACACTGCAAGACCTACATTTAGTGTGTCCAGCCACAGGTAAGAAATTACCTTGTGTTCGTGGAATGTTTGTTGATTTCTGTGTTGGTCGGGTATGTATTAAGAGATTACGGAGATTTGCACTTTTCTTGAAGGAAAACATAGGTCTCGCTATCTTCAGACCATCACTGTTAAGGATTCGCCAGTTCTTATTAATAATCCCTTTAACTCGGTTAGAGAATGTGTTGAAAGTAGTGATACAGATAAGTCGTTGATTAGGTGTTCTACTCTTTTCTTCCAGGAGAACTTCCCTGTTACAATTTCTGGCTCTTTTTTGGGCTTGTTGATTATTCTTAATGGATAATCTTGTTGTATAAATTTCTCTGTTAGAATCTCTGATTCCTTTTTATAATTTCTTATATCTGAACAATTCCTCCGGATCCGGAGAACTTGTCCATAGGGTCAGATTTCCCGTAATGTCTTTGGATGAAAACTTTTGAAAGAAAGTAATCTGTTTCTATCTGTAGGTTTATGATAGACCCTAGTAATCAATCTACCGTCTCCAGGTACAATCTCTAAGTCGAGGAAAGGTAATCTCTCTTTAGTGATTGTTGCCGTGAGCAGTAACAGTGCATCCCGTTCATTAAGCCATTGAATGAATCTGTCGATTGACTGTCTATCACCTCTCCAAACAAGAACAACGTCATCAATAAAACGGCGCCATAATCTGGTGTGTTCTTGCCATGGATGGTTACTTTGACAAATATATTTCTGTTCAAAATCTGATACGTATAGACATGCCAAACTGGGAGCAAATGTGCTCCCCATTGATGTACCAGGAGTCTAGGTAGAATGTACCTTCGTATTCAAAAACATTTTTTGTAAGGGCTAGGCGTGCTAGGTCTAAGATGAATGCCCTAGGTGTGCTGTAATGCCAAGTCTGTTGATACAGAATCTCCTCAATCACCCTTAATGTCTCTATCTGGGGAATGTTAGTATATAGAGTTTCTATGTCTAGACCCACCAGAAAATCTTGTTCTTCATGGACTTCAGGTTTTTTATCAAATTCAATACATCTCGTGTGTCTTTCACATAAGAGGGACTCTTCCAAACTATAGGATTTAAAAATAAATCACAAAATTGTGATAGAGGTGCAAGTATCGATCCAATACCGGATACTATAGGACGACCAGGTGGTAGTCTATTGGGTTTATGCACTTTAGGCAGAATGTAAAAATAGGGGGTAACTGGTATTTTATTGTATAAGAAGTTCCCTTCTTTCTCTGTGATCCACCCATTATTAGTCGCTTCCTCTACCAGTATTTTTATTTATTTTTGAATGTCCTGTGTTGGATCGGATTTTAAAATTTTGTAATTCCAATTATCAGAAAGGAGTCGGATACATTCTTGATGGTAAACCTCCCTATCGAGAATATCAATAGCCCCTCCTTTATCAGCTGGTTTTATGATGATGGTTGGATTTGAATGTAACTCTTCCAAGGCTTTTTGTTCCAGTCTCGTAAGATTCATAAAGGAGTGTTTTACTTCTTTGCCCAAAATCTAAATCTCTTTTGTAACTGCCCGTTCAAAGACTGTGACCTCATGCGGTAGTTGGGCTAGATTCGGAGTGAAAGTAGATTTTGGGCGAAAACCAGTATCTCCTGGTCCCTGGGAGGTTTCTACACTTCCCCCCCAAAAAAGATTTTGAGACGAATGCGTCTGAAAAATTCCGATAACTCCTGTCTCATTTTGAAACTGTCCACCTTATTAGTCGGAACATACCCCAGTCCTTTATTAAGAACTTTTTCTTGATCTTCTGTAAGGGTAATCTTAGATAGATTCATAATCAGATCTGTTCTTTGCTGGTTCCGGGTGTAAATTACCAGGACATGCTCGTTGTCACCCACTGATTGATGTCGTCCCATTGAACTCTTGGACCTGTTTTTTGTCTGTTTCGACCTCTTAACCTGCCGCGACCTAAAAAAGGGGGGGTTACCTTGCTGAAACTGATATGGCGGAAAATTATGAACTGGTGGGTTAAAGGGTGGTCAGCCGAAATTCTGATTAGGTCCAGGGGTTTGTAATTGCTGGGGTGGGAAGTATCCATGGGTATACATAAGTTCCCTCTGTGTAAATCTCGCCCTACCTCTCCGTCGAGGTCTATCACCCCAATCACTGCCCTCACTCCCTGAGGTGGAGAAGTCGTCATCTCTTTCATACTGTTTGGAACCTGTTTTATTCTCCAAGTCTTTTTGTTTTACGTACTCATCGGTGATGTAAGGATACACTTTTTCCTTAGAGAATTTTTAAAGATCTTTTTGCAATTTGTTAATTTTAGATTGCATTAGGAATTCTTTATATTCAGCTACTTCCTTGTTGGTTTCGTCTAGTTTCTTTTTGAAACTTGTGATTTGTGTTTTAAAGGATTGTTCACTTACTTGGATTTTAATAAGTATGTATCTGAGATCTTTTTCGCAGTGTTGATGATTAAAATCAACCAGTCTCTAGTACACTTCCATGCTATGAGTGACCAATCCCGCCTAAACTAGGGGTCCTCCAAGAAAATGATGGGTTCATTTGTCACCAAAAGTCCTTTAGGAGCTGCATTTGCCCTTAATAAAGGACTGGGGTATGTTCCGACTAATAAGATGGACAGTTTCAAAATGAGACTGGAGTTATCGGAATTTTTCAGACGCATTTGTCTCAAAATCTTTTTTGAGGGAAGTGTAGAAACCTCCCAGCGACCAGGAGATACTGGTTTTAGCCCAAAATCTACTTTCACTACGAATCTAGCCCAACTACCGCATGAGGTCACAGTCTTTGAACGGGCAGTTACGAAAGAGATTGAGATTTTGGGCAAAGAAGTAAAACACTCCTTTATGAATCTTACGAGATTGGAACAAAAAGCCTTGGAAGAGTTAAATTCAAATCCAACCATCATCATAAAACCAGCTGATAAAGGAGGCGCTATTGTTATTCTCGATAGAGAGGTGTACCATCAAGAATGTATCCGACTCCTTTCTGATAATCGGAATTACAAAATGTTAAGATCTGATCCAACACAGGACATTCAAAAATAAATAAAAATACTGGTAGAGGAAGCGACTACTAATGGGTGGATCACAGAGAAAGAAGGGAACTTCTTACACAATAAAAGACTAGTTACCCCCTATTTTTACATTCTGCCTAAAGTGCATAAACCCAACAGACCACCACCGGGTCGTCCTATAGTATCCGGTATTGGGTCAATACTTGAACCTCTATCACAATTTTTTGATTTCTTTTTAAAACCTATAGTTTGGAAGAGTCCCTCTTATGTGAAAGACACACGAGATGTATTGAATTTGATAAAAACCTGGATTTTCATGAAGAACAAGATTTTCTGGTGGGTCTAGACATAGAATCGCTATATACTAACATTCCCCATATAGACACATTAAGGGTGATTGAGGAGATTCTGTATCAACAGACTTGACATTACAGCACACCTAGGGCATTCATCTTAGACCTAGCACGCCTAGCCCTTACAAAAAATCTTTTGACTACAAAGGTACATTCTACCTACAGACTCCTGGTACATCAATGGGGAGCACATTTGCTCCCAGTTTGGCATGTCTATACGTATCATATTTTGAACAGAAATATATTTTTCAAAGTAACCATCCATGGCAAGAACACATCAGATTATGGCGCCGTTTTATTGATGACGTCCTTCTTGTTTGGAGAGGTGATAGACAGTCAATCGACAGATTCATTCAATGGCTTAATGAACGGGATCCACTGTTACTGTTCACGGCAACAATCACTAAAGAGAGATTACCTTTCCTCGACCTAGAGATTGTACCTGGAGATGGTAGATTGATTACTAGGGTCTATCTTAAACGTACAGATAGCAACAGTTTACTTTCTTTCAAAAGTTTTTATCCAAAGACATTACGGGAAAACTTACCCTATGGACAAGTTCTCCGGATCCGGAGGAATTGTTCAGATATAAGAGATTATAAAAAGGAATCAGAGATTCTAACAGAGAAATTTATACAATGAGATTATCCATTAAGAATAATCCAACAAGCCCAAAAAAGAGCCAGAAATTGTGACAGGGAAGTTCTCCTGGAAGAAAAGAGTAGAACACCTAATCAACGACTTATCTGTATCACTACTTTCAACACATTCTCTAACTGAGTTAAAGGGATTATTAATAAGAACTGGCGAATCCTTAACAGTGATGGTCTGAAGATAGAGATCTATGTTTTCCTTCAAGAAAAGTGCAAATCTCCGTAATCTCTTAATACATACCCGACCAACACAGAAATCAACAAACATTCCACAAACACAAGGTAATTTCTTACTTGTGGTTGGACACACTAAATGTAGGTCTTGCAGTGTAGGTCACCTCACAAAAAATACAAAGATAATCAATGTGGGTTTGGAAAAACCTTGGGATCAGATAAAACACACCAATTGTAACACAGAGAATATAATTTATGGGATATGGTGTCCCTGTGGACTTCTCTATATAGGAATGACCACTTGAAAGGCAAAAACTAGAATTATGGAACACAGAAGCAACATCAGATGTAAGAAAAGAAATGCAAAAATGACAGCACGTTACTTTGAGAAGGCCAATGGACCAGATGACATGACATGGACTGTACTTGACAAACCAACCCCAAATAATAATGGCATTAATATAGGAGACTTTTTATTCTATCATGAACAACTTTTGATCTAAGAGCAAAAGTCAGGGACTGAATGATGCTGTACAATGGTTACAAATGCTCAATCAATAGTTGTTCTAGTATCGGTACTACCTGACAAAATAAGATATATTGATGAAGGTTCAGTATGTCTACGTGAAAATAGAAGTAATCATTAGGTTTTTTAAGGTCTCCCGATCTTCTGTGCCAATGACATAATCCCCCCCCCCTTTCTTCTTCCTCACTTCCAGAAGGAGTCTTGGTTTTTCTAATAGTCTTTCTTTTTTCACTATATTTTGTGTCTGCTCCATCTCCCATCTCCATTTACCCTTTCTGCGTTATAACATCATGAAGATCCGGGCATTTCCTTAGCCTCGGATGGGATCGAGATTACAGATTCCACCCAAGATGGCCGCCATCTAAAAGAAATGTGCCGGTTCAGCTTCTGGTGTGACAAAAATTTTGTCACACCATGAAGCATTTTTCTAGGAGAGACCAACTCTGCGTTCTTACATCCACGCGGAACCGGGGAGAGGCGACAAGCGGCAGCACCAGACCCTTGACGAAGTAAGGGGGGGGGGGGGGACTGGGGCCTCAATAAGCGGGACGCTTACTACTTCGCCCGCAGTATAGTTACGTTCACCCATTTATTCGGGGTTACTGGCATGTCCTATTCGACCATTACAACATGGGCAGTTCTAATTTGAACAATTAAAGGTCGGCGGGCCAAATTATTTTCTCCTATTTACTCTCTCTGATTCATAAAATGTAACTATTGGAAAGACGGGTGCGGGCGATGATAGAACAATTAAACGTCCGTATCATTAAGCAGGCAACATGAACGGGCCGGCGGGCGGAAACATCAAACCACAGCAACAATGGACACATTCTAAAAGAAGATTATTTATAATCTAGAACTACTTGTTTGAAAAACCTGAAGGATAAAACTACTATATGTTAAATACAGCGACTTCCAAACATTAAATTTATGATAATTTATCCTCATACAGTGTGTGACTACAGGGTGGTGTTCCCACCCGGCTCTGATGAAAACGGGCATTAATGAAACTCGGTAAGTTCAAACACACCAGCCTTCTTTTTCTTGTTTATGGACCTGGGTATATTACATGGGTGTATACATATTGATGATAATTTAATCAACACAGTGGATTAAGATTGGTGTTATTTCTTCCACAAGGTATTGAAATAATAATCAGGGAATTTTTATGCACAAGTTTAATAACTTCCCTACACACAAAAGGTGAAGGCCTGGGGATAATCATCAGATACCACACCTCACTGAATTGTGGGTATCAATCTTATCTCTCCCCACAGATTACTGAGTGTGCTGACAAATGACAGTGTATCTAGCGGCACAGATCAATTAGCCTCCTGATCAAAGGACAGGTAGGGCCTTTCTTATAAATACGGGGACAGGGCGAAGGTCCTGACGAAGGCCGCATGACCCAAGTTGGCATTGTGAATAGGCCGAAACATGTTGACCCTCTTCCGATACACCACCAATAATTTTTTTTAATCCTTTCCAGGCTGTACCGGAATAAAATAGGACAAGTGGTCAGCCTGAGTCAGTTTTACATCTCTTTCTGTTCGTCTTTGGTCCTTGTGCCATGATTGTTGGTCCTGTCTATTGTGCTTATATGTTCCCCCACCCTTACTGCTCCACTCCAAAGGGGATTTATATTTTGGATTGTGTTAGCAGGGCCCTATGATGAAGCAAGTTGTGGGTGAGGGCGTTTTTTCAAAATATTGTTGTTTTGAACCAGTCTGGTTTTGATACTAGACTGTATTTCTTGTCCTCTTTGTGTGAATATTATTGGTTAAGGGAGGTCGGACAGGAATTCCCTCTCACCCCTTTATAGTGTTTTGATGCTTTGGATTCTGGCACAGACACAGGTGGCTCTCGGGCTTCGACCACTAGCACCTATCTGGGCCCAAAAATCACTTGAAGGTCCGTGAATAACTTGTTATGAATGCCTGACTGGGTCCCAGCATTGCACCTCCATGAGGGCGGACCGACGATGGGGCATGCACGACCAAAATGAGACCCTGTGATCCTTGCAGACTGCATGGCAGGCAATCTGAGGCGAGGCGGGCTCATGGTAAGGTGACGGTGGCGACTTGATCTTCCATGTCCCACAGAGACTCCAAAGTGGACATGTTTCACTGTTTGATACGTTTATTTAGTAATTGGTTTATTTGGCTCTTTGTAGTGGGTACTTGGCTATGGGCTCAAATGTCACCTGACCTTTATGGTGGGGGAACAGTTGTTTTGTTTCAATTTTCTTATGATTGTTTTCATGGAGTCTTCTCACAGTGCTGGGCACTTCAGTGGTGAGGAGGATGGCATCCAGTGGGGGTGGTGGTGTGGGGGACTGAGGCGATGGCCTGATGATTGGCAAATATATCACCGTCACACACAATTGGTACACGCATAGATAGTCTTACCCCACAGTACAATATGATGGAATGTGTGAGGTATAGCAACTTGTTAGACCTGGCAGCTTTTTGGCGTGTCTCCACTGTCTTGTTGCCTTCTGACCTCCTGTAGGGTATACTGGACTTGGTTCTTTCTGGTTTATTGTCTCTGCACACTTTATCACCGCTAATCAGTGCTAAAGTGCAAGTGCTCCCTATATAAATTGTACTGTTGATTGGTTTATCCATGATTGACATATTTGATTTACTGGTAAGTCCCTAGTCAAATGCACTAGACGTGCCCACGGCCTGTAAATCAAATGCTGCTAGTGGGTCTGCAGCACTGGTTGTGCCACCCATATAAGTAGCCCTGTAAACATGTCTCAGACCTGCCACTGCAGTGTCTGCAGTTTTAAACTGCCAATTCGACCTGGCAAGTGTACCCACTTGCCAGGCCCAAACCTTCCCTTTTACTACATGTAAGTCACCCCTAAGGTAGGGCCTAGGTAGCCCCATGGGGAGGGTGCAGTGTATGTTAAAGGTGGGGCATGCACTGATATATTTTACATGTCCTAACAGTGAAATACTGCTAAATTTGGTTTTCAGTGTTTCAAAGCCTCTCTCTCTCTCATAGGTTAACATGGGGGCTGCCTTAAAGTGCAGTTTCCCTTTGAGAGCAGATAGAAATGTGGAGCTTGGGGTCTCTGAACTCACAATTTAAAAATACATCTTTTGTGAAGTTGTTTTTTAGATTGTTAGTTTGAAAATGCCACTTTTAGAAAGTGGACATTTTCTTGCTTTAACTATTCTGTGCCTCTGCCTGCTTGTGTATTCCATGTGTAGGTCCGACTGATAGTTGGGCTGTTGTGAATTCCTTCTAGACAGTGACACAAAGGGAGCAGGAGTGTAGCCTGCATATCCTGATGAGCCATCTGTGCTAGAGTGGAGGGAGGAGTGGTGATTTGCACCGGAAAGGGCTCTGCCTGCTCTCACACAATGCAGTCTCCAACCCCCTGAAGTGTGTCTGGGGCCAGGCCTGAGCAAGGCAGCATTTTGTAAACAACAAAGACTTTCCTTTGAAGTATGCCTTCTTCAAAGGCATAAAGAGTTATAAGTAGTGGACCCAAAACCCCAGACTTTTAGAATCTTTCTGGATCAAGAGGAACCTCTGCCAAGGAGAAGAGCTTAAGCGCAGGAGTACTGCTCTTAAAAAAGAGCAAAGGGTGAATTTTGCTGTGTATCCTGCATGAGAGAGTTATCCAAGAGCTTGGAGTAGAGCCTTGCCTCCTGTTGGAAGTCTCAGGGACACCAAAGACTTTAGTTTCATCTGTCTACAGCGCTGGGAACTGTGTGTTTTGCGCTGAAAAGCTACTGCAATGCTGCCAACGATGACGATGGCCTGCACCTTGACCTGCTGACACCACACGGAGCTGCACCGCCTCGCTTCAAACCGCAACCTTGGTCTCACTGACGATGCCATCTGGCGCCACCATCCGCACTCCGGCATCACCTTGCTCACACCTCAGCCTGGGCATCCCCGCTGACACCGCTCCTGCTGACACCACGACGCTGCCTGCACCATGGCCTGTGGACACTGCTCGTGTGGCACATGAAGCACCATCCTGCATCGCAACCCCGGTCCATCGACACCAGCACCATCGACTCCAATGTCGTCCCTGTTTGCACCGCGACCTGTGGATGCTGCACGGAGCCCGCCCCTTGCCACACCGCCAAGTTAGGCCTACCGCCGACAGTGCTATCTGCACCGTGGCCTGGTGACACCGCACGTCTCACTGCCCCACTTCACACCACACCCCTGGTCTCACGATGCCACTGGACCCCGACATCGAGCCGCTGCCTACACCATAACCTGGGGCACCGCACGTTATGTTATGTTATGAAAATGTATAGGGCACATGGCTACCCAGAGGCCTCCCAGAGCTACACAGAAATCTTCCAAAAACAATGCCTTAGAGACAAAGATTAGTATAGCCATGTTTTCAGTAGCCGACGGAAGGATAATTCTTGGCTAGTTTGACGCCAAGATAGGACCTAGATCTTCTGCCCCCTTTGGCCTTTTTGGTGACGGAATTACCGCTAAAGCCGCCGATGATGA